>NC_133770.1:259509334-259779686 GCF_003597395.2 Chelonoidis abingdonii | reverse complement strand
GGTATCTCCTAGTATACCCAGGGCGGGAAGTTCTGGGAGGAGGTGAAGAGGGGGAAGGGAAGTGGGTTATTTCCCTTGGTTGTAAGACTCAGGGCATCTGAGTCTTGGCGTTCCCCAGGGAAGGTTTGGGGAGACCAGAGTGTGCCAGACACTGGAAATCTGGCTGGTGGCAGCGCTATCAGATCTAAGCTGGTAATTAAGCTTAGAGGAATTTATGCTAGCATCTTATTTTCTGAACTCTAAGGTTCAAATCTAAGTAGGAAAGCTATGACATGTACATACTACTCAGGTACATAAGGTTTGCAGGATAGAGTCCACAAGGCATTGCTGGGCACTGTGTTTCATGAGCGAGAAGTCTCACTTACCACGCAAAGAAGCCAAAACACAACATACAATATTTGTGTTTTGGAGAAGAGTTCTTGACCAAACTTTATGCACACAAAAGCTTCAAGGAAACCAATGACTCTGGGGGTAGAGAAAGAAAAAAGGTGAGGTTATAAACACTGATGAGGTAGAGTCTGGACTCTGTCCACTCTAAATAAGCAGTAGTTTTAGCCAGATTTCTGATGAGTACGCCATTCTTTTGCAGCAGAGTTAGTGTAGAGAACATGAAGAATGATAGGCTGACAGCCCTCAGGGCTGAAATTCTTTGATTATCCATGATATGGGCACAAAGGGTTCAATGACAGTGAAAGCTTCCCCACACTCTCTGCTCATGCATCTCCATCTTCACCTGGAGGGATAAGATGATCATTCCATTTCTATATCCACTCAATCCAAAGGTTCTCTGCTGAGACAGTCAACAATGAGGCAACCATACTGTGGACACCTGTCTACTTCATGCTGGACTGAACCACCAACTCATTTCATGCAGGTCAAACAGCCATTAGATGGTAGCTAATTTACTATCCTAGAATGGTTTCAGCTGGGGAGCCAGAGGAAAAGCCATTCTCAACCCCCTGAGCCACCATTCATTCTAGGTGAGTCCCCAGGCTGCTGCTCCAGTAGCTAGGTTTGATAGATACGTGAAGGTTCTGTGCCTCCCTCAAATAATCCACCCAGCGGTAAGATGGGAAGAGTAGAAGGAGGGTAGCAAGAAGAAGGGGTAGACCTGCCAATTATCAGACAGCCAGTTCCTTCTCCTAGCTAATATGCACTTGGACATGAGTAGTGGCCACACAAAGCTGAGACTATGCCTTCCTGGCAGAAGGAGAGATTCCAGAATTTTGGCCCCAAGTACACATGAAAGACATTAAAAATGAAGGTTTAGATCCTCAGTAAATCAGTGCAGTTCCACTGCCGTCAAGAGAGCTGCACTCATTTACACCACATGATTTGGTCCTACCAGTCTGAAAACACAGAGAAACAACCTTAATTTTATAAACTTGAAGAGACTGGTTCTTACATTTATGGTACAACTGACATATCTGACAACATCCCAGGAAACAAAGCTTCCATATTTGCTAACTAGCAGGTGACAATATCACTGACATACATGACTAATTCATGGATCAGGCCATAGGTGAGAGAAGATAGGGCAGCTCAGACAGCAGCAAGCAAAGTAAATTAGCAGACAGAAAACACAGTTTCAAAAAAGGTAGGTTTTTCTGGTTTGTTCTTTACTGGAAGATACCATGTAGATGAATATGAAAATTGTAGGACAACAATGCAACATTTAATTTTGCACCTTGGAGTGCAATTATTCCTTTGATGACTCTTATAAAAATTTGCATATACAATTTGCAGCCGATTACACATGTAAAATATTGTTTGATTCTAGTGATACTGAACACTGTACATTCATAAACACAAATCCAACTTAGGCACAGCAATAAACCCAAATACTTTGCTATTAGACAAAGGGTCAAGTACTGACTGCATCAGACATTATTAAACATCCTTTTAAAAGTCTGCAGAAACAAGGGCTTTTTCGGATGCCACTCTTATACCAAAAAATACTCTTCACAAAGGCTGTCAATTTAAAATAGGTCCCCAGTCAAAGACATCTATTTTAGTCAGTTTATAATTAAATCTTCAAAGCTCACGGGAACTTGGTGAGAGACTACCATAAGGGGTATATACAATTTATAGCTCTTGAGACAGCTGGATAGGCACTGGTACCTTAGAATGTCTTATTAACTTGTTGAAACTTAGGTTCTCTCAGAACTATACAAATACGTTTTCTTCTCAGAAGTGTATTCAGAAAGAACCAGGAAAAATTAAATGATACTGATTGGCTTACAATAACTAAGGACTGGAAAGACTACAAAGAGATGTTACCAGAATATCTGTGAGGTGTTGGTTGGGAGTGAGGGGAGATTTTGTATGATGTCACAACATTATGAATGTGTGCATGAGAGGAGGAGGGAGGGAGGAGAGTTTGTAGATGCCTAAGCAACTACTGATTAACTAGTCTTCCTAAAGAAACCAACAGAGATGAGAAGGAGCCTAAAGGAGCCTCAGGTTCTTGTACAGTGGAGATTCCTAAAGCAGAGGATATGAAGAAGAAAGGACTCTTTGTTCTGGTCATCTACTTCAATCTCCACTGGTTGCAGCTGTTTGAGATGCTGTTTGCTCAGCAGAAAAAGCACATCTATCCCCTCCTCAAAACTCCTTGAAGAGGATATCAAACACCCTGCTTAATGTAAATCTTTCTGTAATCATGACCTCGAATCACCCTCACTCATCTAAAACTGATGCTTTAGAAAAGCGTGTAGATAATGTTGAAGATTTCACATGAGACTGGATGCATAACCAGAGCGAAGTATGAAGTTCATTAGTGGAGTCCTTATCAATTCATTGTTAAATAGAACTCTCTGAAGAATAATTGTGAGAACATCAGAGAGTTACCAGAAAAAGTTGAAGGACCTGGTGCACATGAAGCACTTACATTCTATAGCAATAATACTTCTTAGCATTAGAAAGCATTGGGTTAGAAGTTTGAAACACTCTTCTGTGTTCTCAAGTTTTTCAGAACACATTTTAAATAACACATGAGACCCTTCATCTGACTCATCCCATCTTTCAAAAACTCGTATTAAGCAAAAATTGGAAGGCAACAAATAAGAAAAGGAGCATGAAGGTAATCTGAATCATAAAGACACCTAAAAATTATGACAAAATATACAATAATCGTGATCTTGCAAAGTCTATTCAGATGCACAGTAAATCTTTGACTTGTCAATCAGGATATTTTCTCTTCAGGCAGAAGGGCATTAGTTCTTTTTCTTGTCAAAACTTTCTGCAGTTGATCAGGGAGAGAAACACATTTTTCATTTATTCAATTGAGAAAAATATTTGATTGGACTAAGTAGGGCAATGAATGTGATAAAAACTATACAGAACGAAAAGAGAACTTCTGAAGATTCCCTTTCAGATTCTGTTCTTCCTGAACTTCACTCAGATTTTGTTTAAATGTGTTATCTGCATTATCCCCCTTATTTTAGTGAAATTTCTATATGCTTTCAAATGATCATTTACATCTTTTTTCTCTGTTAAGGATGACTTCTTTCTGACTGCCCAAGGTGATTAGAATTTTTTTTTTTTTAATTTATTATGAAGCTTTTTCAAGGAGAGACAAGGGTGTTAAATTCAGTTAGTGGTAAAGAGACCGTTTCTGCTCCTCCAAATTCTGAATTTTCAGATGTATAAGCACAAAAGCATAAACTTCCTAAAATATGTCCCTTTTTGGCAATACTTTTTTTTTTCTTATGATTTGTATTATCTGACTACAGTCTAAACACTTCCATAGTTATATATTTATTAGACAGCTCTCTTCTTATCTAGGAAACTTCAATTTAAATTTTCTTTAAAATATATTTTCTTGCTGCTTGTCAGTCACCCTATTATCTTTTTACAAACCAGATATTAATGACTGAGACTATTAAATTCCCTTCCATGCACATAGCTTCTTTATATATTTTGATTTATAAAACATACCCAACTTGACATTCGAGATGTACACACAATGCAGTCTTTAAAAACTCCATACAAAACAAAAGTCAAGTTTCACCTAATCTGAATCTACTCACCCTTACTCAGCGCTGAAAAAAGCCTAGAATAAAGAAACAGGGTTTGCAACATGCTGTGAAGGTCAAAACTTGTGTCAGACCAAGAGTGTCTGGGGAATTTCCACTGTGAACTTCATCTTCCCAGCCCCCAACTGATTATTTCTAGAGCTTGTCATCTTGAGCATGTCATCACAACCTCTGAGTTAAAAACCAAGAGGAGAGGATTTTTCTGAGATACACAGAATACAAAACAATAAAGAGAGTTTTGTAGATCAATGCCAACACCCTGACTTGCATGAAATGGAAGCCAGTAGAGTCTCTGCAGCACAGGTGTAATGTGCTTTCTGCAGGAAGTACTGGTAAATAGGTGAGGAGCTGCATTCAATACCAGCTGAAATTAGCCAATTTGTCTTCATAATTCTGTCAAGACAACATTACCCTCTTGTAATTTCATAATCTGCCCTAAAATGGTAATGAAAGAACCAGACTTTCCATGCTGAGCTAGATAACACAACTGCACTGAAGTGTGTTAACACGGGTTTTGAGGCAATAATGAACAGTCTAGCAAACTATGAACTGTAGGGTGCATTTTTTGCTTCATGTACAAAGACCAGACTATAATAGACACTGTGTCCACTCTTCTCCCAAGAAAGAACAATGAAAGGAATCCACCAATACCACTCCTCAGTTGGCGAGAAGGGCAATTGAGCATGTTTGGTTTTCTCCCTCTGACAGGGGAATGTCTGCACTGGTCCCATAAAACTTCAAATCTCCAACAGTCCATGGAAATGGATACGTTTTACATCAAGAATGTAAACAGACATTTACTTAATTAAAATGATACAGTAAAACTACACAGAGAAAGGATAGCAAATAGGATACTGTACTTCTTACTTTTTCATCTTTTGTCAGTAGTACATAAAAACACTAGACATATTCCTATGAAAAGCATGCAGAAGCTGTTCTAGCAGTGGTTGAAACTAAATTTTAAAAGCAACTCCCCTTCAAAATAATTTAAAAAAAAAAAATCAAATGACCACAGAGAACAAAAAACAGACCCCCATCTGCATCAGGTAAATCAATTTTGTGGACAAAAGAAACTATTAGACATTTAAGAAAGACCAGAAGTTAAATTGTGGCTCTCTTGAAGTCACTGGTAAACTGTCCTCCACTTCAGTGGGACCAGAATTTCACCCCTGGTCTCTACCTAAAAAGCAATTATTCAAGTCTTACTGGTCCAAATACTTTGATTCTTTTAATAAAGTATTGCTCTAATTGACTATATCCTGCTAAATTCTTCCACTTCACTAAATGAAATAGTGATGCCAAGCAGACTACTGTTCACATTTATTCTCCAAGAGGTACAACATTACTAACTACTCCATAACAGTAAGGAGTTTCTTGGCACCTTTCCCTTTGGTCTGAAATGTACAAGTACACCGATGATCCATTAGTGTGTGCACATTCATGCCGCTTCTTCATCCATTCTTTAAGTGGAGAAACCTAATCCATCTTGTGAAAGATTACACAGCTTTCTCTGCACAGAAGAAAGTCAGTCTCTCTTTTAAGACACAATGACATATAGCTAAAAGCTGCCTTTTATCTTCCTATCTTGTTTGGCCACATTTATTCACATGCAGGATCCACTCAAGAAAAAGAAAACTTGAACGTGTACATTTAGCATCAAGAAGCTCTATCCCTCAAACCTGCAGCCAAAAGCTCAGAACCTACATTAAAGCCTGCACTGCTCTTAAGCACCCTTAAGAAGATATATGAATATAATAAAAAGGTTCCTTCACTGAACACAATAGCTCTTCAGTGATGACTTTCGCTTAATGTTCTCACCAACTTTCAGGTGCTAGAAACTCATTGCTTAAAAGGGATGTTCATTTGTTGAGCTTCTTGATTAACACCTTTATTTTACTAGTGCTTGTTATATAAAATATCCACATATAGTTGAAAGTCTGAACCACCCTCTATGATCTAGCTATATTAGGATTTTATATAATTTACAGGATTGCCAACCACAAGCATACCAATTTTTTATATAAATAAGATTAAAAGAAATCAAACAGCTTTTAGGGTTTTTTTTTTAATTTATTTTCTTGTGATTGAGCCTCTAGAGTTCACATTTTCCAGCTTTGTTCCACATTCATAAGGGTTATAAACTTCCTTTTAAATGAAAACTAAGATTCTTACTTAGTCACATGATCCTAGGAACTGAGGCCATCAGAGAAACACCAAATACCTTATGACTTTGACAAAATCACAAGAGTTGGCACCAATATTAGATGTATATATTTGCGTTACCTAAGCACTGCACAAATTTAAGGAACATAAAAGCCTAGAACAAAATGGTGTTTTAGTAAGCAAAAGTACCCAAGTTCAAAGGAACTGACAGATGAGTGCGTGACTTATTCTGCTCTCTAGAACAATGGCTCTTGACCAAGGGTCTAGAGCCCCCCTGAGGGGGCCATGAGAGATTTCAGGGGGTCCACCAAAATAAACCAGAGAGGGGCCAGTATTAGACTCGCTGGGGCCAAGGGCAGAAAGCCAAAGCCTGAGCCCCACCACCCTTGGCTAAAGCCGAAGCCTGAGGCATGGGGCCCTGGGCAACTGCCCCATGTGTTACCCCCAAACGTCGGCCCTGACTTTTAATCTACTGGATATGCAGAAAAACAGTTGTGGCACAGGTGGGCCATGGATTTTTTAATAGCACGTTGGGAAGGCCTCAGAAAGAAAAAGATTGAGGACCCCAATCTAGAACATCTCAAATTGCCATGTGAAATATGCTGTATACTGTATTTTGATTTTCTTTTATCATTTCTTCCAGTGTTTTGTAACTGTGCTAAACAATGTAGTGCTCAAATAAATAGGAGGTGACACTCATTTGGGGAATCTTCTGACGTTTCAGAGTTTGATACAGGATTATAAATTACTGTCTGGAAATTCCATTCCAAACCAGCACTCTAGAAACTGTAACACTTTCTACTCTGCTGCTTACTATTATGTTGGATCTGTACATCCTGGCACTTATTACATTCCATAGTCAGATCTATATTTTGTCTTCTAGAGATTAAGCTGATGTCATGGTACACAAAAATATTAGGGCTGTCGAGTAATCGCCGTTACGCAATTAACTCAAAAAAATTAAGTGCGATTAAAAAAATTAATCGCGATTAATCACACTGTTAATAGAATACCAACTGAAATTTATGAAATATTTTGGATGTTTTTCTACATTTTTAAATATATTAATTTCTATTACAACACAGAATACAAAGTGTACATTGTTCACTTTATTATTTTTGGTTGCAAATATTTGCATTGTAAAAATGATAAAATAAATGGAATTTTTCAATTCATCTCATCTCTTTATCGTGTAAGTGTAACTTACAAATGTAGATTTTTTTTTGGTTACATAATAGCACTCAATAACAAAACAATGTAAAACTTCTTGTTCAGCCAATTGCTAAGACAAACAAGTTTTTTTACATTTACAGGAGATACTGCTTCTTATTTACATCACCTGAAAGTGAGCAGGCATTCGCATGGCACTTTTGAAGACAGCATTGCAAGGTATTTATATGACAGACATGATAAACATTCATATGCCCCTTCATGCTTTAGCCACCATTCCAGAGGACATGCTTCCATGCTGCTGATGCACATTAAGAAAAATAATGCATTGATTAAATTTGTGACTGACTTCCTTGGGGGAGAATTGTATGTCTCCTGTTCTATTTTACCTGCATTCTGCCATGTATTTCGTATTATAGCAGAACACTTTCACAGCAGATTTGACAAAACGCAAAGAAGGTACCAATGGGAGATTTCTAAGGATAGCTACAGCACTTGACCCAAGGTTTACGAATCTGAAGTGCCTTCCAAAATCTGAGAGGGATGAGGTGTGGCAAATGCTTTCAGATGTCTTAAAACGAGCAATACTCTAATGTAGAACCCAAACCACCAAAAAAGAAAATCAACCTTCTGCTGGTGGCATCTGACTCAGATGATGAAAATAAACATGCGACAGTTCGCTCTGTTTTGGATTGTTATCGAGCAGAACCTGTCATCAGCATGGATGCACGTCTTCTGGAATGGTGGCTGAAGCATGAAGGGACATAGGAACCTTTAGCGCATCTGGCACATAAATATCTTGCGATGCCAGCTACAACAGTGCCATACGAATGCCTGTTCTCACTTTCAGGTGACATTGTAAACAAGACGTGGGCAGCATTATTTCCTGCAAATTATACTCAAACTTGTTTGTCTGAGTGATTGGCTAAAGTAGGACTCAGTGGACTTGTAGGTTCTACATTTGTAAGTTCAATTTTCATTATAAAAGTACTTGTATTAGGTGAATTGAAATATACCATTCCTTTTGTTTTTTACAGTGCAAATATTTGTAATGAAAAATAAAGTGAGCACTGTACACTTTGTGTTCTGTGTTGTAATTGAAATCAATATATTTAAAAATGTAGAAAACATCCAAAAATATTTAAATAAATTGTATTCTATTATTGTTTAACAGTGCGATCAATCTAATTGCTTGACAGCCCTAAAAAATACCATTTAATCTTGCTAACTGCCAGCTCCACAAATGAAATGGCTACACAGCACATCAGCCTGTATGCCATTCGTAAAGCAGACAACTGAATCTGAACGTTCACTGGTTGTTATAATGGAATCTCTTGAGATTCAGGAAATGGACATGAAATGGATATCCCTTAAAACCTCAGTGCCAACTGATTCTCCTAGGTTGCAAGAAGCAGGAGTAAAAGTGTACCTCAGCATGTATCAGCCCTGATGGGACAATATCGACAAGAGCAAGCCCTTGCTTACATGAACAGCACTGATGTCTGCAACTTCAAGAGGACAGAATGTTCCTTTCAAAAAAATCACAGATGTTTTAAGACAGATTTGTTCCCTTCACCTTCTATAATGTTTCTATGATTGAGTGAGAAAACAGGAAGCCCTTAAAGGCTTTCTGCACACTGTAATCCTCTCCCAACTTTAGAGGACAGGTTTCTATGATTTTTGCCAGCTGTGCTGCTACATTGTAAGGGGCCAGACTCCTACAACATGGATCTTACCCAGGCAGTTACAGACATTTTGCTTCCCAGAATTGTCCATTTTAAAACAATCCTTTCCATATCTCAAAAATTAAAATAAGAAAGGGAAAAAAAAGCAGGATAAGACTCGAAAGAGATATAACTTTTTTTTTTAAGTTTTTTCTACTTAGTGTCTTTCATTGCCATTACTTGCATTACTTTTAACATGTTAAACTTCAACTATTGTAGAAAAGAACATTTGAGATAACCCCACTGTCTAAAGCAGTGGCATATACAAGTGAGGAAACAGTAAATAAAAAAAAGGAAATTTTAGTATTAAAGGTATTGCCCTAATACTCCAAGATGGATGGGGAAAAAACAGTTACCTACCTGAACAGTAACTGTCGGTCTGCAAAACATGGGTACAGACATATATTCCACTTAGTGTGCGTGTGCCCACTGCACTGAAATCGGAGAATTTTGCTTTACATTGCCCATTGGAGTGGTGCTTGTGCCCTCTGACCCCATAGCCCCTCCCATAGCTATTTAAAGGCAGTGCTGCCTCGAGCCCCCTCCGTCGCACTGAACATCAATAGTTGATTTTCTGTTTTGCTCTGACTTTTTTTTCTCTTTTTTTTGACAGTCTTCTGATTTTGTTTTGTTCAAAATCAATGCTAGTCAATCAAAGAGACTGAGTGTAATTGAGGACTGATTCTTCAGGTCTGCCCCTCATTAACCAATCATCTAGGTATGGGAAGAGATGAGTTCCCCTCCTCCTGAGACAGACTGCTATCACTGACATGCATTTGGTAAATATGGATGGGGCTGATGTCAAGGCAAATCAGAGAATTGTATACTATTAATGCTTACCTGCAACTAGGAATCTCAGAAACTTCCTGTGGTTTGGGAAAATCAGCAAATGGGAACAGGCATCTTGGAGACTAAAAGCAGCAAACCAGTCATTGTGATTCCAGACACAGGAAGAAGGAACAGATAGAAATTGGATGGTATAACCCAACTGTACAGTGCTTAGGATCCACTTGTCTGAGGTTACTGAATCCCAAGCTCTGTGGAAGTGGGACAGCATGCCCCCAAAGGGAGGGGAAATAGCCTTGACTGGTGACTGCTTTGTTGCCCTTGAAGGGAGGGTCAAATTGGCTGCTTGCCATTAGGTGATAGACTATGGGCTGGCTGGCTGAAGATGGAAAAAAGAGGGCCTTCTTCTGTCCAACGTGTCTCCTCTTGGAGAAGTCCTGTTGTCTTGCAGAATAAGCAGGTTGCCTGAAATACTGTTTGGAGTACTATTGGAACTGTTGTTGTTGTTGTAGATCCCCATAATGATGCCTTAACTGTTGAGGTATAAACCCCAAAGGATCATAAAGTGGCCCTGGAGTCCTTAAGAGAATGTAATGTCTCATCAGTCTTTTCAGAAAACAAAGACATAGCCACGTCTGTAGCCAAGAAGCTCTCCTCATTGTTACAGCTGAAGCCATAATCCTAGATGAGGTATCCTCCATATTGAGTGCTGATTGCAGTGATGTCTTAGACACTAGTGGGCTCTCTGCCAGAAAAATCTTAAACTCTTCCACAGCATCCTCAGGCAACTTGTTAATAAATCTGGACATTTTGTCCCAATTCACAAAGTCGTATTTAGATAAAAGCACCTGCTGATTAGCAATGTACATATGTAAGGAAGACATAGAATAAATTTCTCCCCCATTTAATCCAATCTCTTGGCCTCTTTTAGATATTCACTTATATCTGCCCTGTCACCTTCTCTCATTAGTGGCAGTCACTGCAAGCAAATTAGGAAATGGATGCAAACAAACACTCAAATGCTTGCACAGGGCCTGGACTAATGTGGCCTTTGGTGTTGAAAACAGGATCAGTTCTGTTATTTTTAAGCACGTGTTGAAGCCTTTACTAGAGAGTTCCCTTGTGATCCAAAAGAAGGCTTCCTGCAGTGTCAAAGAACCTTTTTAGTGGAAAGCTCTATAATCTGGCGGAGGGAGTCCACTAGCACAGATTGGAAGTTCTGGTTAGCAAAAAGGTCTGTACCATCTCTAACTTCTATGATATGAAGAGGATTTTGTAATTTAAAATTTTATTAAGCCACTGTTCCAGAAGCTAACTAACTAATAAATGAAGACTACCACACATGAGCTTGACTGGATTGTTATATTGATCTAAAAATAAAATCTGCTATATGCCATCTAGCTGCGGAGAATGGTAAAATAATTTACAAAGTGTACTTAAGAAAAATTTGAATTGTGCCCAGCACCATGGGATCCTGATCCATGACCTGGGCTCCTAGGCGTTACTACAATGAAAAGTTATTATGTATTAAGAGCCTAAAATTCAACTCTCATAAAGCCAATAATCACTGAAAACAGAAGGAGTTGCGCCCTCATACCTGAAGGCAGAATTTAGCCCTACTTAATTACGCTTCACAATATCCCTGCTAGGCAAGCACTTTGCACAGTTAAAATGGATGCATAGGGGGAAGCTATTTGCTAAGCCACCAAATGCACCACCAACTAAGTGGGGGACAGAATGCAGATGCCCTAACTAATATTTCTTTCTTTAACCAGCTGCACCTATAACTCTCTCTTCCCTTCTCCATCCTTTCCACCCCACAAATCTAAGATTTTCTTCCCCCATAGGCTTCTCCCAAGAAACCTTTTCTGTGCATGTCTTTTAGATTGAAAGCAATTTGGGGCAAGGACTGGCTTCATATCATACCTGGCAACGCATTGCCAACACTTAAAACAACAAAAACAGAACATGGTCTCGTGTTTGTAAAATTTCCAACAGTCAAGAACACTTACCCAAACACCCAGCACTGAGTTCCTACCCTTTTGCACTGTGTGTCTGTGAGGTAGGCATAATATTGCCTGGAAACAGAAACAACAAAAGAAAATTCTTTAACGAAGCACAAACCTTCTGAAATACATTTACACTTTTAACAAAATGATTAATATTAATATTCCCTATATCAAAAGTGGAGCACGTAGGGCTTGTATCATGCGTTTAGCTAAATCATGATGAAAGCCTATTGGATGGCTTCAGTTTTAGTAGGACTAATCAACAGATGGGGAAAAAAAAATTAACCAGAGACTAACAAGTCTTGGAAGAGCGAATTTGATTAAAAAAGTTATCTATGCTCTAAACTTTGAAGTTATTTTTCATTTTAAGTTATTCTAGTTCCTGAGTGCGCATGTACGGCTTGAGAGGTAAAGTGTGTCAGCAGAGGGTTAGTCTTGGGGAAAAAACATAGTCTAAGGAAACCAAGGATCTGTTTAAAAATTAGATTCATCATTTTAAAATATGCCTCTTTCCTGTTTTGACATTACTCTGAAAGGCTCCCACTCTGACATTGCATCTAAGTGGGAATGGAACATAGTTTACATGACTATACTGACAGCTCTGGTGACTGTTATCCTCCATTCACAGAACACACACAGCACAATGCAAGGTTTTTCATAATCTGCCAACCTGTATCAGCACTGACCTGGAGAGATCACTGCTAGGGGTGGGAGATAATTCAGTTTCCAGGCCATTCAATTCATGTTTTTTCTATAGAGACTGCCAATAAAGAATACTACTTGTGACAGCGATTGTATTTTGAGGGTAACAGATTAATGGCTAATTAATGTGAATGGAAGGTAGAGCAATACTTGTGATATGATTATTAGGAAAAATGCCATTTGCCAGCATAGTGGGACAGATGATGCTGAATTGTATTCTTTTTATCCTTTCACAAATACAGAGGAAATTAAATTCAAAAGTCTTATGTTGCTGTAACGTCAGGGTTAAGAATTTAAACAGAGGAAGCATAACGGGGAAGAATGGTCCAGTGGTTCGGGGTGCTAAGCTGCGACTCTGGAGACCTAGATTCAATTCCCTGCTTTGCTACAGGCTTCCTGTGAGACTTTGGGCAAGTCACTTATCATATGCTCCAGCCCAAGCAGGAACGTCTACACTGCTATTTTTAACCCACTTGCAGGAGCCCCATAAGACCAAGTCAGTTGACCTGGGCTCTGAGACTCGATGCCATGGGCTTGTTTTTGTTTTTGTTTTTTTTTGGGCAGTGTAGACATACCCTTTATTTCTCTGTGCTTCTGTTCCCCATCAGTAAAAGGAGAATAACAGCACTTCCCTACTCACAAGACTGTTATGAGGATAAATACACTAAAGACCGTTAGGCGCTCAGATACTATGGTAATGGGGTCCATATAAGTACCTAAGAGAGACAGAACACACAATATTGAAAAGTTACAGTTCCTACGCAAACAATTTGCACATACATATTAAAATATATATTTACCAGAATCCCACCCAAAAAACAACCTTAAGTACAATATATGCTTCAATAGCGGGAATCTTGACTTCTCTATCTGGATGTAAACAGAAGCTGGTTGCTACACAGAATTACTTCATGAAATAATTTTGTGAGGTGACTATGGATCGATTAGTTCTCAAATCCCAATTATGGTTCATATTTTGTAGCTTCACTAATCATTCAAAACAAGGAACCATCACCTTTCCTTATAAACAAGTTGTGGTATATTCCATACTCAAGCATAAATAGGTGGCTAGAGGCAAGTATTATGGAAAGACCCACAGGTTTAAATTCCCTAACCTGCATGCTGTCATGATTATATGGCTCTTGTCAACAAAAGACCCTTACATGAAATTATGGGTGGCTGTATATTGAGTTAATCCATCCAACACAGGCAACTGCTGTGCAATCAGAAGAGAGAATGAGGGATTCTTATCAAACGCAGATTTTCACACGAGTCTCACCATTAGTAGCATACACCCAGACTGCTGAATTTTATCCTTAGTCTTATACCTAGTACTGCAAAAATAAAGATAATTTTGCCCTTTTTGAAGACTTAAATGCATTATTTCTTTTCACATATTATACTTATTTATAAAGCCTGCACACCTTTTCTTGTGTTCCTAAGGGTCTGAACTACTGTACAATTAGAAAAAAATAAAAGAAGTTACCTTACAGTGGGTGCTGTGATAATTCCAATGAAGAGAATTCTACCCCAGCTTAAAGGGTGACTTGCTTGGAATACAAAGATATGTTTCAAAAAGAATGTGTTCAACTCAGTCAGCTGGAAATAAAAAAGTCAGTTACTGAGGTTCTATTTTACAGGACAGACACACGCACATGTAACCCCTTCTCAGAGACTGAAGCAGAAAATGTTAGGATTAATATAAGAATTAAAATACACAAGAGGGAATTATTTATGGTTTACTGCAGCTCAGTAACTAGCTCTTTCTGCTTGAATTAAGAACTAAAAGCTCTAAAAATATCTTCAGAATAGGCAAAGTTGTATACCAAGTCAACAAACCAAAAAATAAAATTAATAAAAACAACAACACCCCCCCCCCAAAAAACAAAACAAAACTGTGCTGAACTACTTTGTATACTTCAGATAACGCATCAAGGTTTCAGTTAATAGTTTGCAGAGTTCTATTTTGGAATAACAGCGTAATTCTTGAACTAGTGCTAGGACACACATTTAGAAAGAAGAGAAAGTGTTCAAGTCTGTAAAATTCAGAGCTCACTGGATTCTTTACAAACCAAATCCAGATGAGTTTTTTCTTTTTAAAAGAGTTCTGCATTTATACCTGTTTAGTTTAAAAAGTTGTTTTTTTAAATTAAATCCCTTAAAAAGATCTAAAGTTAGTATAAATTATGGGCAAGTGGCTGAAATATGCATAAACGTTCACAATTTAGTACTAGTATATTTATGCGCTCACCCCAACAAAACCACAAATGATCAAACTAGTCCATCACTTAAAAAAAACCAGTTAAAATTGAATATGAAAATCTGGAATTGGAGGTGGTAGCTCCAAGCAGCTGTAATAAACCACCTGCTCCCTTGAAACAGGTACTCGGGTTTAATTATACTGAAATTTTTAACCCCTTAAGAATTCTCACAGTAGAAAATCAAGTGAGGATGTGACTGCTCAATGTGATCATTTTTTATTTTAGATAGCGAGTCCTACATTGTATTGTACTGAAGTATTTTTGGAGTAAGAAGTGTAGGACCTGGTGTCCCAGTGAGCCTCATCTCAAAACAAGACATCTCTCACAAAGGAAGTCTGTTACAATTAGCAAAATTGTAAGCAAGTAAATTGCATGCTATCTTGGGGGTGAATTTTCTACAATGCTAGAATGATAATATTCAAACATCTCTGTGGACATTGCAGAAATTGGCCTAATTTTTATGGGGAAAGAATTTCTTCTACCTCCCTCCCCTCCCTTTACATTCACTGCATTAGTTCTCTTCTTTTTGCATTAACGTAAAAGCCTTTGGCAGAAGCAATATGATTGGGGCCAGACACCAATACCTGTAAATAGTTTGCAGTTGCTCAGTAATGCAGGGCTCTCTTGCTGTATCTCCTTCTGATCAAGAATGGTTTAAATTAAACCAGTGGTTCCTGAGCTTTTAGGCCAAATGTACCAGTTTAACAGAGTTGTATGAGGTAGTGCCTGCCAACTCAGGCAGATTACAGACCGCACAACTGAATGAGAGGCAGACAGCAGTAGCACATAAGTGCCCAGAAAACAGGGTCATCACTGAAGGCTATGTCATTACGGGCTATTATGGGCTTCATTTAAACAAAACTGCCACTTGTATTAAATGTTGCCTGAGTGAACACAGATTAAGGGCAATGGGATTAGAGTCATAAGAAAGAGAGCATATCTCTGGGTACCATCACAAATGCTGTAAAGTATTTCAGCAAGTGCCTAATTTGAGGCACATGAGTAAACCCACTAAAGTCATATGCACTTAAAGTTAGGCATATGTTGAAGAATGTTGGTGAACTGGAGACTGATTTCTGAATATCATACTGGTAGATGCACCATCAGCTGGGAAAAACCTACCCATCTGTTTCTTCAGTTCTTATAACTATCCACTGCATACAGTAACCCCACAGCCAGTATACCAACTGCAACCATTTGTTTCTTTCACAGATACTGTAATTTCACTCCTAAATTGTAGTTCCATGCATTGGATAGTGTCCAGAATAGTTGGTGGTATCAGTTCATTTAATTATACATTTCAATGATGGACTAAGATAAGAATATAATATCTTCTAACCAAACTCAGCCAGTAAGTAAACTGAGCTGACACTAGTTTTGATTTCACAAAAAAGTTATTTCTTACCTGCCAGATGATCATGAAAAGGTATATTCCAGCCACTCTTTGAAATGAAGACTTGGGGTCAAACCAGCGAACATAGGTCCAGCTAGCTGGAGTGAACTGTAATACAGCTCTTTTAATTTTCCCTGTGGTGGTATGAATGTCCCTGAAAGAAAAGAATGGCTGCAGTAAAGACAAGGAAAAGATAAGGCGGGGTGGGGGGGAAGAGTGATACTGCATTTTAGTATTTCTATAATAAATCATGATGCAGTGCTCTTTCCCATACATCTACACTTAAGGGCAATGTGCTGTGTGTTACAGCAAAGGTTGCATTAAGAGGCAGAATTTATTGAGTGTTTCGGTGAAGAGGCAAACAGCTATTATGAGAAATAGCCTTCTTATAGCAGAGCTATATACAAACTTCAGTCAGTAGTAAAAAAGCAAAAACTAGAAAACACTGAAGTCAAACTCCCAGTGCTGTCTGAAGTACAGTTATTCAATTTGGGTTTCAAAGCATTTTTTTCTTCCCCTGGAGGAAAAAAGGATCAAAAGGAATGGTGTTCTGCAAATCTCCCACAGAATCCTAAAGACAGGTTCCCTTGTTATCTCCCTATTTTATAGCTTCACTGTCCTTACCAGTGAGGTGTAGATGGTGATTCCCTTCTATAGATCACCAACACCACTCCTTAAAGGATCCATCAGATTTCATTATTTAGAAATATGAGATTCCTATTCCTCTGGTCTGAGTGTGTTGCTATTGCAGGATTCCCAACCCATGCTAGCTTGGTATTGGACCCAACTTGGGTGTCCCACATGACCATGTACAGCACTGTATGTAAGCCATAAGCTTACCTCTGCTTCATAAATTCCCACCCCCCCTCCCCGCCCACTCCCCATCTTGGAAAGAAGGGGAGTCTCTGTGAGATGGGCTGCATTTTGTTTTTTAACATCTTTGTTACTTGAATGGTTAACAAAACAAATGGAAGGAAAGCTGTTGGTGGAACCTTCCAACTCTCCTCTCCTCTCCTCCAGCTGAGGGTTGGGAAAGCAACAAATTAGATTTCAGCCTGTTGTGATGTCACTATCCTACTCTAGGTCTGTGCTCCTCCAGGGGAAACAGGGAAATAGAGACTGAAATTTCTGGTATTTGTTTTTTTAAGTGCAAGTTTAGTTTGTTTATTTCTTTTAATCTTTGAACCCACCTTTACATAACAGAAAAGAGCAGTAAAGGACACAAGCAAAACCATTTTTCTCCTTGCAGTTCACCTTTGTAAAATCACCAACCAAGAAACTAAAAATGCTAGGAAATCACATGAGCCTTTTAAAAGATAATGACAACCACCACCACACCACCCTAAAATAAAAAGCTAGTGGTAAAGACGGTTCCCTCAATGGATATACTATTTGTCTTACTCTTAATCTGCACTACACTCTCTCACAGATGTGGGACACCAACTCTATGATGGTCCTTGTGTCCCTGCTGGATTGCAAAGCAGAAAATCCTGAATTTAGACCAAAGCCCAGGTCTCCCTCAGCTTAGCAAACAGCATGTTCAGTTAAGGAAGGTAATGTGGTTTAGTGTATAGGATACAAGACTGGAAGGCAGGAGATCTGGGCTCTCTTCCTAGCTCTGTCCCTAACTTCCTGTGAGTGACTTTGGACAAGTCACTTATCCTCTTTCCGTTTCAGTTTCGCCATCTGTAAAAGAGGGATAATACTGCTCTGCCATCTCAGCAAAACTGTGGATGAAATTAAATCTTTGAGTTGGATGGATGAAACATACCATAGGCCAGATTCTGCCACTCTTATTCACACTAACTACTACCTTATACTGCAAGTGCTTCCACTGACATCAATGGAACCACCTGTGGAGCAAGGTACTACACAACACACGTTTATCAGAATGTGGTCTTACATTTGTTAGGTACTGATAGTATTATTGCTGGGTTACCACACTAGAGCATAACAGCCTGATCTCAAACCTACTATTAAAAGGATTTAACGAGTCAAACAGTTCAGATGTACGTGTGTATTTGGTTCCTTTTCCTTCAAACAATGCTTTGCTGCCATGAATTAAAAGATTAAAAATGCAAACATCATTTCCTTCTACCATTTTGTATTCTATTTGGCCTCAACTTTCACCTTTAAGACTAAGCAAAATTCTTAAAAATCCAATTATAATCAGGAACACAATTCACACAAAAGGATTAATACAAGATGGTGCCCCAACATTATTAATCTCTTATGTAGCACTGTAAATATACACTGATCACACTCCATTTCTATAGCATATGCATTTTACATACATAAAGACATTTCATGAGGAGCTAATAATTCATAATTTTACACTGCAATATTTAAAACATGAAGCTTATTGGCTTTTACTTTAGACCTACTTGAAACTTGCCCAGTGATAGGTCCTCATCTCCAAGAAACGACAAACTATCATGCCCAACCAGATGCCACCCCCGTTACACAGCAGGATGTCCAAAATGACTTGATCCCACCAGCATTCAGCAAAATTAGGCAGAAGATGCATGAAGAACAGCTACAGAATACAGCAAAAAAAATTCTGGGTGAGGAACAACATAGAATTCTTACAAAGATTTTCAACTTTCTTTTTTCTTTCTATTCTTTTTTTTTTTAAAAGCAACTGTTGAACAAACAAAAACTGTCATATTTTTTGAGCCTGTTTAAAAGTCTGTGGAAGTCAATGGGCATCTTTCCACTGATTCTAGTGGACTTTGGATGAGGGTCCTACAAAGGCTTCAGAGGTTTCCCTTCTCTCACCTTTTCCCTCTAGTGCTGCACTATCTACAGGAAACAAGTGCAGAGTTTTGACCCCCTCAGATATAATTCAACGTTATAACACAGAACCCTTGCAGAACAACTGCATTTCTTTCAGAGAAAGGAGGGTGGTTTTTTGCTTGTCTAAAATCAGAAAATCATCTTTGTTATTTAGTGTTAAACTGTCTGTTCTCTGAACAGTTACTAACATAGAATCAGCAGAATGTGTTTACTTTTTAATCAGTAGCATCAATATTGAAGCACATTGGAACGCATGATTTTTAAGACTTAAACTGAACACAGTTCAGGAACTTAAGTCTTTTTTGTTAATGATTTTTTTGGGAATTTACTGGCAACCTGTATGATGCAATTTTTCTATTCATAGACAGATACAGCATAGAGAGTGGCAGTGCAAGCTTTGCCATGCTGACCTACCAAACTGTCTCAATCCTTGACCTGGAGGGGCCTAGGAGCAACAGGTTATTTCATTCTCCATGTGCTTGCAATTCCTTGCATTTCTGCTAACTGCCAATCGAGACAGTGCTGTGATGGTGCTATTAAAAAAAAGAACACTAAGGGCTGGTCTACCTACTGCTTAAGTTGATGTAACATAAGTCACTCAGGGGTGTGAAAACGACAACCCCCTGAGCAATGTAAGTTACACTGACTTAAGGTGCTGTCCACATTGTGCTATGTTGGCAGAAGAGTGCCTCCTGCCAACAATACTTCTGCCTCTCACAGAGATAGAGTAATTATGCCGATAGGAAAGCATAGTGTGTCTTCACGAGACACGCTACAGCAGTGCAGCTGCATTGATGCAGTTGTGCTGATGTAGCGCAGTAATGTAGACATGTCCTGGGACCAACTACTTATTTCACATAGTGCAGAATAGACAGTAATAACTTTCAGTCCTCGACAGCTAGATTCAAACGAGCAATATAGGGGTAAAAGAGCTGTTACAATCTCCCAATATTTCGAGTTTCCTACGAACTTCTTTTGGAGAGTGTAACATCATTCATTTCTAAAGCTCACTGTCTTGCTCCTGTATGACTCATGTTCATGTCATGAGCAGCATATAGCATGAGTCCAGCAATAAGATATGCCCTCTGCCCTTCAAGAAGAAGTAACTTTATAATCTTCATTCATAGAGTAAGTAAGGCAGCATAGTGGGACTGAGACATTTTAAGTAAAACACAAACCTGATTCATTCAAGGCTAGCAATGGACTGCTCAGCTTAAGTGAAAACAAGTTTTGATCTTCATTACAGATTATCTCCTCAAAGGTTCGAAATTGGATAACATTTAGCAATTCATCAGAAAAGGGGATATGTGCATGTTGAGCAGTTCCTGGGATATGTTCAAGGAGCTGACAAGTAAAACAGATATTCCTCATAGTATTTTACATTTTCTTTCATTAACGCTAACAAAAGTAAAAGGCATCGGCTTGCGTAGTCTCTTGCATGCTACCAGAATTTCACATTAAAACATCTTTCATTGCCAGAAGCACGCAGAAAAAATGTTATGTCAGATATGTGAGGGGGGGCAAGGAGTGCCTCATGCACAGAGCAAGAAAGGATGCTGGTCATTGTAAAACAAGATACAGAGATCTATCCTGACAGTGATACCTTTCCTCCACGGTAACTGCAGTAACAGAACTGTTCAAACATCTCTATTTTCCCTGCACTAAAGCTGTGGGCCAGTTTTAACATGAAAAGGAAGAACTTTAAATTATTCTCCAGAAGCAAAGATGTACACGACTTATACTCTAACAGTGATTTCAAATCAAGCACCTTACTTTGTAACATTTTTAAATAAATCAGGTGTGAAATGGGCATTATATCCATTTCTTATATTATGTTTTAACTCTCTTATAGTATTTAATGATCTTATCTAATGCATTATTTTTTTCCCAAAGACACTGCAGATTATAGCTGAGGAGGCTGAGTGTAAACAGAGTAACAATATTTGCATAATACCAATATGTGGTGGTGGTGGTGCTGAGCACGGAGCATCAAAGGTATGTTGGAATTCCAACTTTAAAAAGATAGTATTCAGCATGTGTGAGTGTCCAGTTTCAGTATGGGGATTTAGCCAGCTGACAGCTATCAATGTTAACAGGAGAGGCACAACAACTAAATCCCTATCCAACTCCCCTGATAACTACTGTAGGTTTCTAATGACTCTTCTGAAACAGTTAAAGCCCTAAAAATCCATTTGAGTGGCAGCATCCTACCTATATGGTAATCTTTCCCCTAAAGACATTGTCTATTCCAATATTCTACCCTTCACTAGCAGGGAATACCAATCATATGGGGTCACGTTGTGGGGGGGTGGCTTTGTGATAAATCAATAGGGGATGATACAAGTCATTTTAACTTGTGACTGAGTCAGGATTTCAACCTGTTCTCTGAAGGTGAAGGCTAGTGCATTAGCTCACTGTGCCAGCTAGTGTCTTCATGAACTGGAATTCACTTTTAATTTTAAACAATACAGTTCTAAGAGGGGCCTGGAAGAGACAGAATCCATGAATACCTAAGAATAACAGCGCACGTCAGTAGGAGGCCAATATTTTCAAACTGAAGGGGACTCACATTAGGTTCCTAAATCTGTATTTAGTTTCTAAAACATAAGTCAGTTGATATTCTGAAGGCTCAAGCACCATCAAACTCCAATGAAATGAATGAGATCTGCTGCTTTAAAAATTAGGCCTACTAAGTTGAGTGCCCTAAAAATGGATTTAATAACCTAAATGTAGATGCCAAAGTCTCAAAATTTTGTCCGAAGTCTTTTTGGCTTGTAAGAACTAGAGCCTTCCTGGTCTGAACTGCTTAATAACTGAAAGCAAATTTCAGAGAGTCTGTCTCACTGCAGCTTCTAGAACATCAGCTTCCCCATAACTGGCATCCTCCATACCCTGATCATTCAGGTATTACAAAACTGAATTCAACTTTATAGAAATGTGGCCTCAGGAGTTTAAGTAGATAACATTCTACTGATCAAATTACAGGTTAGATAACTTAATTTTATCCAACTTTTATCTTATTTAGGATAACGAGTATTCAACTTAATTATCACAACGCATCTAAGAACAACAGGTTACTGCACAGACTGCTGTCCCTACTGGCCAATTCAACACAGAAGTCAGCAATTATCAAGCACAAAGAGGGCCTGAGAATGAGAGTCAGCTGCAGAAGTGAGTAATGTGTGCAGGGGCCCACGTGGAGAGAGAACTGCTTTAACGTAATAGCACAGAAATCAGTCAGTAATCCTTACAGTTATACGACAGTGTGTTAAGATAAACAGTTGAAAACACTACTGTAGGCTGGGGTCATGTTCTGCAGGATACTTTACATATGGGGGAAAAGTAGGGCTGAGCACTGCAGGGCTAGTCTAACCTATGGCTTTGTCTACACTAGGGAATAGCTTCCACTTGGCAACTGGTGCCCAGCAATTCATGCTGATCCCTTAGTGTGGACAGGGGCAAGCTAGGGTTTGCACTGATTGAGTTAGTCAGAGTTTACTACTAACTATTCTCACTTTCTAATTTTATTTTGTGCAACCTATTTTGTCTTCGCATTTTTTCCTGAAATGATTATAGCACATGCTTTTTATAATTTATTTTGTACGTATACTTGTATTTAGCTAGTGCTGAAATAAAATTGTCAGTCCTCATTCCTGTGTGCTATGAATAATATATAGTACCATCAGCCTGCTCATGATTAACATGTTAACCTACCTCAGTGAGCTCCCAGGTGATGCTAATAGTCCAACATAGCCCATAGCTGCGGACCAACAAGGCCTTCATTGCCCAGCCCCAGAAATGCCCAAAAGCAAATATGTCAAAATGGCTGAGGATTCTCTCCCAGGTGATAACATGGCAATTCACAGCATATTCCTGTTAACAAAACAACAGAACCTCAGTTAGGATTTACATCTGGAAGCACCAGAACAGAAGGACAATTTTAACTCAACAAACTGAAAGGCTGAAATTAAAGATATTTTGGATTTTGAAATCCACGTTACTATTTCCACCAACATTAGAAATGCCCTTTTCCACCTCCTCCTAGCCCTGGCAATTAGGTTAGAAAAAGGGTCACTGGGACATTGAATGGTGAACACTTGAAAATAGAAGGAATTTTGTTCCTTCTGGGGTGCATCTCTATCATTTTTTACTTGTTTAAGCAGGTGCTGATTGTTATCATTGCTGGTAATTATGGGGCAAATTCTGTCCTCAGTGCATAGCCTCAGGTACGTACACTGTAGGTTGGTTTTTGTACATGGTGTGGATTGGGAGCAGAATGTCCCTCTTGGGCCTCAGAGCTATACAGAATGAAGTCTCTGTACCCTGCTCCCTGCATGGATAGAACTGCACCAATGCTGCTGCGATCAGGACCTCACATACCTGTCTTACATGGAGAGAGGACTTAAAACTATGTACAAGTTTATATATATATTTTAAATTAACCAAACTGCTGTAAGCAAAAATCATGCTGCGCTCTTCCATAAGCCATAAATCTGAGATGAGGTAGAACAGGGACAGATAGAAGAAATCCAAAGAAATAGTTATGTGAAATAATGTTGCTCCCTGTCCCTTAGTGCTCTTCCTCAATTTGTAGCCAGTAAAGCTGCAGTAATGAAGAATAGGATAATACTGGTATCTATTAAATGAATCTGAAAGGGGTAGAGATAGTCTCTGCAGTCTTTGGCGTGAATGCTGCACGCGTGACTGAAGGACAGAAAAACAGTAAGGAGAAAGAAATTTGGAAAATACACATATAAATCCCCAAGCAAACAGGTCATGGGAAAATAAAGTTATATACAAGTGATCAAGGTTCTCTTGCTTTAATGCTGTCCTTGAAGGTCTGGTTTTCAAGAAACTCAACAGTGGTACATCCTCAGTACAATGCCTGAAGCAGTTCCACAGACAAGTTGCAGCTCCAACTCCCACTGACTTCAGTGGAGCCAGGATTTCACCTAAGCTCTCCCCACACAGGGAATGCAAGTGCCCTCACATGGGCAGCAGGTATAATAGGCCAGGGGAGGCTAAGCCTCTGCTAACCCCGGCTGTTGTATGATGACACTCTGCCCCATGGCCCCATACTCACTTCCCTTCTTCTCTGAAGCTGGAGGGGCTCAGCTCCAGCCAGCGGCCTGGGAGGTCAGGCTGGGGCTCAGGCTGGCCAGTGGCCCAGTGATCAGGGTGGCCTGCGGCAGCCAGAGGACCTGGGGTTAGGCCACCCTGTCATGATATAATTCCCCAATCTGAACCTTAGAGTCCAAAAGATGGGGTACCAGCATGAATTCCTCTAAGCTTAATTACCAGCTTAGATTTGATAAGCTGCCATCACCCAAAAAAATAGTGTTTTGGGGCACTCTAGTCCCCCCAAAAACCTTCCCTGGGGACCCCAAGACCCAAATTCCTTGAGTCTCACAACAAAGGGGAATAAACCATTTCCCTTCCCCCTCCTTTCTTCCTCCCAGATCTTTCCTGCCCTGGGTACACTAGGAGATCACCATGATTCAAACTCCTTGAATCACAACACTGAGAAATCAGGTTTTTTGCCCCCTCTTCTCCCCACTCCCCCAGGCTTTTCCTCCCTGGGTTATCCTGGAGAGATAGACAGATTCAAGCTCCGTGAATCTAAAACACAGAGGAAATTCACCTTTCCTCCCCCACTCCTCCTTCCCTTCTCCCACCACTTCCCGGTGAGTACAGACTCAGTTCCTTTGAGCCTTAACAAGGGGAAAAATTAATCAGGTCTTAAAGAGAAAAACGTTTAATAAAAGAAAAAAAGAGTAAAGATAATCACTGTAAATTCAAGATGGAATATTACAGGGTCTTTTAGCTTATAGACACTAGAGAGAAGTCCCCCCCCCTCCCCCAGCACAAATACCAATCAAAATCCGCCCAGCAAAATACACATTTGCAAATACAGAAAACAATCAAAAGACTATAACCACCTTTTTTACTTAATACTCACTATTTTGAATATATAAGAGACTGTAGCAGAGAGATTGGCAAGACACTTGGTTGCACGTCTGGTCCCTTTCAGGACCGAGAGAGAACAACGCAAAACCCAAAAAACACAAAGGTTTCCCTCCACCGAGATTTGAAAGTATCTTGTCTCCTGATTGGTCCTCTGGTCAGGTGTTGCAGATCACTGTTTGTTAACCCTTTACAGATGAAAGAGACATTAACCCTTAGCTATCTGTTTATGACACACCCAGAAGCCCGGGACTCTTCCAGCCATGGGGGAGTGGTGGTGTGGCTCAGGACTCCAGCAGATGAGGCCTTATGTGTAGGGCTGGGGGAGGGCAGGAAGAGAAGGGGCATGGAAGCCCCGGGCCAGGCCCAGAGCAGTTGTGTGAGAGTGTGTGGGGTGGCGGGGGGAGGGGAGGCAAGGGGCACTGAAGCCCCGAGCCCAGGCTGGAGTGGCTGGGAGCAGAAGCAAGGGAGATCAGATTTCATGGACAGTGACATGTTTTTCACACCTATGTAATTGGCAGGGCCCTACTTATGCAGAAGGGACGGGGCAGGGGGCTAGCCTCCCCAAAGCTGGGGGTTCATGCGCCAACCATGGTCACAGGTAAAAGCCACTTTAAGAGGACGGCTGAAAGGTGGGTTATTGCCCTGTCTCCTCTTCTCACAGGCTAGCAGAGTTGATTGGGCACAGAGAGAAGTGAAAGTATCATCCGCTGTAAGGGTGGCAAAGCTGCAGTTGCAGTGCATGTGCCCAGGGAGATCCCTCCAGAGGAATCAGGAGCCCTGGAAGGAAGCCTATTGCAATGTAGTCCACTCTCCACCCTGTCCAGTGCAGAATACGCCTTAAAAGCCACAATCTGGTCCTATATTTTAAAAACCATTACACCAGAATTAAAAAAAAAGTCTGTTCCTAGCAAGTCTCCTAGCTGTAAGGTTTATATTTATTACTACTACAGTGTAATACCAAAGATAGGACAGCATGAAAAATCTCAGGTCAAGAGCCTATGAAATTACAGAATCTTAATCTAATTATTTAGGTTATTCACTACTGCCACATTACAATAATGTAGGGTAGATTTTTTTTTTTTTTGGTAAAATGTAAAAGTCATCTTATTGATAGGCACAGCATTTTGAGCACCAGAGAGAGACTCTCGTTTTGCCATCAATGCAAACAAAAGCATCAGAATATCTACTTAGTTCTTTAATTTTTGACGACAGATGGGTATACATCCTACAGCATGCCCTAGACTCTTCCCAGGCCTGGCCACAGAAGACCTGCATAGTATGAACTTTATGGGTTTTGGGGAAAAGGACAAGGAGGGAGAATACAGTTGCTTTATGCTTTGTTACTTCTTTTCCTCTATACACATATGCAGAAAACAGGGTCCAAATTCAAGCCATAAAGCTATAAAGTTAAATTAAGTTCATCTCCCAATTTGTAGAATGACCCACATGCATATGCAATTTTTTAACTATGTACTCTGTTTTATTTCTTGAACAAAAACAAAGTGCATTGTTTGCCTGAAGGAGATTGTAAGTTCCTAGACAGGGCAGGGTACTGCAAGTTTGTATATTGTAGACACAATGATAATACTCAAATAAAAAGCATAAGACTTGCAGCAAAGATTCCCCAGAAAGAAATCTAATTATACCTGGAGCTGCAAGTACAGCTCTGACACCCTAGCAGTGAGTGCCACTTGCACTTTCTTTTGTGTCAAGAGGAGACAGGGCCATAACTTTGGATTTAGTTTGTTCACAAATAAGTCATCTATTATAGCTATTTGTAAGTGATATGAAATATATTAAGTCTGTGCAAATGCACAAAAGGAACAAAGTTCCATTGCTTAGTACTGTCAGGAAAAACCCCATGTTCCGGATTATATTTGGTCTGATAGCAATGGTAGACCTCCTATTCTGACTTGACTCCAAGCTGCTCAGGTATGATCCAGATACTACAGTGATGGATATCCTTCAGATATCTAGTATCACTTCCATGATTAATATAACCCAGAACCTCAACACAAATATTTCTAATATGCCCAATAGATCAGTTTTTACTAATCTGAATAAGAAAGAATAAAAAAAATTTTTTGTACTGGTTAATTGAAATGTAGAGATCTGACAGTTAATATAAAATAGCTGTTACTTGCATGAGAATGCTAAGTATACGTACCATGATGTCTGCTTCCCTGGTTGCATAACGAAGATTAGGATCTAGCCAATACATCACTGCTTTGACCTGCTCCAAGTTAAGGAAGAGCACAAATACCAGAAACAGGAAATAGAGAACGCTGAGACCTGTTGGAGGTAGAATCATATTCACATGCAACGTTTATTGAGTGTCAGAGGGGTAGCCGTGTTAGTCTGGATGTGCAAAAGCAGCAAAGAGTCCTGTGGCACCTTATAGACTAACAGACATATTGGAGCATGAGCTTTCGTGGGTGAATACCCACTTTGTCAGATGTGGGTATTCACCCATGAAAGCTCATGCTCCAATACGTCTGTTGGTCTATAAGGTGCCACAGGACTCTTTGCTGCTTTTAATGTTTATTGAGGAAATCCATGGGCCAAACAGTCAAAAGTTGGTTACAAAATGGTGCCCCAGAGCCTGCTTACAGTGGTTAACTGCACATAGAAATGCCAGTTTGCACAAATGCGGGTTTTGTTCAGACAATAGCTGCATACAAACATTTAACAAACACACACCATGTGGCAATCTTTGAAAAAAAACAAAACACCCACCCCCCCAAGCCTTTTATACCATTGCCTATCGCATATTCTGTTATGTAGACATGATGGCGCAAACAGAACCAAAACAAGTCACATCCAAAGAGCAATTTAAACATAGAACTTAAGCAGGAGCACAGGGGAAGCTCTAAAAAAAAAAAAAGAGACATTGGGACTCAGGGACTGGGCTTTTCCTGTCCTGATTTCATTCTCTCCTGGCCTCACTAACATAGCCTTCTAAACCGATAATTACATATTCAGGGACAGAGACACCTGCTTTGAGCTGCTCTGGAAATGCAGATTTAGCTCCAATTTTAGCTTTCCTGGTTAGTAGCTGCTTTGATGTGCTGGAGATTATCATTAAAAGTTTAATTCTAAAAAAAGGAAAACTAAGGAAATTCAAAACCACAAAACTACGTTAAGATGGTGTTAAGACAGAGCGTACATATCAGTAATTTAAGGGTAAACACACATAACAGGGATGTTTTAATACTTGATTTTGGGCATAATTACAATTCTGGGAAATTCAATTTAGGTTACACTTAAGAGAAATCTAAACATGTCAATGCAAGAAATGCACAGATTAGACACGTAAACAACCTTAATTCTGTCCACTAGCAATACCATGAAGGGGAAAAATACGGAAAAAAACCCCCCATATTTGTCTTTAAAATCAGTGTAATTAGGACAAATACTAGTAAGTCTTAATAATAATGAGGTTATTGCCTGATGTCACTATATATTAAGAGCCAAATCTTGTCCAGAGATATGCAGAGAGAATATGAGGGCTAGAGGACTGTGCAGAGAGCTTCCCTGCCCCAGGGGATCTGTACAATATCAAGGAAGGATGGATACCTATCTAGCTACTAGACGAGGTGTAGCCTACTGATTAGAAGTCGTGGTGAAATATGCACTTCCCAATCGTGCGTGAGACACTGTTTTGGAGTTGCAGTTAGGTGCACCCCTCAGAGCCATCCTGCTCTGCATTTCCTGAATAGCTATGGCTGACTAGTCATGCCAAGGGAAGCAGAATCACACTAGAGCAGGACTTTTCCCTCATTACGCAGACACACTCTCTAATAGTACAATAGAAATTCTGGGCGTGTCAACCTTGAGACCATCCTTTAAATTTACAATTATTGTAACCCAAGATGGTACAGCAGAAGCAAGGTTATTCAAGCTTCGCAGTTAGCTGAATTCTCAAACTTGTTATAGCTAATCAGCAGTGACTCTTTAATGTCAACAGATGAGTCACCAGCTACTTTAAGAGCTAGATATTTTAGCTACATAAAAAATCCCAACAGAAGCATCTTCAATATCTTTTTGAACAGATCTATTCTTCATATCAGACTTAATTCTATAAAAATATTTTCAAAATCTGCTTTATGCCCCATGAACCTCCAAATATTTTGAGAGGAATTTTGCACGTTTTTGCCACGTATTTCAGATAGCTTTAAGAAACAGAATTTCACTGAGTAATTCCTGCAGTGGAGGAAATTTTTCTGCCCTGCAATGTAAGTGAACACTGTGTTGATCAATTTATGTACTCTGGTTAAAAGTTTTGCAATTAGATACCACATTTAGATAACACACTGATGGTCAAAAATACCTACATAGATAAAATTACGCTGGCACACATGCCTCAGTGGGACCCAAGCTGCTCCCCAAGAATGTAAGTGTGAAACATGAGTGACTGTAGCATGGGTTCAACTGCACTCCCAGAAATGATAAAACCCGGGGTGCAAACCCAGGCAAACATACCCTTCTCCTGGCCTAGTGCATAGGGGAGGGCTGCTGGGTTTGAGAGCAAGCCTGCCCTGCATCTACCTCACAGTGGCAGCTCCTGTCCCACGGATTTGGGCCTGAGTGCCTGCTACAGCATTGCAGCTGGTGTATAGAGTCGCAGCGCTACTCAGTTCTGTCCTGGCTGCAGATGCTGCAACACCCATGCATCAAATTAAGATACTTTTAGGAGTAAAATATTTAATATAATCACAACATTTGAAAACTGTTTTTCTTGAAACATGAAAACATTTCTCTCTCTCTCTCTAAGCCCCCATGCTTCCAGAATGAATGTGCAGTGCCTGGGAGAGATCTTAAATGCACCAGCCCCCTCAACAAATGATTCATAAATCTGCAAAGATTTTAAATTCGGGGCTTCTTTCACTGTATATTCATAAAAACCTATTCACAATTTTTTCTGCTTCACTGGAGTTGATCATTTTAAGCAAAACTTGAAGCTCTAATTGTAAGACATTTTGGAATACTATAGGTCATCCCTCTATCTGTAGAAACAAAGCAGCATCCCTCCACAGTCAGGTTAGAGTACAAGAGCAGTGTCTAATTAAAATATTTGTCAATGAATTAATGAAAAAAAATTTACAAAACAGTTTAGGAATAAAACAATTACAGAGATGGCAATTTTCTTAGGGAGGTTATTTAAAACTTGAAAATGTAATCTAACTCAATCTCCCAGGCTCCTGGCTCCACAGCAGTCCCAGAGAGCCCACATGGATTTCAAGCTCCCGAATCCCTGACAGGGAGATCTATGAAAAGAGGCAGGGAAGTTTTGGAATGAGTTGTAGGAAGCAATGTAAGAGGCTTCTAGGTTCAGCACATGTGATATCAAGATGGCCATCAATAGAACAGTGGTGGTGACTTGCAATGGCTGTACCATGTTTTCACTCCTGCTTGAAATCCCTTCTGTCTTCATGTGCATGAAGTGCAAGTTAATGGCTGTGCTGGAGGAAAAGGTTCTTGCATTGGAGGAGCAAGTAGAGACATTACTGAGAATCAGAAAAGCTGAGAACTTCTTAGAGAGCCAGGTTGAGGAAACAGCAGTACCCCAGATTCAAGGAAGAATGGAGCTGGCCACAAATGAATCAGAGAGAGAGGAAGTCAGAGAGGAGGCCTGGCAGTTTGTAACCACTACAGGCAAGAGGTCACAGTGGCATTCTACATGGCTGGACACAGATGAGGATGGGCAGGCTGTGACCACCAAAGAGAAGAGCGCTGTCAGGGATTCCATACATCTAGAAATTTCAAATCAATACCAGATACTCAACGTGGAAACTTTGGAAGACACCTTTCAAGATCCAGCCGGTTCAAGGGAAGGGAGACATGTAAGGGACACACGTGCCAATTCCAATATATCTTTTTTTGAGATGGGGCAACCTCATCTGCAGACAGTATTTAAGATGTGGGCGTACCATGGATTTATAGACAGGCAATATGATATTTTCTGTCTTATTATCTATCCCTTTCTTAATGATTCCCAACATTCTGTCACAGCACACTAGTACTGACTTTGCTAGTGCTTTTTGTGTAGCCTGTCGTAAGAGTAGGCAAATATCTAGATGAGTTGATGTACCTTCTGAAGACCTGTGTGTATCACTGGCTGAGAACCACCATCCTAGTGGAATTTATCATTACCAAGAAATAAGCTACCTAAGACTCTGAACAGAGATTGCAATGGAATTTTACCTACACATCAAGAATACTTATTCATGGAATTTTCTTTGCTTTTTTCCTCTCTCAGGCAGCCAGATTTCAGCACCTTTACTCTTAAAGTGCTTCACATACACAGAGCAATTACTGCACCCACAAATGGAGAAACACATGACATTGTTTAACAACAAAGAGCAATGTTACACAATAGTTTGGAATAGGAAGTGAATGGGGGAGGGGGAAGGACAGCTCAGTGGTTTGAGCACTGGTCTGCTAAACCCAGGGTTGTGAGCTCAATCCTTGAGGGGGGCCATTTAGGGATTTGGGGACTGGTCCTGCTTTAAGCAGGAAGCTGGACTAGATGTTCTCTTGAGGTCCCTTCCAACCCTAATATTCTATGTGGATAGCCTAACATAAGAAAATCAAGTTTGCCCGCAAAGAGTTCTCCTATCATCCAAAGAAGACAGACAATCCTTGTTGGAGATTTAATCCTCAGAAGAATTGAAAGAACATTCTGCAAGGGACAAGCAGACAACAGGATAGTGTGCTGCCTTGCCAGAACCAAGACTGAATAGGCTTCTGAAGTCAACAGGTGAGGAGACATTGGTGATGGTTCAGATCAGCACTAATGGAACTGCATTGCAGGATATTTCACAGATATTAGATGACTTCAGGGAACTCAGAAATGCGCTGAAGAAAGAATGTCCAAACAATCTTCTGAGATTCTTCTTGTTCCACGAACTACATAATCCTGCGGCACTTTAATTTGAGTGATACATGTGGCAGATCTCATGCGGCTAATACTAAAATATTTTGGAATTTCTAAACATTATGGATGACAATTTTCTACACAAAAAGTGTTGCAGCCAACATGGGGGAATTCTTTATTAAACCTTGTCCTAACAGATAAAGGGAAACTGATAACAGAAGTAGAAATTAATAGTAGCTTAGGTATAAGTGATCATGACTTGATCAAATCTATAGTGTTCAAGCAGAATAAAGTCCAGACCAGTAATATTGGTGATTTAATAGGGCCAATTTCACAAAGCTAAAAACAATTATGAGCCAAATCAGCTGGGAGGAAGAATTTAATGAGAAAAGAATGACTCCTAATTGGGATTCATTTAAGAACACCTTACTAGATGCCCAAAAAGCTGTAGACCCACAGCTGAGGAAGAAGGTCGTACTGGTAAAAAAATGACCTGGTTTAGAGGGGAAGTGAAGGCAGCTATAAATATATAACAAATGGAAGAAGGGGAAGCTGATAGTAATTAATATAAATCAGAAGTTAGGAACTGTAGAAAATTGATAAGGGAAGCAAAGGGGCGCAGGCAGAAATATATGGCCAGTACACTTAAGGACAATGATGATTTTTTAAAATGCATCAGGAATAAAAAGAATCTTGACAATAATATTCACATACTACTAGATAGAAGTGGTAGACTTATCAATAGTAATGCAAAAAGGCAGAAGTGTTCAATAAATATTTCTGCTGTGTATTTCGGGAAAACAGATGATATACTCTCATCATATGGTGAGAACACTCATTCCATTCTACTAGTACCTCTGGAGGATGTTAAACAGAAGCAATAAAAGTTAGATATTTTAAAATCAGCAGGTTCAGATAACTTGGATCCAAGAGTTTTAAAAGAGCAGCTGACTTGTTCGCTGGACCATTAATGCTGATTTTCAGTAAGTCTTGAAGCACTGGAGAAGTTACAAAAGACTGGAAGAAAGCTAAGGTTGTGTCAATTTTTAAAAAGGGTAAATGGGATGATTCACATAATTATAGGCCTGTCAGCCTGACTTTGATCCCTTTCAAGATAATGGAACGGCTGATATGGAACTCAATTTATAAAGAAATGAAGGAGGGTAATGTAATTAATGTTTATGGAAAACGGATCCTATCAAACAAAGTTTTGTTTTTTTTATGAGATTACAAGTTCGGTTGATAAAAGGTAATAGTGTTGACATAATATACTTAAGACTTCTCTAAGGCTTTTGATTTGGTACCTTGCAACATTTTGATTAAGAAACTAGAAAGATATAAAATTAACATGGCACACATTACATGGATTAAAAACTTGCTAATGATAGATCTCAAAGCATAACTGTAAATGCGGAATTGTCATTGAGCAGGTCTGTTTCTATCATGGTGCCGCAGGGACTGATTCTTCGCCCTAGGGTATTTATCATTTTTATAAATCACCTGGAAGAAAACTTAAAATCATCACTGACAAAGGTGGCAGATGACACAAAAATAGGGGGAGTGGTAAACAATGAAGAGGATAGGTCACTGATTCAGAATGATCTGGATTGCCAGATAAACTGGGCCAAGCAAACAATATGCATTTCAATATAGCTAAATGTAATTGTGTACATTTGGAACAAAGAATGTAGGCCATACTTACAGGATGGGGGACTCTATCTAGGAAAGCAGTGACTAAAAAAAGATTTGAGGGTCATGGTAGACAATGAACTGAACATGAGCTCCCAGTGTGATGCTGTGGCCAAGACAACTAATGTGATCCTGGGATGCATAAACAGAGTAATCTTGAATAGGAGCAGAGAGGTTATTTGACCTCTGTATTTGGCATCAGTGCAACCACTGCTGGAATACTGTGTCCAGTTCTGGTGCCCATAATTCCAGAAGGATGTTGATCAATTGGAGAGGGTTCAGAGAAGTCATGAGTATGAGTAAAGAATTAGAAAACACGCCTTATAATGAGAGACTCCAGGAGCTCACTCTCTTTAGCTTATGGTTAAGGGGTAACTTGATTACAGTGTGTACATACCTATGGGGAACAAATATTTAATAATGGCCCCTTCAATCTAGCAAAGAAAGGCATAACATGATCCAGTGACTGGAAGCTGAAGTTAGACAAATTCAGAGTGGAAACAAGGGGTAAAATTCTAACAATGAGGATAATTAACCATTGCAACAATTTTCCAAGGGCCATGGTGGATTTGCCATCACTGACAATTTGGATATTAGATGTTTTTCTAAAAGATATCCTCTAGGAATTATTCTGGGAAAGTTCTATAGCGTGTGTTATACAGGAATCTCAGACTAGATGTTCACAATGTAAGGCCCTGGAATATACGAACCCTGGCAGGGGAGAGCTTTCCAGGAGTTGCAGATCATGCAAGCATTGGATCTATTGGCCCATGGCAGACAGCATGGCAGGGCCCATAAATGTGATTTGGTTTTCTTGAAAAATCTCAGGTTCTAGATCTCAGGTTCTAGAAACTAGATAAGATAAAAATAAAAATTTAAAACTTACCAAAAACCATCCGCCATATCGCTGGATGTGGGCGAGTAAAAGGCCCTGTGGAGAGGAATGTTTGTTAGATAACAGTGCATTTATTACAAAGAGTAAAACTACTGCATATTATTAAGACTTGGTTCAGGGGGATAGCAGCAAAAGTTAAAACGCAAAGATCAGTTTTCCTTCAAGCTTTACAATGTACTTGAAGGTTTGGCCTAGAGAGCCTCTCCTGTATTTAAATAAAACAAGTTCATTAGTAATTGATTCTAGGATTTGAAGGTTTTTTGATCATTACTGGGACATGGAAGAAATATGCAACTACTTTTCATTGGCATTCTTTCCCTGGCAGCAAGAAGTTGGCATGTATGCTGAGGTGCCAGCTGCTGGTATTTTTAACAGGCTGATCTCCTGATCTGTTTTCTAGACTACATCTGTTTTGTGGTTTTTTACAGTTGCAGGCACGTTTCATTTTGCGAATGAAAAAGTAATCAAGTACAAGTTTCTGCAGGTTAGCAATGAAACTGGGGGCACTGACTCCCAAAAACATTATCAGGCAGGCCACCTAAAACTTCTAACGGACTTAATATCAGATATCACAAAGAATATCAGGCATCTTACACACAGAGATTGGATTTGTGTGAAAAAATCAGCTCTTCTCTCTACAAAATTGAAATTGATACCTTTAAAGACACCATTAAGATCAAACACAAATCCTGATTAAACACATAGCTCAAAAGGGCTTAACTTCAAGATATTTTCTCAAGAGCCTGGATTCCTGAGGATGAGTGTCCTCTTATTACGGCTTCTGTTTAGATTTATTTATTTTGCCAGAGATTAGAATGACTTCCTTTATTAAATTAAAACGCCAAACTAGTGCAAAAAGAGAAGTGGAGATAAGGGCCATCTTTGTCTGGTAGAGCTGAAAAGTTTCTAAATATAATCCATTCTTCTAGACTGCAGGAAGAAGCTGAAAACATAGATCTTTATTATGAATTGCTCTTTAAATCCCATATGCAAATAGCTATGTCTATTTCACCCTGCAAGGGTTTTTTTCTCAATCCATAACTGAACGACAGTCACATGCAGATCTGACATGCATCCGACGAAGTGGGTATTCATCCACGAAAGCTCATGCTCCAATACATCTGTTAGTCTATAAGGTGCCACAGGACTCTCTGCTGCTTTTACAGATCCAGATTAACACGGCTACCCCTCTGATACTTGACACTATGCAGATCTTGTGGTTTGGGTGATTACATTATGCAACCTCCTTCGCATATCCAAATTTGTTCTTCCCTATAGTTAATCAGTTTGGTCTGTGTGTGATACATTATTCATTTATGGGGGCAGGGAGTTTAGTGATTACCTTGATGAGATTTTATAGAATGTAGCTATGGGACAGGTACACAGAGTTAAACCCTTGTCTTTTTTTGTCAACAGCATGATAGTGGTTGATGTTAATTTGGAGGAAGTTATTTTGAAATTATGATTTGTGTGAGTAATCCCTGAATTTGTAATGAGTTATTTGCTCCACAAAGATTTTGGAAAAAAATCTACCCAATACTAATTATGAGCCATGAATCCGAGTTTTCTAAGAGATTTAATAAAGTTAACAGTCATTTAATCTCCACCTTCCAAGCATCCTGATCTTTCTGTTACCTAAGCATACTTAAAAATACTTCGTTTAATCCATAATTTTTCACTAAATATGTAACTCCCATCAGGAAACTCACATCAACAACTTTTTTTTTTTAAAGTGCTAGTTCAAAAATTATTATTATGGGGAAGTTCTATGGGATGTGTTATACAGGAGGTCAGACCAGATGCTCACAATGGTCTCTTTTCACCTTGGAATTTATGAAGCTGGATTTTGGCTGGCTTTTACATCTGATGAGAGGAGACATGATCTCTAATTTATCCCCTCTGCCCCCTCAGATACTCTTGTGTGATCCTTCAAGATTAAAGAATCATTTGCTGTTGAAGACAGAACTGATCACCAGGAGTTCACACAAGCTCTCTTTTGTGCCAGAACAGCCTCATCTAGAATGCACTAATTCATATTGTGACAATGTGCACTCCAAAATAAAACTTTCATGGCAATTTTGATATGGGTAATATAACCAGGAATTCAATTTCTTGCATATAAAACTCAATCATAAGACAAAGCTCTACCGTGTCCTTTTAAAATGTTCCTCTTTAAAGTTGCAAATCTGTCCCGATTGAAACTATTGCTGAACAGAGGCAGCATGGGAATATCTGAAATGAGGGGAAGCAAAACTGACCAACAAATGTATGGTTATAGCCAGTCTACAGCAGCAAACAAAGATCACAATATATGTAACTCAGAACAGGATAACACTTCTCCCGAAGGGTCTCCAGTGTAACCATAGTGTTAATCTTTTCAGCTCCCATCATTAGTAGAACACAGCAATACAAATATTTTGATTTACTTCACAACCACACTCACAATCATTGAAAAATTCTTTCAAGTTTCATTTTCTTAGTGGGTGGAGACAAAGTAGAGTAACTCTACTGTTGTGCATCCGTAACAATAAAGGTTAGATTTAGGTTCTAGTCCTGGCTCTGCCACTAGCCTTTTACATGACCTTCAGCAAGTCACTTTCCCTCTCGGAGAGGAGCATAGCTGCTCCCCCACATTCTCCAAAAGTGGAGCCTTAGGCGCCGACTCCCTGGGTGCTCCAGGGAAAAATTGGTGGGTGCTGAGCACCAACCAGCAGCCCAGCTCCCCAGTCCCTACCCAGTTCACCTCTGCCTCCTCCCCTGAGCACGCTGCCACATTCCGCTTCTCCCTCTGGCTCCCAGCACTTGCGCCATGAAATAGCTGATTCACGGCAAGCCTGGGAGGGAGTAGGGAGGAGGGGGAACGTAGCACGCTGGGGAAGAGGCAGGGCCAGGGCGGGGATTTGGGCAGGGGTTCAATACGGGCAGGGAGGGGAGGAGTTGGGTAGGGTGGGGATTTGGGAAGAGATCCAAGGGGGGCAGGGAGGGGGCAGGTGGAAACAAAACACAGCGATCTGGTAGGAAAGAACAGAGATTTTTTCCAAATGAAAGCTACAAGAAATTAATAAACAAACAAACACAATGAAAAATGTGGTCTCCACCCCTGCAAGTGCTTTAGAAGCATCATATCAAGTTGCATACCACATTTCCAAGAATAAAAAGCCTTACACAACTGGGGAAAAACTGGTTCTCTCAGCTGCAACTGACATTTGCAGAACGATGCTTGGTGACAGTGTGGCAGAGAAGTTAAAAATGATCCTGGTGTCAGACAACACAATTAGCCACCAAATCTCTGACATGTCAAAAAATATCAAGACACAGCTGATCTCTTGATTGCAGTCCAGTTTATTTGCAATTAGGTTAGAAGAAACATACCCCATACCCCAGTCAAAAGCTCATGATTTATATTAGTGTCTTTGGATTTTCAAGGTGTTCAGCAAGGGGATTTGTGTTCACTTCTTCATTTCAGGTCCAATCCAACATTCTCCGTGCACTCAGAACTCCCATACATTTCAACAGGAGTCTTGGTTCCACAAAAAAATACAGGATCAGGCCCCTGATTTTCTTCTCAAGATGGAAGCCAAGAGAATCTGATTTTCTCATATTATTACAAACTGAAAAAAACTCTTAAAGCTGGCAGAGGCAGCTAAAAAGTACAACAACAAAAATATCCTGAGACTCCATATAGTCTGGATACTGAAATGCAGAAATATGACTTGACATGCAAAACAACCACAAGTGGCAAATGACTTTTGGATTATACCTCATCTGATCCCCTCTTGTTCCACTCATTCAGGTCACCTTTATAGAAGGGGGCCTATACGGTCTGGAAAAAACCCTGGTATTAGGAAGCTAGCTCCTGGAGGCTCCAGCTATATGAGGGCCCATTATGCTAGTAAGAGACAGTCCCCTCACTCCAAACAGACAGAAGATGGAGTATTATCCCCATTTTATAGACAGGGAACGGAGGCCCATAAAAATTAAGTGACTCATCCAAGGTTCCCCCAGGGACACTGTGGCAGAGGCAGGAAACCGACCCTACATCTCCCAAGACCCAGTCTGTTGCCTTATCTACAAGCCCTTCCCCTAAGCTGAAGATGCTCCCTAAAGAATGGGAAATGCTCCAGAGCTCATGTCTGCACCCCATGCTTTCCAAGATGGCAGCTGAGTTTTCTCTAGCAGCAGCAGGATTGGCTGCTTTAAATACTATATTTACAATACACCTCCTTCCCCCGCTGCAGAGACTGTACCCTGGACCTTTAGCCCCACAAGTACTAACTCCCTTGAGCCAAGGGAACTACCTCATTGGCTGTAAGTGGAACCAGCCACTAGGGGGCACTACACTCCCACAGCCTACCCAATGGTTACACCCATAGATGAGTGAATCTGATTCCCTCCCCTTTCACTAAAAATACATCGAAGATCAGCCCCCTCCCCCACGCCGGCACAGAAGATGGCCTGGTCCCCACTGAATCCCTCTCACATTTCATGCAGTCCCCCTGCATATCTGGGTTCGTGGGGTGCTCCCCAGCACCCCTTCACCACAAGTTCTTTTATGCACAATGTAGGCTCCAGCAATAAAACCCAAACACCTAATCCGAGTTCTCAGGCATATCTTTTGCGTCTCTGCACTAAGCCTTCAGCCACTTGGAATTGCTCACTGCCTTCCCAAATGGGTTTGTAGTTGATATTCTGCGCATGTCACTGGTAATACCTTTGTCTGATCTTTTGAAGACATTTTGCTGCAGTAAATGGAACTTGGGAGGTTGTGGGTTGTTGGAGGGTTTTTTTTGGTTTTTTTTTTTTTTGACTGAATGGTGCACTGGAGAGAGGTGATGGATTGATGGCTCTGGTACTAAGAGTCACCTCTGGTTCCTGTAGAACAGGAGAGCAGCAGGGCCAGCCAGCCAGCCCCCACCCATGATTCCACAGTGATGGGCTTCTGTAGATAAATCTCCGATAATTTTCATCTGACTTTACATTGTGCCTCTTCATATAACCTTGTAGTGGGTCTATCCACGTACAACCTCTGTTTTCATGAAACTTTCTATCAAAGCCTCATATAGAAACCTTGTACTGATGAGCCTTGGCATATGAAAACTCTGTATCAAAGCCTCATGTAGAAACTTTGCATTGCCCTTGGTATAATGTTTAGCCCCCAAGAACAGAATAAGATAGAAGAAAAGTGTTTCTTTACTAAGAATAGACTAAGATTTTCCCCTACCCCTTAATCAATTGTCCTTTTGAATGAATGAGGTGTGAATGAGGAAGGTGTGAAAGGCAAGCACCTCCAGACAACTGCAACAGTTGGAGAGGAGATGGAAGCCAGACCCAAAGACAATAAAACTTGTCAAGTGGGCTCAAGTACTTGTAAAACAATATCATTCTTGTGTTTTTATTTTAAGTACAAAATTAATATGTATAACGAATTTAAAAGTATGTAATTAGTAATTTGATATGTTGGGTGGTGCCTTTTTTATGTGCTCGCTCCCCCTGATGTCAGAACCTGGCTACGCCACTGTTCTCGGAGCCTCAGTTTTCCCATCTATAAAGTGAGGATAATGATCCTGACCTCCCCTTTGCAAAGCACTTTGAGATTTACTGATGTAAAGCACTGTAGAAGAGCCAGGTATTGTTAATTATTATTATTAAGAGATTTAATCCCCAAATATGCTGAAAAAGCTGACATTTCCATTTTCAAGGGACTATGGCTCTCTAGCAAGACCATGCAAAAGATAAATAACCTGTATTTTGTTGGTATTTCAGCTCAATGCTATTACAACTAATTTATACAGTTGCTTAATTTAATGCAATGTAAAGACAGTGAATAAAATCGATCTAAATCTAAAAAAAACCAGTTGCTAACTTTTGGTAACTGTTGTTCTTCAAGATGTGTTGCTCATGCCCATTCCGTGTTAGGTGAGCGTGCTCGCCACATGCATCGGTGCCAGAAGTTTTTCCTCAGTGGTGTCTGTAGGGGACTACGTCTGGTGCCCTCTGGAGCGACGCACATATGCGCCGATATAAGGGGCCGCCCTCTACCATCCCTCAGTTCCTTCTTGCTGGAACTCCGAAAGTAGGGAAGGAGGGTCCAAATAGAAAGCTATGGTGTGCCTGACATCTAGAGTATGAAGGGGTCTCTCCTCATTGATCTTGTGAAGTTTCAGATAAAACACGGGAAGGAAGACATCCTAGTTGATTAGAGAAGTGTGCAAAGTCTAATGTCTCTCCTTCTCTTGGTCCAGAGCTTGAATCCCTTACAAATGCGGCACTTTTTGTGAATATGGGACTCACCCAGATACTTCAAACAACTTAGGGGTGGATCACTAATTAGCATGGGCTCCTTAAAGCGATCACATGACTTACAGCCCGGGGAACAAGGCATGTCCCAGCCCTGGTTTAACTCCCTCAGGGGACTATTCGCTAAGGTCTACTAGCTATTAAGAACTGTAATCTAACTACTAACTAACAACTATTTACACAAAAGTTCAAAGAACCACTGAATAGAAACCGCTTGCTAGAACAAGGGGAGCATTCCAGCACCGACACTGGCGATAAGAAGGAACTGGGCTGGGGTACGAGGTTTATACCGGAGCATATGCGCACCACTCCAGAGGGCAACAGAAACAGTCCCCAATGGATACATCTGAGGAAAAAATTCCGGCACTGGTGCATGTGGTGAGCACACTCACTTAACATGGAATGAACAGGAGCAATCACTTGAAGAAGCAGCAAGCAATCCTTTCCATTTCAGAAAGTAAATGGCAACAAGTGAAAAGAAATATGCATGTAAAATAAAGGTAAAGCATCAATATACTTACCATTTGGAAAAGCTAGAACACTAATGATTAGAAAGAAGAAAACCACAGAGAGGATACCCTTCCAAATATTATCTTCTGGAATAGAATCATTCCTGAAAAGATAGACATCAAGTTAGTAACATGACTTTTTTGAGGACAATGACTAAAGGCATTCTAGATACCAGGTTAATGAAATACATTTGGAAATAAGCATTGAAAATCAGTGGTGGTTCACAATCAATAAGAGATGCTAACTTAGTAATGGTTTCACTTGACACCCTTGCACATCCATTTATACAAGAACAAAGCTAAACATAAAATCAATATACACAGGCCACGAGCACAGCTTCTAGCCATTGTCAGAACTGACTGCAAAGTTAAAATAATAAGATTTAAATTATTCCTCTTCTTTTGGAGAAAGGTTGTGGTTATATTATAGCCAAATGATAGATGTAAGCATCCAGTGTGAATATCTTGACAGGAAATCCTGGCAAGCCTGATTTAGCTGTTTTTCCTTCTCAGATAGCTAAGAGTACCATCTAGTTTACATGGGAGATCCAGCCATTTCAGAATAGATCTGGCTTTTGCAAACAAGTTCTCTCTTCTTCAGTCAGTTCTAGAGAGGGGCGGCTCTATGTATTTTGCCGCCCCAAACGCAGCAGTCAGGCAGCCTTCTGCGGCATGTCTGTGGGAGGTCCGCCGGTCCTGTGCCTTCAGCGTACTGCTGCCGAATTGCTGCCGAAGTCACGGGAACGGCAGACCTCCCACAGGCGTGCTGCCAAGGGCTGCCTGACTGCTGCCTCCCTGCGGCTTGCTGCCCCAGGCACGCGCTTGGTGCGCTAGTGCCTGGAGCCGCTCCTGGTTCTAGAAGCCTTAAATAACAACATCAGTAAGTGTAACCATTAATTATTAAAAGCAGCAAAGAGTCCTGTGGCACCTTATAGACTAACAGACGTATTGGAGCATGACCTTTCGTGGGTGAATACCTACTTCGCCGGATGCATGTCATGTCGGATATATCCGACGAAGTGGGTATTCACCCACAAAAGCTCATGCTCCAATACATCTGTTAGTTGATAAGGTGCCACAGGACTCTTTGCTGCTTTTACAGATCCAGACAAGCATGACTACCCCGCTGATACATTAATTATTACTAACTCAAATACAAGCATAGTTGATAATAGCACAACTTAATTATTACTATTAAGATTAAAATCTTATTGCTTATAACTAAATATTTTAATATACTCATCACGAACTTATCTAGATACCAATATACAATGCACACTAATATATTCCATTATTTCTTCCTTCTCTTTTAGTGTCAAATTTTCTTTCCAGTTTTACAATGGACTAAGCTGTGCATGGTGAAGTAAGGGTCTCTTATTTCAGGATGGTTCAAAAATGAATCTGCAGCAGCAGAATTTGCCCCACAATAATTGCCAGGATGGCATCAGTGAGGAAATAGTACTCTATGTTAGAGTTTGCATAAACATTTAGCCTCAGATGCACGATTATAAATGTGGGCTGAGCCGCCCCTGGTGGGGGTGTGGATCCCAGAGTGGAAGTGACGGATTCGTCTCTTCTGGGACGGACTGTGCCAGCCAATCGCACCGGCTTGCTGGGCCCCCCAAAGCATGGGGCCTGAAGCGGTCACCCTGATTCACCCGACCCAAGGGGCGGCTCTGAATGTGTGACATATAATTTTCCCCTCTTCCAAAGTGCTGCATAATCTCCTATTTAGATTGTAAGGTCTTTGGGACAGGAACAACTTTTTTTGTTTTGTGTTTCTACAGCTCTTAGCATATTAGAGTCCTGATCTATGACAACAGCTCCTATATACTATGGTACTATGGTAATACAAATAAAGAATAATAATATATTACACCACAACAGAGTGCCATGGCAGCCTTTCCTACCCGTGAAACTTCTAAGCCCTGGATAGGTCAGGTCTACCATGGGAAGGCTGCTGCCACATGAAGCTCCCATACGGCACATGAATAGGGACCTACCAAATTCATGACTGTGAAAAACACGTCACAGACTGTGAAATCAGATATTCCCCATGAAATCTAGCTAATGGAGGGGCAGGGCTGGGGGCACCCCAGTTGGGGGCTCCTGCTGCTCACCAGGCTCCAGCTGCTGGGGTGGGGTAGGACAGGACTTCCTCTTCCCCTGCACAGTTGCTCTCAGGGGGAGATCAGACGCATCTCTCGGTACCTCCCCTGACTGCAGGAAGCTCATGGCTGCTACCAGCTCTGAAGACTCCCAGCAGCAAAGGGGAGATCAGACCCACCTCTGCCTCCGGGAATCTCCCCCAGCTGCAGGAAGCTCTACAGCTGCTGCCTTCAGAGCCCAGAACTGAGGGTGGGAATCCCACGATCCCCTACATCAGCTTTGCAACCCCACCTCCCAACCGCCCTTTTGGCTCAGGAACCATGTGGTAAAAACACCCTGAAATTTCAGATGTAAACAAAAATGTGAAATTGACCAATTAAAAAACCCTCTGGCCCTGAAATTGATCAAAATGGACCATGAATTTGGCAAGGTCCTACATATGAGTAAAGCTCTCACCAACAGAAGTGGAGAGCTTTACTCATATTTAATAAAAGATGTTTCCTCACCCACCTCTAAAGCACCTCTTGGCAGTGATCCTTCTCTAATCTTCCCCCTGTTCCATCCAAATTTACTAGTGTCAGTTTCCTGCTTGTAGTGCCACCCATGCATATCTTTAGAGTCATTCTATGACTAGCTAAAACACAGGAACTCTGCCCTAGCACTGGGCTCCCTGTGCTCCTCCAGGAGTTCTGCTCAGAGCTGCTCCCCTGTCTTCTCCAGCCGACCCCCAGATTCACAATGGCTCCGCATACAGAGGTGGTATTCCTCTGCTACAAATTCACATAGCAGTGAACATTCATTATTTTCACTTAGTAATGCCTGGTAGAATGTTTTCCATAAAAATGAAAGCCACTGAATGATTTAATAATCAAGTAAAACTGCTGCATAATTCAATGCAACCTAGCCACATACATTAGAGAAGGGTGAACTAAGGCACTTAAGTTAAGCCTAAGGCAGCAGCAAATATATTTGGCTTTGTACAGATCAAGATTTCTGAGCCTTATAGAGCTTTTTTTTTTTTTTTGGTCACTATACGACCAGATCAGATTCTCCCTCTTACCCCACCCCAAGACCCTGACAATTGTGTTAATCTTTAACATCTTTCTCTCTGTATATATTCTTTACTTACTGCCTACTAGATAGTCAAAGCCTTAATTAAGAAAGCCAAAAGTTACTGCTTTAGTTAGTTCATTTGGGGATTAATACAGTGACACTTTTTAAAAGGATGCTCTCCTCTTGCCAGAGGCAGGTAAGAAAAAATGTAAGTCATAGCTTAGTTACTGCTTCTAAGCTAGAAGAGAGACTACAGTGTTCGTTTGGAGGACGTGTTGCTGGAAATCCCGAGAGGAAGGTGCAGGCCCAGGGAAACAAAATGACTGTCACAACAAACCATAATTAAGAAAATGTACTCGAGGGGCTGTGCCAAAAAAATAAAAATTCTGCACACAATATTTTAAAATTCTGAAAATTGTATTTTCAATAAATAAATGTGGAGGCTCCAGCATGGTAGTGAGGAGCACAGGCCACGGGCTGCATGGAGGTGGGAGATCACCCTAAAGACCCCCATCCCAGCAGGGACTCAGCAGTTGCACTGTATCAAGGTTGGGAACAAGGGCCAGGCCTGCCCAGAAACACCCTGTGACCCTGCCCCTCTGTGCCAGGCACACCAGGTTTGGGCAGGCAGGCTCAGCCCAGCAGGATCCAACTGTGACAGGCCTTAGTGTGGGGTCCTGTGTGGGGCAATCTGGAGGGGGGGGGAATCTGGATGAACAGGGGCTCATGGGGGGGGTTATGGGTACAGAGGCAATGGGACTCTGCAGGGGGGTCCAGGTGAAGGTGATTGGGGCTCAGTGGGGGGTGGGGTGGGGTACTGGACGCAGGTGGCTTGGCAGGGAGACGGGTGTCCAGGTGTTGAGGGACTGGGGCTTGGTCGGTGAGGGTCTAGGTCCAGCTGGCTGGGGCTCAGTGGGGTGGGGGTCTGGGTGCAGCTGTAACCCCACACGAAACCAAATCTGAAGCCAAGAAGTAGGATGGCCCAGACATGTTGGTTTAATAGCATGGTTCCAGTTTTTTGATGGGATGGGAATGCACAGTCCTGCATTCTGTTCCTGCTTTTATAAAACATAGCCTGTCACCTCCATTAAATGCTGCTGTGTGGACTTCACAAAGGAGTGTCCCCCACAGCTAACCCTCCGTTGCCACTTCCCCTTCGTTGATTGCCTCTCAGCTAAAAGAAAGCCATATCCTCCTCCCCAGAGGAGGAAAGGGAAACAGTGGGCCACAGTCAATAGGAATCCCAGCTATAGCAACAGATTTGAAGGTGGGAAGCCAGAGACCAGCTTAACCAATAGGAAAAATGAGGTAGGTGCAGCAGTTGCCCTGAATATTTAGGTGACAGATACATTAGAAAAGCCTAAAATAGGCACATTAGGCAATTAAACACACATTCAAATTTACTTTGTTGGCTTTTCCACACTGAAGCAACCCCTCTCTGAAGTCTAGCTCCACTCCAGTCTGCCAACTTCAGGACTGTGACCTCTGTCTCCTGAGATCCTAATGAAGAACCACTACCAGGTTCCCAAAACTAAGGATGGATCTGGCTGCTGCATCCAACAGAAGATCTTTTCCCAGGTTCACCTGAGATCCTTAAATTTCTGGCATAGAAGGAACTCAGGGCGAGACAAGAAAGAGGCTTTCCAGGGCTGAGTTAGCCCACCCTGGTCTGATGTTCCTTAAAAATAAACTTGTACTAATAATTACACTACTAAGTGTATAAGACAACATTCTTGAATTTTGGGTTACCTGCCTGCATTGCACATGTGAATCTGTCATGAGTGGGTAGTAAGTGACTGCAGAAGGAAAGCAGCGCTGAATCATTTATGTTTAGGTCTAAGGCCTGGTCTACACTACGCGTTTAAACCAATTTTAGTAGCGTTAAACCGATTGTATAACCTGCACCCATCCACCACAACGAAGGCCCTTTAAATCGATATAAGGGCTCTTAAATACTGGTTTTGTACCTCCTCCCCGATGAGAAGGAGTAGCCGCTGAAATCATGTATTGCCCATGCCGGTAGGGTTAGTTGGCTGTGCAAATCGACGGTATTGCCTCCGAGCGGTAGATCCCCCAGTGAACCCACTGTGATGCTCTGGAAAGCTATCTGAAACTCGTATGCACTGGCCAGGTTAACAGGAAAAGCCCCGTTGAGCTTTTTGAATTGGCATTTCCTGTTTGCCCAGCATGGAGTCTGAATCAGCATGGTTGGTGAATGCAGTCCCAAATTCCAAAAAGAGCTCCAGCATGTGACGTACGGGAGATTTACCTGGATCTGATCGGCTGTATGGGGAGGACAAATCTGTTCTATCAGAGCTCCATTACAGAAGATGAATGCCAAGCATTTGAAAAAAAAATCTCCAGGTTTATGGCTAGCAGAGTCCACAGCACCTGTGCTGTCGTGACAAGCGTAACGGAAAGCCAAAGAATCAAATGGACGCTAATGGAGGAGGGACTGAGGACTCCAGCTATCCCAGCAGTCTCTGAAAAGTATTTGCATTCTTGGCTTGGAGCTCGCCAATGCCTGTAAGGTCAAACACATTGTCCAGGGTAGTTCAGGGTATATCTCAATTTACCCACCCCTCCCCCCGTGAAGAAAAGGGAAAAAAATTGTTTCTTGACTTTTTTCAATGTCACCCTATGACTACTGCATGCTGCTGCGTTAAGATGCGGTGCCACAGAGCTGAACAGCACATCCTCTCCCTCCTTCCCAGTGTGGCAAGAACCGGTACAAATGCAGAAGGACTGAGTAGCCATCCTTCATACATCCGTGAGTGCTCCTGGCTGGCCTCCAGGGGGGTGAGGGGTTCGGGCTTTGGGGGCGCCTTGGGTAAAAAATAGGAATGACCTCTGGTTATTCCCGGCAGATGGTTTAGAACGGCTGTAACCGTCCTCATCATAGCAACTGGGGGCTGAGCTCCATCAATCCCCCCCCCTGTCTAAAAGAAAAGATCTGGTACTGCCTGGACTATCATAGCAGCTGGAGGCGCCTCCCCCTCATTTTATCTCACTTAAAAAGTCAGTATTCTTATTCCTGCATTCTTTATTACTTCATTCACACAAAATGGGGGGTTCCCTGCAACAGTAGCCCAGGAGGGTTGGGGGAGGACGGAAGCAAACAGGTGAGTGTTTTGCAGGGGCACCCCCTAGAATGGCATGCAGCTCATCATTTCTGTCGGGATCTGACATGAGCACCTGTGCCTCGTGGTACACTGGTTCTCTAGTACACTTGCCCCATATTCTAGGCAGGGACTAACTCTATTTTTTAGATAACAACATAAAGAGGGAAGACCCGAGGTCATTCCCATTTTTTGTCTTTGCACCCCGGCCGACCTCACCGAAGGTCAGCCAGGAGCACCCATGACGCAAAGCAGACGATACAGAAACGATGATAACGTCATCTCATCGCCCAGTTTACAATGCGCAGGCAGACGGTACAGAACGGACTGGTAACTGTCTCTGCTACCTTGCAAAGGAAATGGAAATGCTGCTGTGGTAGCGCTGCGCAGTACCGCCTCTGTCAGTGGCATCAGTACACATAACGGTGACAGTGACAAAAGGCAAAACGGGCTCCATGGTTGCCATGCTATGGCGTCTGCCAGGGCAATCCAGGGAAAAAGGGAGCAAAATGATTGTCTGCCATTGCTTTCACGGAGGAAGGAATGAGTGATGACATTTACCCAGAATCACCCACGACACTGTTTTTGCACCATCAAGCATTGAGATCTCAACTCAGAATTCCAATGGGTGAGGGAGACTGCGGGAACTATGGGATAGCTACCCACAGTGCAACGCTCCAGAAATCAGTAGCCTCAGTATATGTACGCACACCACCGAATTATTGTGCTTTGTGTGGCCGCGTGCACTCTATTTTATATAATCTGTTTTACAAAACCGGTTTATGTAAAATCGGAATAATACTGTAATGTAGACATACCTTTAGAAAACTGGGACTCTCTGAAAGGATATTCCAAAGGGGCAGAGGAGTGATTGGGACTGGATGGCCCAGCATGGGAAATGAGAACATGGTGGGTAGAGGCTCAAACATCATGAGGAGGAGAACAGGAAAAGCAATGGGGAATGTAACTGGAAACACATGACGAAATACTCTTTTCTTCTCTACACCTATTCAAACAACTAGCCACATGTGTTGGGTATTGCCTCAGCAATGGAAGAAGAGGTGGCATGTTCGTATTACTCAGATTGAGGAAGTTTTCATGGCAGTTGGTAGTGACAAGTGAGGAGAAAAGGAGGAAAACATAATGAGAGCTGTCATCCCCCACCCTTTGAGAAAAAAGAGAGAGAGAAACAAGGAGAGATGAAGAGATGTCAACAGGCAGTTGAAATGAACTGGAAATTAAAGGGAGCAGAAGAAAAAAAAGGGGGAGGAAGGGACGGACAAAAGAGGAAGATATCAGAGCTAGGAAAAAAGTGACAGCAGAGAAAGAAAAGAAAAAGAAAACTAACAAGTTTATCCAAAAGCAAGTATCTGAGCACCTAGTTAATGTTCTGTGTCTTGAGGACATTAGATCTGAACTCCAGCCCAACCCACCTTTATTTGGTAAAACATAAGGACTAGCCAGGGGTTGGCAACCTTCCAGAAATGCTGTGCCGAGCTGTCATTTAATTAACTCTAATTTAAGGTTTTGCGTGCCAGTAATGCTTTTAACATTTTTAGAAGGTCTCTTTTGATGTCTCTAATATATAACTAAACAATTGTCGTATGTAAAGTATATAAAGTTTTAAAATGTTTAAGATGCTTCATTTAAAATTAAATTAAAATGCAGAGCCCCCTGGACCGGTGGCCAGGACCCGGGCAGCATGAGTGCCACTGAAAATCAGCTCACGTGCCTCCTTTAGCACACATGCTGTAGGTTGCCTATGCTGGACTAGGCATTTCTTTTTTCTCCCTGGGTGAATCATCAATCCCAAGGACCCAGTCTTCCAAGATATGCTCAGCATCTCACAGCATTGTGCCCTAACAGAATAACCAGTTAGCTTTGTCCAGGGATAAATAGTTTTAGGCACTAATACAGAACTATTTATGCAACAGAATACGGAGTTACAGGGTCATAGCCAAGATTTAAAAAAAGGGGTCTCTGGGCCATCCTACCCAAGTTACAAATGACAGTAAATGTTGATACTTGATGAGGACAAGGGATGCACTTTATCAAATGTATCTTGTTGAGTGCCACACAGGTAGTAACAGGAAAGGGATGCATTTTGTTGGGAGTTTCTAATTAGATTTTTGATCTTCCTCTCTCACAAACACACATTTCCTCTCACACACACACACCCTTCCCTATTTTACAAGATATATTTTGTTACCTTTGTAATTTAACGATTAGCTACATTTATATTCTCAAAATCAAAGCTATCAAATTACATTTTTTTAAATTTTATCAGCCCTGAGAAAAGTAGTGGCTCTCTCCTCTGTAAATCTCTGTTGGTGTTCAATCAGTAATAAAAAAAATCTAGTTGTAATCTGTGACCATATATATATAATGTCACCATGATCAACAAGTAAAAAATAAACATGAGTTCAAATTCTGCAAGGCTTACTTTGGCAAACCACCCATTGAAATTAGTGTGTTTTGACTAAGGACTGCAAGGTTGCATCTATAGTGAAGAGAATTCACAAACTCCTGCTCAGGAAATACAGGTTTCCAGCAATCACCAAGCCAAAGGAGAATCACAAATACATGAGCAAGAGTGTGACCCTATTCAGGAGGAGACATTGGAGCATAAGTATATGCACATATATGCTGGCCCCATTTCTGCATGGACCTCTGCATGAGTGGACCACTACTGATTACAGATAAGACTCCAATCCTGCAAACACTTATGCATATGCTTAGCTTTACTTCTGTGAACAGGCTCAGTGACTTCACTGGGACTACTCACAGAAGTAATGTTAGCACCTGAATAAGTGTTTGCAGGATCAGGGCTTAAGCCATCACATTACCAGTGGTGTCTCTGTAGAAGAAAAAATTTACAAAAATGACTGCATAAAACAATAGTGATCAATAAGCAAAAGATGTGATGCTATACAAGAAATGGTGTAGTTGATATTTTATTAAATAAAAAAGTTAAGTCCCAGATTGCTTGAGAACTATGTTCACTTCAATAAAGACTTCAACTGATGGTTTACAAAAAACATGGTAGGAAACTAAATAACACTGAAAAAAATTACAGCATTAGACTTTATGGTACTGAGAGCAAGCTGCTTTGTTTGTTTATTTGTTTTAAAAAAAAAAAGATATGAATCATTTCTAGTACCTGATGCTCTGTATCTTGCTAGAGGTATAATACTTTTTAAGATACATTGTAATTTGGATTAAGCTCATTGAAAAAAAGGCCAAAACAAAGTCTTACTTGATACTACCACTAGACCAAATTTTGATGCCACAGCTATGGTTTGATAAGATCTGTTACAGCTCACTCACACTAATCCTGAAAAAATTTACCAGTGAGTATGGTAATGAAACAAATAAACCCACCCTCCCTCCACTGTACACTACCTTCTCCATCAAGAAATAGAAAAAAGAAACATACAACAGACTTCTGTCAGCACTGTCTTCTGTCATGATAAAAGGGACTAGTATCACTAACACAAGAGATGCCTTGTCTTTATCTACAGTATCAGCACTTAAAATAATCTGAATTTGAGAGGCTGATACAAAATATGTATCCAGTATAATGAAGATTTCAGGTACATAACCAAACATACAACAAACCCAAATGATTGTACTTCAGATTTACCCTATGCATAAAACACACCAGGCAAAGTGAATGAATGCCAGTTTGAATAAAGCCATAATATGATAGTCTAGGATGCATTCTCCTGCTGTAGTTAGGTGCTTTTCAAAAGCAAAACAATACTTTCTCTTTATGGGTATTTTCAGAAGCCCAGCACAGAAGTAATACTTGGCAGGGATGCCTTGACAGCATCCAGACAGGGCGGGGGGGCAAATCTAGCAGAGGTGCACAACCCCAGTCGCTCTGTGGCCACGTTCAAAATAATAGCTCGAATTTTTTTTAAAAAAAAATCAAACCTGGCGCATGGTAAAGACCAACCCATCCCGGTGTGACTGTCCCCCAGCTGGGCTGCGCCTCCACAAGTCACTGAACTACTAGCCTGTCGCCTAGCCTGGCAACTTTCACGCCTAGCTACGTAACCTTCCCTGGCTCTCTCCTGCCATCCAGTCCCTCCCCCATTCATCCCCCCGCCCCGCGCACCGGGTGAAGGCGAAGGCCATGAGGCTGAGGATGGTGAAGCTCAGCAGGGTGATGGTGTGGGGCCGGTAGAAGAACTCCAGGGTGATGTCCTCCACCTGCTGCTCGTTGATCATGCGGAAGTGCAGCCGGTAGTTCACATCGTCCTTGCTCAGGGTCCGGCTCCCCACACAGGACGCCATGTCCCCGCGCGGCGCCGCCCGGCCCGGCCCGGCCGCCTGCTGCGCTCAGCTGCTGCTGGGGAGGGCGCCCGCGGGAGCGAGAGAGAAGCGCTCCCCGGCCCGGGGGCCTGGGCGCGAGGGACCAAACGGGCGCTGGGACCAGGCCCCGCCGAGGCGGGGGAGTTGGGGCGGAGAATTACTGCGCGTGCGGAGAGAGCGGCCGGACCGCGCGGGGAGAGGGAAGAGAGTCTCCACCCTCACTCGCCTGCAGATGGTCTCGCCCGGCAGGAAGCGCCTCTGCAGCACGTGGGGGAAGGGGGCGGGCGAGGCAGGGCAGCTGCGCGCGGACCTGCCGGGAGGGGGCGGCGCGACAGGAGGAGTCAGTGGCGCGGCACAAGGCCTCGCCGCCGCCTCAGGTGAGACCTTCCCCGCCGTGTTCACCCGCCTGGGCCCCGCGGCCGAAGCCAGGGTCGGTTCCCTCAGCAAGGCGCTTTGCGGACCCAGGGCTTCTCCCAGCGGGGTCGCCTCACAAGCCCCGCTTCCGTCCCTCCGCCGCAGGGCCTGTGTCTGGGGGGTGAGACAAGGCGAGCCGCGCTTCTCGCCAGCCCAGCTCCTGGGAGGGACAGGCTCAGAGCCGGGCTCCGGGCACGGACGCGCCAGGGAGGGCAGAGGCAGCACCCCAGGCACGGTCTGAGCGTCCCTGCGCCCCCAGCCAGCCCCACTGAGTGTCCCTGCGCCCCCCAATCCTAGGATGTCTTCGGTTTTAATTACTTGTATGAGGCCTGTTGTCTCACCTGAAGACAGTGACAATAAATATTTGTAAGGGGCTTTGTGAGCTAACGGGTGCATATGATTCTGTAATACAAGAAATTGTGAATTGTTTGATTTTTGTGCACGTCGCCTTACTTTAATGGGGGTTATTTTAGAGTCAGACCCTCCTGCTGTTTTCAGACCACTTTAAGCGCTGCATTATCTGTAGGTCTGCTGGGTGCTCCTGCTTCATGTGTCCCGGGGAGCTGAGTGTCCTTGGCATGGTCCTAGCTCCGGGATCTGTCTCAGAGCGGGAGCACATAGTACTGTGTCTGCCATACCAACGTAAGTGGCCCAACTTATGTCACTCAGACATGTGAATGAGGCACTCCTCTGAGTGACATGTCACACCAACTTAAGCACTGGTGTGGACTTCACTACCTTGGCGGGAGAGCGACTCCCCTTGATATAGCTGCGTTGGGGGTGCATTGCTGTAAGCTCTCTACTGTAGCCATAGCCTAAAAGAGCAATGTGCCTGTTGGGCTAGGGGGAGCTGCTTTGTCTTTTAAGATACATTATTCATTGCATGCTCATAACCAGACTAAATGTGGTGGTGTTATAATTAATTTATGTGTATTAGCCTAACACCTAGGAGCTTTAGTTGCAGATCAGGACCTCTCTGTGCTATGTGCTTGTACAAACAGAACCAAAGGACAGTCTGGCAGTGCCCCATCAAGATACTTGATTCTGTGGTGCCCCAATTCTCTCTTTTTTTCTATAAAGAGATTATTCAGAATTAACACTTAATGCAAACCGTTTCAGTTTGAGATTTTTAAATAGTTTTTATTGTGTTCAATTGTGTATTTTATAGCATATCACATTTGTAAATTTACAAGGCAGCTGAATGACATTAGATAGCACAGACCTACTTCTGCTTTAATTTTGACAAAGCTGCTTCCTAAATTTTTGACCTAGTTTGTATGAACAGTGAGGTGCACTGCTTTATTCCTGACAATTTTCTCCCTATAATTAAATGCTGCTTTTCCTTAGCAGGCATCTGTATTTATGTAGAAGATGGCTTTTTGGGCTCGGCAGATAAGCAGAAGGTGCTTATCAGTGAAAACAAGTAATGTTGCTAATTCTATTCAGCAACTGAGAAAAAGTCACAGAACATGGATTCAGTTACATGAGCTTTCAGTTCTATCTTTGCTGCGCACTGATAATCAGTTTTTTCAGCGTGGATTGAAGACCTACCAATCTGTATCTCTGGGGAGTCGTTTACAGTCCACCAACTCAAGTAATGGACAAATTGTTTCTTCAGAAAGTAACTTACTTTCTCCAGTAAATCACTACCAGCAGCAAGCAGAAATAATACCCAGCTCAGATACAGAAACATTATATGAAGGTAAGAAATTAAAGAACTTTAATTTAACTTAAACTTTAAATCTACCATGTCCCATCAGTTTGGTGGTGTTGGCTCTTAGGGTATCTCTACACTACTGGATTATTCCGATTTTACATAAACCGGTTTTAGAAAACAGATTGTATAAAGTCGAGTGCACGCGGCCACACTAAGCACATTAATTCGGCGGTGTGCGTCCATGGTCCGAGGCTAGCATCGATTTCCAGAGCGTTGCACTGTGGGTAGCTATTCCATAGCTATCCCATAGTTCCCGCAGTCTCCCCTGCCCCTTATAATTCTGGGTTGAGAGTCCAGTGGCTGATGGGGCAAAAATCTGTCGCGGGTGGTTCTGGGTAAATGTCATCAGTCATTCCTTCCTTCCTTCGGGCAAGCAACGCAGACGTCATTGTCGGCGCCCGTGGTTTCCCTGGATGTCCCTGGCAGACGCATAGCACAGCAACGCATGGAAGCCCTTTCAGCTTTTTTTTTTTACAGTCACCGATTGTGTACGGATGCCGGCGGACAGAGCGATACTTCCAGCACTACACAGCAGCATGTCATTTGTTTTGCAGATAGCAAGAGATGGTATAGTCGTTCTGACTGTCGCTGCGGGGTAAAATGTGGCAATGAGATGACAGTTATCTGTACTCCTCGTACGTCGCTGTATCATGGTCCCTGGCTCGAGGATGCGGCCGGGGCCGCAAAAGCAAAACTGAAGACTCCCGACGTCATCCTTCCTTATGGTTTCGTAAAAATATCATCCTGCTAAATATGGGCAAGCCGGTACTAGAGATAACAGATATATCAGAGAGCACAGAGTGCTCTATGTCAGATCCGGCAGAGAATGATGAGCTTAACATGCCATTCACTTAGGGGGGTCCCCGCAACAGCCGCACCGCGTGCTCCCTCCTCCCCTCAACCTTCCGGGCACCGTGGCAGTGTACCCCCCATGTGTGTATGAAGTAAAGAATGCAGGAATAAGAAACACTAAGTTTTTTAGTGACATAAAATGAGAGGGGAGGCAGCCTCCGCGTGCTATGACAGCCAGGCAGGACATTAATAGGTGCGGGGAGAGAACCAACATGCCGCTGCTATGACAGTCCAGGCAGGGCAGAATCTTTCTTACACAGGAAAGGAGGGGTCTGATGGAGCTCAGCCCCATTTGCTATGAATGAAGACGGTTCCAGCCGTTCGTTACCATCTACTAGGAATGACTGGGAAGTCAAGTTTCCTATTTTACCCCAGCGCACCCGCCGACCTCACTAAGCCAGCCAGGAGCACTCACGGTTGATACAGAGACGGTTACCAGTCCTACTGCATCATCTGGCCACCAGGAGGGAAGAGGAGGAATACTTGCGCTTCACTCTGAGCATCGCGCTACCAGTCAGCATGCGAGTCCGAGACATGGGGATATTGAAAGAAGTCAAGAAACATTTCTTTCCCTTTTCTATTCACTGGTGGGGGGGGGAGTAATTGGGGAGCTTATTCCCTGCACCGCGGACAATGGTGTTTGAACCTCATGCATTGGAGACTCAGCCAAGAATGCAAATACTTTCGGAGACGCATGGACTGTGGGATGCTGGAGTCCTCAGTACCCCTTCTCCATGAGCGTCCATTTGATCTCTGGCTCTCCGTACGCTTGTCACGCAGCACTAATAGCCTGGAGATTTTTTTTCTTTTGGATTCTTGTCTTCTGTAACGGAGCTCTGATAGAAAAGATTTGTCTCCTATACAGTGATCAGATCCATATCTCCCGTACTTGTTCCATGATGGAGCTCTTTTTGTTTGGGACTGCATCGCACCCGTGCTGATCGAGCTCCACGCTGGGACAAACAGGAAAAGAAATCTAAATTTTGCTGCCTTTTCCTGTTTACCTGGCCACACAATCCAAGTAGTTGCTGTCAGCGGGTCGCAGTGCTGCTTACTGTGGGATAACCGCCGGAGGCCAATTACCGCGCTTTGCGGCCACACTAACCCTAATCCGATATGGTAATACTGATTTTAGCACTACTCCTCTCGTCGGGGAGGAGTACAGAAACCGATTTAAAGAGCCCTTTATATCGATATAAAGGGCCTTGTAGTGTGGATGGGTACAGTGTTATATCAGTTTAATGCTGCTAAAATCGGTTTAAACGCGTAGTGTAGACCAGGCCTTAGTCTCCAAGCATTCTTGTCCACTATATCTAACAAGTTGACACCAACTTTCATGTCCTCCTTCAGCATCTCAAACCACCTTTTTCTAGGTATTCTTCATGTCCCAGAGCTGTTAGTTCATATACTTTCTAGTCAGCGTATCCCGTGTCTCATCTCACATGACATTCATCTCAGTTGATACTTCCTCTGCTTTTCTGTGATGAGGGCTCATGCTTTTTATTGTGTAGCCTATCTTACCTGGCATCTGCCTAAGCCAGTGGTTCCCAAACTGGAGTTTGCATAATGTTAGAGGGGAGTTGCCAGAAAAATTTCCTTAATGACAGCCAGAGGATTCGGGGCATGGGAGGCAGCAGGTGGGACCCGGTTGTGGAGCAGACAACCCGAGCCCTGTGGAATGCTGAGCGGGCAGCTGAGCCCCAGTCAGCGGAGGCGCCAGCAGCCTGAGCCCCATGCAACACAGGGCTGGCAGCCTGAGCGCCGGACAGTGGAGGAGCCAGCAGCCCAAGCCCTGCAGAGTATGCAGCCGAGTCCCGGCCAGCGGAGGGGCCGGCAGCCTGAGCCCACAACAGTTGGGGCCGGCAGCCTAAGCCCCATGGGGCTCGGGCTGCCAGCCCCAACTTCCCAGCACCGTGCTCCAACACTTAGCGTGGGCCGGCACCCTGAGCCCTGTGATGGGCAGGGCAGCAGCTGGGGCCCAGGTGTGCAGGTGGCAGCTTGGACCCCTGTCCTTGGCAGATGGGGAAGTTGAGCGTCATGAAGGGTAGAGTCAGCAGGGGCTATGCTGTACATGGGTGGTCCCTCACAGGGCACCCCCCTAGGGATGGCCCTGGTGGTGGAAGAAAAAATCTTTGCACACCAAACCGGCTGGCGTTGTAGTCAATGTAACAGTTAAGGTGCCTCAGTAATTCGATACTAGGTCATTTTCTCTGGAGTGCTGTTTTGCTTCATTGAGATGTGAGTGAATCTTCTCATTTTCTTGTTTGTTGGTTGTTAGTATCACACTGAGGCGATTTAGACTTAAATCCCTGGAAACGTTCATTTTTAGGAGGGGGTTCGCGAGATTTCACATTTTAGTGAAAGGGGTTCATGGATTGCTAAAGTTTGGGAACCACTGACCTAACCATTCTCATTTTGGCAGTATGATGTAGGAACTTCTGTTGTTCTATACTGAAAATCCTGCTTTAAACTTTTTACTTTTGGCTGTTAACTCATTCAGTCCTGTTCATGCTGGCATATTTGGACAGTCTTTACAAGTTTCACTCAGTTTGAACCCCAGTATTAATATAGGGTTTCTGTAATGTGAGAGAAGTATTTGATCCACAAACCATACTGATTGCTTTTAAATCTAGTCAGAAGTTTAGTCTGCTTATCAGAATATCAGATTGGTGGTATGGCGATATGAATTCTCTTCTCCATTGTGCCACAAACTCATTGTGTGACCTTGGGCAAGCCACTGAACCACTCTGTGCCTTCACCTGTAAATAAAGATAATAAAAAACAATCTCTGAAAAGGGCTTTTAATATGTATGGAGAAAAATTGCTATGGAACTACTAAGTATGAGAATTATACTTCATTCTTCTAATAGCATTTATCTGCAACTGTGAAATAAGGTATTAGAGATTGTTTTAACCCTTTATATCATCATAACAATGTATGTTAAATGATTAGTGTGTTAAAACAGTAGTTTAAACACACTCATCATTAAACTGTTTTAGGTACTGCTTACAGGCCTTTCTTCCACACAGCAGACAGGTGGGCTATGAGCATAGTGCCAGGAAACAGAGTTTTAGTTTGGTTCTGGCAAAGACTCCTTTTTGTGTCCTTTGGCAAATCATTTTCTCCTTTTGCAAATGGGGACTACTAGAAAAAGTGATTTTCCTAAACTGTGTTGACTTGTCTGGCCTAAACTTGCAGCTAACCCTGTGTATAACTGAGAAGGATTGTCAAGTATCAGAGGGGTAGCTGTGTTAGTCTGGATCTGTAAAAGCAGCAAAAAATCCTGTGGTACCTTATAGACTAACAGACATTTTGGAGCATGAGCTTTCGTGGGTGAATACCCACTTCGTCAGATGAGAAGGTTTGGGTCCTCTGTGACTGTAGTGCAAAGTGCGTGTAAATCTGGTTTAGATGAGTCAGCTTTCACCCAGAGTGTATCAAAATAGAGATTCTGCAGTCAGAGGTGCAAATAGGTGGAAGAGTAGCAAACTGTTTAGTGATATGTATTCTCACACATGTATTCTTGAGCAACATGCACCTTTTCTAACACAGACCAGGACTTTGTGTTTTTAGACATTAAGCCCTACAACCCCTCTGTGAGATATTCCAACTTCCATGGAGTTTTGTCTGTTTATGTCAGGGCTGAATTGGTCCCAGAAATGCAGACAGATATATTAGGATGAAATGGAGAAAAGAGAAACTTCTGCTGGAAAATCATCTAAAACTCTGTAACAGTGAGAGCTCTGTACAGACTGTGGAATAGAGGTGCTAGAGGCCATGTCTCTATTTTTAGGGCATTTAAAACTAGACTCTACAAAGTATGGTAAAATATAAGGAACAATTCTGCAGTTACAGTGGCAGATGGATGATATAACTTGTAACTCTACCTTTTGTTCTGTCTAGCCACACTGGCTATGCACACTGGCTGGATGTTTATGCTAAAACCATCAGTACTGAAAAATTGAAGTGTTGACATACAGAACCTTGTTAGAGGGACACCATCCATTTCATAGCTACTGAATGGATTTTTTTTTAAGAGACAGTTTCAGGGACGCCACTGGTCCTGAGTGTCCATGCCAGTTTGTAGTTTTTCAGTTTTATTTTCTTTAAAAACTAACAATGTAGAACTGATAAATGAAATTGTTTTTAATTGTTCACTTTATTAATGTAACTTCTGTTCACCATTCACTACACTTGCCATATTGTAATTCAAACCCCATTTTAAAACACTCACTCCATCTTGTAAAAGCTTCCTCCAACCTTCATTTTTGCAAACCCTGCTGTAATCTTATTAGTTAGTTTAGATGTGTGAATGAGGCATGTATGGATGATAAAATCAACCTCCAGCCCCAGCCTGTCCTGATGAGGTGAAATTCAACTACCAACGGCTGAAGACCTAGACAACAGTGAAACAAAGTAAAAAGCATCCACCCTAAAAAGAAAAGGACAAAAGAACAACAGAAGGAAGATCAAAGCCAGGTTCAAGGCTGAAAGTCACGCCTGCAATTGACGGGTGATCAATCCAAACCCAAAGGCAGCGTGACACAGCAAGACCTATAGACTTTGAATCCAAACTAAAAGCCTGTAAAAAAGAAGGGTGAGATAAGAGACTTTGGGTAACATTCTGCTGCCAACATGGAGCCAGCCACCTGCTGATTAATTTAACAACAGCAGAATGAAGCAACTCCCATGAACTAACATAGGGAAAAATCCCTATAAAGCTGGACTCTGAAGACTGAGGACTTTGAGTCTATGGTTCTGCTGCCAGCCTCCAGGAGCATCAGGTGCACCTGACCCGGACTCGGCTCCACTCTTGTGTACAGAGTACCTGGCCAGTATTCTGTCACAAGCAACTTTAGGCTGGTAACTATAATATCTACACAGAACTTGTATGAATGATTGTGTGAATGGATATATATATATATATATATATATATAATCATAGGAATAAGTAACCAAACAACATTGTTTGCTGTTATCTTTTATTTTATTATGGTATTTACAATAAATGTGACAAATGTCTTGTCCCCTTTAATAAGATCCTGCTAGTTTTTTATTGGTATAACAACAAAAAAGTTGTTTCTCCCTTATTGTTGTGTGAAAGACCCACACAACTGAACAAACTTTGAAACAGTATGTGAGAAATGCTGACAAGTGTACAAAATGGAAAAAGAGAAGTGTTTTTCTAACTCGTTTCAAGACAGACGTCAAATTACTGTAACAAGAGTAGGTTTAAAAAAAAAAATCAAACAGAAGTGAGAAGGATTGTCTTGTGGTTAAGGCACTAGACTGGGATTCAGGATGTATAGGTTCAGTTCCCAACTCTGCTATAGACTTTGTGTGCAGTCTTGGGTAAGTCACTGTTTCTGTACCTGAATTCCTAATCTGTTAAACAGAGATAACAGTAGTTCTCTGCCTTACAGGGCTGTTGCAAAAAGATGTGCTAATATTCTCCAGGCCTTTATAAATTTAAATGTCTCGACTGATGTGGCTTTTACAACTTCCCTTGTGTGGCTACTACATAATTCAATAGATCTCACTATTAGGAAGCTTTTTGGTGATATTGCTACAGCAGCATCAATCCAAGGACCTTAAGATACATTCGAACTGTTAATTGTGCTTCACTGGCTAGGGGTCTGATATTATCCATATTTGATGGAGAATTGAAGCAAAGATTGAGTGACTTGCCTATGTTGCACTGTAAAGTCCTGCTAATATTAACACACATGCTTAGTTTTAAGCACATGATATTATCACTTGGATGCTTAAAGTTAAGCATGCAAAAAAAACTTTTGCGGGATTAGCAGGAAGTCCTGGCTGAGCTAGGGAAAGTATCGGTCCTTTGAGTTCATCACATTACAGCTAATTGTGTTTCCTGTTGCCTGGTAATCATAGTTGTCTCACAGAAGAAATACCCTAAACAAGTGAAAGCAACAACACTAGTAAAATCATATTTTGAAAATACTTGAATTTCTAGTTCTTGAGACAGACTGGGAAGGTACTGGAAATTCTAACAGTTTGTCAAGAAAATCTATTAACATTTCTCTTATTAATGACTTCTAGTTTGGGAAGATACACCACCTTTGTCTGCTTTGGAGGAGATCTCTGAAGAAGAAGCTGTGCAGATTGTAGCTGAGCCACCCCTGCCCCTTGGTTCTTTCACACTTAGAGATTATGTTGATCGTTCAGAAACTCTGAGCAAATTAGTGCTTTTGGGTAAGTATAATGATGTTTAGGCAGATTATTTGTGCTTGGTGTGTTGAGCATTCTTTAATTTATATTTTGATTTTACTGACTTAGCAGTAAACTTGCAAATCATAATTTTATAGGTGTAGCAATGCACAATCCAAGGTAGAGGGAAGCGATGCAGGACAAATGAACGCAAGTAGAGGCTGTTCATGTGAGTTACCAGCAATGTATGTTAGTTTGGGACAGAATCTGTGTTCCTCAGCTGTTGATCTAGCACAAGCTAGGAGCACTGAGAGCGCATCACCTTCAGCTCCTGGGGGTAGGGAACACCTTGCTGTACTCTAGCAGCCTCTGTCCCTCTGGGCTCACTGAAGAAATGTTAACTGGCTGTGGAGAAGCTGCTACTTTTTCCTTCTTGGTAGGAAGGAAGGTTACCATCATGCAGGGCTCTAGAAGTGAGAAAAATTAAGAGGCAGGACAGGAGAAATGGGGAAAATCCTGGCTCTCAAAAAAGACCTCAAATTGAAAAAGATGCCTGAAGTCAAGGTGATCTCATCCGTCCCTTCTCCATCAACCTTTAAGTGCAAGAAATGCACAGAATAAAAAAATGACTTGTGGGAGGGGAGATCCAAAGAGATTTGGGACTTGTCTACACTATATCAGATAGTTGTAGATTTTAGTCCTCATTAATGTGCCGTGTGCTAATGGTCTGTGTAGGCCCTGCTGCCATGCACTAAAATTTCTCTAGTGTATATTAACGTAGTACTGTTTTAAATGGGACTACATAAGAGTGCATTAGGGAACTTTTAGTGTGTGGCAGCAGGGTCCATATGGACCAGTTAGTGCATGACACAGTAGCACAGACAAAAAGTTACACCCTTTAGTGTGGAATAAAGCCCAGAGAAAAAGGTGAATTGCTGGATTGTTGGGGCAGGTGGGTTTTGTATTAGAATTGCCTTTGGCTAACAATCTAATAATGAGAGCTATTTAGGTTGGTAACCAAAGGCACTTCGCAATACATTTTCCCCCTCATTTACTGTGCCCCTATAAGAAAGAGTTGGGAGATCCCCACCTGCACATACCTCTGGGCAAACAAAATGAGATCCCTGCGCATTGCACAGTTCAGAATATGGTGTGAAATGCACCTTACTATGCTTAACTTCCCTGATTGCAATACTGAAACCTGCTGTCTTTTTATTCAAAAAATAAACTATCTCAATTTTGCTACCAAAATTAGCATTAGAAAGAATTTAGAGCTTGTTTTATCTGGTTCTCTTCTGAATATACAAGCTATTCTGACCATAATATCTTGAGCAATCAAAATATTTTGTCTATATGCACAAAAGTTGTATTCAAGACTTCATACATGCAGTACAGCATGTACTTATGTTTTTTATGAATCTGTTCCTCGTAATTTGTTTAACTAAGCATTCAACTAACATAGTGTATGTGATTTATTTGCTGTAGGAGTTGATTTGTCCAAAGTAGAAAAACGTCCACATGCAGGCCAACTCCTACTGAGACTGGATTTTGAAAAAGATATAAGAAAAAGACTTTTGTTTCTTAAGGATGTGGGTGTAGAAGATCATCAGCTGGGGCCATTCCTGACCCAAAATCCATACATTCTTGCTGTAGACATGGAGGCACTAGAGACAAGGTAGGTCTTTCATGAAACAAGCCCAAGATCCATTAATCCTATGCCTGCTAACTATAATCACATAAACCCAATCCCTTCTACTTTCATTTACCCATCTATAAAATAGGTAAAATATAACAGTGGGATTTTGTTAGGTCTAACATGTAAATGCTTTAAAATCTCAAATGTGGGGGTGGTGCTTGGCGTGCAGGGCCCTAAGTAAAAATCCACATAAAAATGCCTCCCTCCTCATCTAAAGTCACCCAGTTTCTATGCACCTGTGCTACAAACCAGGAAATAAGGCAGCAAGGAAGTGCAGCTTTCTAAACAGGGAGCAGAGAGATGCATTTATAACTGGGGCTGTGCAGCAGGCTGCTGTTGCCAGAGTCAGTCCAGACTGTGGAGAGTAATCGGGATTATGGGGGCTAGGTGCGGGGCCCCTGGGAGTTGGAATCCTACAGTCTCATAGATCTAAGTCTGCCACTACTCAAAGAAGAACAGGAGTACTTATGGCACCTTAGAGACTAACAAATTTATTTGAGCATAAGCTTTCGTGGGCTAAAACTCACTTCATCGGATGCATAGAATGGAACATAACAAAAATTCAAAAACATTTATTAGACTGGGAACCCTACAATTATGACATTTAGGTAGGTGGGAACGTGTGTTTGAAATTACTCTGAGAATGAGAAACTGTAGTTGAGTCACAACAAAATTCTTCTACCTGGCTATTTTGTGGGAGTGAGTCTGACTAGCAGAGGACAGAAAACAAATGAAGAAGCTGGAAAAGTTTGGGCTACTCGCATGCTTTTCCAGGAGCCTGATTTCTATGTCATGCCTACCTGCTAAGATGGCTTACTCAAATCTCTAGACTGATATAGCTAAACCTAGCAGAATTGCAGTTTACAAGCTGCCCCTGGCCAGAGCCGGGTTGGGGAGAGCCATGATGGCAGCCCGGTGGAGCCTGGGTCCCTCCACCTGCCCTGGTGGAGGGCTCAAGCAGCCCCCAGCCCATGTCTGTGTCCCCCAGATGCCCTGGCCAGGGCAGGTGGAGGGACCCTGGCTTCCCACAGTGCAATTCTCCCTGACTTGGCTCCAGCTGGGGTGGGAGTGGCTTGGAGCCACAGCCTGGCCATAGTAAGAGCTGGGCTGGCTGCTGTGGGGAGCCGCGGTGGACCCTCCACCTGCCCAGAGTGTGGGGAGGGCTGAGAGCAGCCCCTGGCTGTGTTCCTGCCTGGCTGAGGGGAGGTGGAGGGTCCGTGACTCCGACATGCCTCTCCCCGACTGGGCTTCAGCATGGGGTTGCCTTGGAGCCTCAGCCCAGCCACGGTAAGTAGAGTCCTGCAAATCTGCTGACAACTGCAGATAATTTTTGCAGCTTGTGGCTCGGCTGCGGATACACATCTTTGGTATCCATGCAGGGCTCTATTAATAGTCCTGCATTTACATGACAATGGCCCTGGTGGTGGATTTCTCAACTCCAAACTGATTCCTGAGTGACCAGTAGCAATCTGATGTTTCAAGTTTCACAGTGCGATCGCCACTCACTTCACTGTCAATGGAGCTCTCATTTTGGTCTTGCTGCACTGGAGAGCTTGGGCAAGGTCAGCACACACATCCAGGAGTGTGGCCTTGCACATCTGAAAGTTCTGCAGCCACTGCTTATCATCCTGTGCCTTAATTACAATGTGATCCAACCAGACAGTGTTTGTTTCTCAGGTCCAGAAGCTGTGTGCCACTTTCTGCAGCTGCTCAGTGAACACCATCAACAACCTTGAATTGGTTCTCGCTTTGTCCCACAGCAATCTGTCCTCCAAGAAATCATCATGTTCCCTGCTGATTCAGCTCTTCTTGCAGCTCTGCAAATACTGGAGTATTGTGTCCCGTGCTTGCAGTGCTCATGAGAAGAGTGCAGAACTGTGTAGGCTCCGTGCTTCTGTTAGTGATGGTGGACAGTGAGGAGGGCCTCACACATCTGTGGAATTTTGAAAAAAGGCATAAAAATTATTATATAGATCCCTGGTTCTCAACCAGGGTGGGGGGCCGTGAGTACGTTTCAGGGGGGCTGCCAAGCAGGGCCATTGTTAGACTTGGTGGGGCCCAGGGCAGAAAGCCGAACCCCCATCGCGTGGGACTGAAACCCGCATGGGCTCTGAGTCCCACCACCCGGGGCTGAAGCTGAAGCCTGAGCAATGTAGCTTTCGCTGGGGCCCCGTGGTGTGGAGCCCCAGGCAATTGCCCTGCTTGATACTCCCTAATGCTGGCCCTGACTTTTATATGCAGAAAACCAGTTATTGTGGCACAGGTGGGCCGTGGAGTTTTTATAGCATGTTAGTGGGGGCCTCAGAAAGAAAAAGGTTGAGAACGCCTGATATAGCTGACATTGTGGGATGGAGACAGTTGCCCACTGGAAAGTTGACCCCTTGCTCCCATATATTCTTACACAACTCATTTGTGCTCCATTATGTGTTGCCAAACTTTCCCAAAAGACATGTGCTGGACAGTGGTGGGTTGCATGCTGCATGGTGCACCGCACCGCATCGATACAAGTACTCCTGGTGAGCACACACAGTGCAGATGCAGGGAGCTAAGTATGCACATGCACAAGCGACATACTAAGTGCTTTGACTTTATGCTGATGTAACTTGCCTCAACCAAAGTTTATAGCGTAAACATGGCCTTACTTTTCTTTACTCAATTTATGCAGTTTGTTTACTGTGGTGAGACAGTTACACTTGGATGCTGAAATAACTAGTCAGTTTCACTTTCTGGCCAAGTTCACCACCCCAGTGCTAAGTTTGTGCAAGTACTGCAGTAGAATAGGCTTTTTTTCTTTATTTAGAAAATTTCCCAGTTTAATTGGTCTAGAAATCAACTTCTTACAAAACCTAACTTGGTTTTGCCTATGCCTGCCTGGATTCTGCACATAGTAAATCTGTCTATCCAATAGAGAAATTCCTGAATGCTAGCATTTAGACTAGAAATGCTAACAGACCTGTATGTACTGCACTGTTGCTAGCTGTCACAAGATTAATACCCTTTTTCCCATGGAGCAGCAATATGTCTATACAGAAAAGACACCTATAGCACATTCAATATGAAACTAGTATTTACTGGTAGAGCTGTGCTGCAGTATGTTTACTTTGAAGGGTCTGCAGCTGCTTCTAATTTTCTCAAGATACTCACTTTAGAGTGATAAAGTCAACCTAGCTCATCTGTGAAGTCAAACTTTCATTTTGGTGAATGTCCTGTAATGCCATTTGGCTTGCAAAGTTTAAAAAAAAAAAAAATACACTCCAATTCATTTTGAATGTACTTAACATTTGATTTGAGTGAGTTTATCTTTTATTTGGTATTCATAAATGCTTGCATAGCACTTTAAAAATAAGTTTTTAGTGCAGAGGATATAGCAGGCTGTATGTTGAATTAATATGTAATGTATCCTTTGAATTAAAGAAGCAATATCACCTATGCCTCAACACTTAAATACAGATGGACACAATATTGGTTACATCACTCTCTGGAATGTTTTATTGTTATGGATCCCATGTTGCCAGGAAACAAAACAAAAGTTTCAATAGATTTGGCATTTATGACTTGAGATAAACACTGTAAAAGTAAAAACATTCCATAATTCATAACAATTCTGACAGTTGCAAATCAGTATCTGTAGTGCAGCTGCATCGAATATGTTTATTTTGAAAGACTGTTAATGGTGACTTGAATCTTTAGCATGCTTTATACAACTGCTGATCTGACAGGGTTGCCAACTCTGACAGGATTATCATGAGTCTTGTTCGTGTCTGTCTTAAAAGTCCCAGCTCTTAGTGTCAGGTGATCACATGCAAATGTCAGCTGTACTTTTTAAATTTGTTTTTAAAGTAAGTTTCTGGCTCTCATGATTTTGCAGAAAAGCATGAAACCTAATGACTCACCAAAGAGAAAGCAAAGGAAAAGAACTCCACAAACCTTTGACTTACATTGTGAAATTTTAAAAACCACTGTGTTTTTTAGAATTTTTGGGATTGGGAATTCTGAGTATATGATATATTTAAACCAGTCTTGAACAATCCATTCGTTAGGGGTAAATAAGAGACTTCTTCTGAAAATTGGAGACCTCTGCCATTAGTTTCTGCAGAATTCTAGGTTTCATTGCAAGGAATATAGTATCTAGCAAATTTGAGTGGAAGAAGTGCAGCAGAGTAAAATTGTGACAGGAAAATCGTTTCTTTTCAGAACCCTATTGGCAACAAACTGACAGGAATTAGGTCAATTTTACTGTGCTGCTTGGGTTGGGACCCCCAACATTACAACACTCTGAAATTTCAGATGTAAACATCTGAAACTGTGAAATTGACTAATTTTAAAATTGATCAAAATGGACTGTCAATTTTGTAGGGTCCTACATATAGTATTTTAGATAGAATTCCATTTTCACTAACTTCAGCAGATGGAGAGGAAATAAACCTCTCTTAAACATAAAAATGTTACTCATAGACTTTAAGGTCAGAAGGTACCATCATGATAATTTAATCTGACCTCCTTCACATTGCAAGCCACAGAACATTACCCATCCACTCCTATAATAGACTCCCTAACCTCTGAGTTACTGAAGTTTTCAAATAATGATTTAAAGACTTCCAAGTTTTAGAGAATCCACCATTTACACTAGTTTAAAGCTGCAAGTGACCTGTATCCCATGCTGCAGAGGAAGATGACACCACTTTCCCTCCCCTCCCCAGTCAGATTGGCAATGCTGCAGAAGAAGGAGAAAGCCCCCTCCCCCATGGTCTTTGCCAATCTGACCTGAGGGAAAATTCCTTCCCAACCCCAGATATGGTGATCAGTTAGACCTTTCAGACCCCCAGCAAGACAGCTGGCAAAGAATTATCTGTAGTAACTCAGAGCCCTCCCCATCTAGTGTCCCACCACCAGATGATGGAAATATTTGCTGCTAGCAGTTGCAGGTCAGCTATGTGCCATTGTATGTAGGCAGTGTCATCATACATTTGTGGAGGGGATGGTATCAAGCTCGGTCTTGAAGCCAGTTAGGTTTTTTGACTCCACTGCTCCCCTTGAAAGGTTGTTGATCAACTGTTTCTGTGTCCTGGCAACCAGATATTTTATAACTAAATCCTGGGGCCAATGACCAAAAGTAGAGATCTGTTATAACAACAATAACTTCTACAGGTCTAAAAATGTTTAATCTACTGTTTTGTGGAAAGTTTCTCCATACATGGCATTGTATGGTATTTCTACTTCTGTGATATTGGCATAATAGGCCTGTGCAAGGGAGGATGGTATTGAGGTCCTTCTTAAGTTTGACCAAAGCAATGAAAATATATTTCATTAAAATAAGCAGAAGGCAATGTATATTGTCATAGCCACATGCCCTGATGTTTATTAGGGTGCTTTTAATCCTGTGAGACAGGCTGGTAGTTAAGCAGATAACTATTTTAACCTGTATTTTAAGTACAGCTGGAAAGAATTAAAATCTGTCTTCAGTACTGACATTTTGCTCTCATATTTTGCTTATAGTTAATTGGAAGGGATGGTATTTTCCTTTTATGATAACAGCAGACTTTTCCCCCTTAATTATTTCTGGCAGGGTTGTATGTTAATATTAAAACATCTGTCTGTTTGCAAGATATCACTGAGGAATTTGAGCAACTAGATGAATAAATGGAAGCAAAAAATGTTCATCACTGATTGTTTGCTCTTTCCTAGAGTGGCTTACCTAAAATCAAAAAAATTTGGTAAGGAAGCGGTTGCACAGATGGTCTCGAGAGCTCCATTTTTACTGTCTTTTTCAGTGGAAAGATTGGATAATAGGTTGGGTTTCTTCCAAAAAGAACTTGGACTAAGTGTGCAAAAGGTAAATAATATACCCCTACATACTTGTTAGTGAAAGTAGGCTAGAATTGAAATATAGGTGCTCATAGATAACCTCAAAATACTTATAGTGTACGTGCAAGGTTATTGATTGTCACTCTCACGCTGTTGCTGAAGACATGACTTTAACTCCCCCAGGCAGGTAGCTTGAATCTTTAACACCAAGGATCCCAAAATACTGCCTCTGAAGGCAGTACATCTGTGAACAGTGTCAAATGTATATACAACTTTATCATCTGATGCAGCATCAGAGGATTGATCCTACTGCTAAAACAGTAAATAAAACAACTGACTTCATCTTTTTTTAAAATTCTGCAATATAACAAGGGCCTTAAGTACATCATATAGTATACAAATACCATACCGGCATAATCTCCTAACAATGTGTTTAGCCCAGAAACCTATTGGATGTACTCTGCATGGTTGCACAGGAGACCAGATTAGATGCTTGGTTCCTTGCTTTATGGTCTTCAAGGCATTAGCAGTCTGTTCAGTCTTCTGATGTATGTAGGAGTTGAGTTAATTACTTCATTCAATGGCTAATCCTTAATTATCAGCCTCCAAAGGGTGTCCTCTGCTCTTTGGCTAGAAAGATAACTGTCAAAGGATATGGAGTTCAAAATGCCTTTGTCCGTAGGCCTATTTTAATCTCATCTTCCTGTGTTTCACCATACCTTTTCAATCCCATCCTTTTCTGAATGGTAAAATTTGACTCCAGCTATTTTTTAGTACCTTTTCCTCTTTTTTTTTTTTTTTTTTTTTTTTCCCTGTCTTTTCAGACTCTCTAATCCTGGTACTGGAGATATAATGAATTTTCAAGTGAAAGAATTAAGTTCCTCAGACTAGAATTGAAATTCAGGAGCATATGTGTGTAAAAATCCAGCAAAACATTTGTGAATTTAAAATATATATCTGATTTACATGGATGGATTTCTAACAGTTGTGGTTTCAATAACAATAATCTTTCCCATTTTTAAATTATAGACCCGAGATTTAGTAGTTCGTCTTCCAAGGCTACTGACTGGCAGTCTTGAGCCTATAAAAGAAAATTGGCAGGTAAACTTAAAAACCATCTGATAAGTCAATATATCATATAGCTATGCTAGTTAAAAATACAGACTTAAAATTCCTTCGATGTAAATTCCACGCAGGAGGTAATGTATTTATGTGAACATCTAAAATAACTTTAAGGATCTTTCTAGTAAAATTGTTTTGGTCTTTAACATTCAGGTTTCAGAGCACATGTGCAATAGCACTTAGTTTTAGTTTTTTAAAATTTTGGATTTAGAGGATTCTCGGGGCATAATTTACTCAGTTAAAAGCCCTGTTGACATCAATGGATATCATTTTCTGAGTAAACAGTGAAAGATTGGGCCGCTATCTTTTCTTAACCAAAGCTGGCAAAAAATATGGTAATTATGCCTGAGGATATAGGAACAAGAAATATGCAGCTGATTATCTTCTCTTGGTAAGATGCTCAGCTGCCAAAAAGTGTATTTGACACCTATTATCTGATAGCAGATGGTCTTGATTAACAATTGTTGGATAAATAACTTGCAATTCCGTAAGGACTTCTTTCCCCTTTGAAAATGTAAGCTGTATATTGCTTTAATTATTGTGCTGTCACACAAGCTAGGGCAACAGCATGATGTGCAGTAATTCAATTTGAGAAATCATATTACCATATAATCCATAAATGAATAAAAATCTATTGTTTTCAGGTAAAATAGCTGCTCTGAAACGCCTGACTATTGGAAATCTGCCAATCAGGAAGGGGTGTGGTGAGGGAGGAGGTTTGGGAAGGAGCAGATTGTTTCAATTAATAGCACTTTCTTTTTAATGAACTTTGAATCCCCAATCTGTGCAAGTAATGTCACAATGAATGTTTTTGAAAAGCCCAAATTTGTGTCTGTCTATCTAATGAAGTACATAGTGTTGCTGTCCTCAGCTTTGTGGATGGGAAGAAACAGTCACTAATTAAATCTAGTAATACTGTGGAGATAAGTCCCCTGAAGGCTAGATAATTCAGGGACTACAAGTGAGATAGTCTTTAATCTTGCAGACTTGATTACAGTCTATAAGTAACTGTATGTGGAGCAAATATTTAATAATGGGCTTTTCAGTCTAACAGAGAGATGTATAACATAATCCAGCGGCTGGAAGCTGAAGCTTGACAAATTCAGACTGGAAATAAGATGTATGTTTTTAATGGTGATAGTAATTAACCATTGGAACAATTGAGCAAGAGTTGTGGTGGATTTTCCATCACTGACCATTTTTAAATCAGAATGGGATATTTTTCTAAGAGAAGTATCGGGGAGTAGCCTTGTTAGTCTGTATCCACAAAAACAACAAAGAGTCCGGTGGCAACTTAAAGACTAACAGATTTATTTGGGCATAAGCTTTCATGGGTAAAAAACCTCACTTCCTCAGATGCGTGGAGAGTCACCGGACTTCTTGTTGTTTTTCTGAGAAAGAGATTCTGGGAATTATTTTGGTGAAGTTCTGTGGTCTGTGTTATACAGAAGTTCAAATTAGAGGATCGTAGAGGTCCCTTCTGGCTTTAGAATCTACTAAACTTTAGATCAGTAGTTCAAATCCAGCCTAGATTGGTAGTGGACAAGAGTTGTTTCCATCAGACAGTTGTTAGATGGTCTGATGATTCTCAGGGCACCCAGAACTGAGAGTCCTCCTGCCTCTGCCATGAGGGTGTCTTGTCTGTGCCTAGCTGGATATTAGCTGCTTAACACAACCAGCCTTTCAGCCACTCAAGTACTCTTCTCTGGGCTATACTAGCTCTGTCTTTGCCTTGCAGGTTTGGTGCATCTGAGTCCCACAGTCTGAAGCGTTCGTCTGTGGTATCCAGCCCATGACACTAGTTAATCACAGAAATGCCAGGCCCTCTGCCCCAAAGGGAGTATAGTGTCCAGTTTACTAGTTTTACCTTAAATCACCGCTCCTGTATAACACACACAACTTGTAGTAAAACAGAAGGTTTATTTAAGAAAGGAGAAAGAGTGTACTAAAGACAAGATGAAGTGATGAAAACAGAAGGTTACAATACAAAACAAAATCAAAGCAACCCTTGGTCTGCACTTATTAGTAGTTACTGTTCCTGTCTAATAAAGTAGTTTTTCTCCCCAAAAAGTTCAATCTGTTGCAGAGCTGGCTGGCTTCACAGGATTGAGAAGCATCCAGTTTTTCATGAGAACACCCCTACTTCTTAAGTTGCCGCCTCAGTAAGGGCTTGTCTGCAGTGCTACAGCGGCTCAGCTGCACCGCTATACCACTTTAGTGAAGATGCTCCTCTGCTGTCAGAGTTTCTCCCATCGGCATAATTAATTCACCTCCCTGAGAGACAGTAGTTTCTCCTGTCGACATAGCACTGTCCACATGTTTGTGGTGGATGCTATAGTTTAGATACCCACAGCTAGATGACCAGTGATTGCAATATCTTAATAGTACAGATAACTTTTTTTTTTTAAATATAACAAGTTTTAGTGATTTGTTAAGAAAAATCTAATTATCGCTGATTTATTATTTCGTTTTTCAGGTGTGCCAGGTTGAACTTGGTTTTCGACGTAATGAAATTCAGCAGATTGTATCTAAAATCCCAAAGATTTTAACTGCAAACAAAAGGAAGCTAACGGAGACTTTTGACTACCTGCACAATGTAATGGGCATTCCCCACCACATCCTTACTAACTTCCCTCAAGTAAGAGATTTAAGAATTGTGGGTTAAAGTGCAATTGCCATCAAAACAAGCAGTTTGATTTCCTTCACTGGGCCAGCACTGAGGGCAAAATTCTACAACTGCCAGAATCCACATGGATTTTTCAAGTGATTTCTAGTAGCAAAAGGTAGTTTGGGGCTTTGCTTAAATTAGAACAATTTTTATTAGTAGTAATTCACTCATGACTAGTTCAGTGGAGCAACAGGCAGATGTGCTAAAGATTTCAATTTGGGAGCTCATTTAGCACTTTTTTCTTCCTTGGTCCAGTGAACATAATAATCTTGTTTTCTATGGTAATGGCAGTGGTGACCTCTACTGGCTGATTTACAAAGTAGGTAAGTACCTGCTACACTGAACACTGTTGTTGGAGTCATCTTCATCTGCACCTCCAGTACTCAGACTGAGGCCATGTCTACACTACGGGATAATATCGAATTAGCTAAAATCAGTTTTATAAAACTGATATTATAAATTCGATTTCATGCGGCCACACTAGGCACAGTAATTCGGCGTTGTGCGTCCATGGTCCGAGGCTAACGTCGATTTCTGAAGCGTTGCATTGTGGGTAGCTCTTCCTAGCTCAGCCCATAGTTCCCCGCAGTCGCCCCGCCCCGGAATTCTGTGGGTGAATCAGTATAGATCGCGGGTGCTTCTGGTATAAGTGGTCATCAGTCATCCTTCCCTCTGGGAAACATCAGCTACAAATCCTTTGCGCCGCTGTTTTTCACCTGGATAATTGGCCCTGCAGACGCCAACGAGCCACAGGCAAACCAATGAGAGGCCCGTCGCAGCTTTTTTTTCCCGGCACCGTATGTGTACTGGATTTGCTGGCCGGAGGACAGGCGAACTCCAGCGCTACAAGCCAGCATTCAACTTTGCTTTTGCAATTGCCTTAGCAGAGATGGTTTACGGTCGGTCCCCTGTTACCGTCTACTGCGCGAGAAACTGGCAATGAGATGAACAGGTCATTCTCTTCAGCCTGCGTACTGTGTCCGCTGCTATCTGTAGTGGCCCCTGCGCTTGAAATCGGCGTCGGGGCCAACGCAAAGACACAAATTGGGAATTGCACTCACTTTGGGAACTGCGAGTCATAATCCCTCCTTATGGTTCCTAAAATAGATGCTCAGTCCTGCAGAATAAGGGCATAGTGTATGAGAGCCAGTGTTATCAAGCACAGGCTGCTTGTGTCAGTATCACAGGGGGTGCCCTGCAACAACCCATCCCATTGCCTTCCTCCCCAACCCACTCTCCTGGGCTACCGGGCAGGTGTACCAAGTCCCCCCCCGCGCCACCTTTGTGTCATGAAGGGTATAGAAAATGCAGGAATAAGAACACCCCACGACTTGTATAGTGAGATAAATTGAGGGAGGCAGCTCTCCCGGGTATGCCAGTCCAAGGCAGTCAGACTTTTCTTACACAGGACAAGGGGGGGCGATGAAGGCGCAGCCCCCGTTGCTTCATGAGAGATGGTTACCCAAGCCGTTCCTATGACCTCCGATCGGGAGTCAGTCCCATATATTTCCCAGGCCGCCCGGCAGCTGTTGTCACTGAGCCAGCCAGGAGCACTTCACGGTCGCTGATGGCTTACGACGGATTTCAGTCATATTGGACTGTCACCACCAGGAGGGGAGAGGAGCGGATACGCTCTTTCACTGCTGCTAGGCATCGCGGTCTTTTTACCAGTCAGCATTCAGTACACATAGGTGACATGACAGAGTAACAGAAACCAATTTTCTCTGTCTTTCTTTTCACGTGGAGGGGGGCGGGGGATGGAAGAGACTGAGGGAGTCGATCCCTGAACCACGCCAGACACTGTGGTTTGAACATAAGACGATTGGCGCTCAGCCCAAGAAGCCAAATTAACTTTGACCTCTTCAGAGACGCGTGGACTGTTGGATCTGGAATCTCTCAGTACCCCCTTATCCATGACGTCCATTGTGAGTCTCTGGCTTCCCGTTACGCTTGTCACGCAGCGCTGTGTATCCTGGAGATTTTTTTTCAACGTTTGGCATTTGCGTGTTCTGTAACGGAGCTCGATACAACAGATTGTCTCCCATACAGCGATCAGATCTAGTATCTCCCATCACGGTCCATGCTGGAGCTCTTTTTGGATTTGAGACTGCATCGCCACCTGTGCTGATCAGAACTCCACGCTGGCCAAACAGGAAATGTAATTCAAAAGTTCGCGGGGCTTTTCCTGTTTACCTGCCCGCTGCATCCGAGTTCAGATTGCTGTCCAGAGCGGTCAGTGTTGCACTGTGGGATACCGCCCGGAGGCCAATGACGTCCATTTCCGTCCACACTAACCGTAATCCGATGTTAATATCGAATTTAGTGCTACTCCTCTCGTCGGGGTGGAGTACAGAAATCGATTTAAAGAGCCCTTTATAGCGATATAAAGGGGGTTGTAGTGTGGATGGGTACAGGGTTAAATCGATTTAACGCCCTTTAAATCGATTTAAACGCGTAGTGTAGACCAGGCCTGTGGCTCGGGAACTGCAAGTGGTTCTTTAACGTCTTCCCTGCATCTCTTTGCAGCACATGATACTAAAACAGTGTGATTTAATTATTAACCAATCAGGATGCTTTTACTATATTATTGTGGAATATTTGGTCATTTTGTTGTGAGAATAATATATACATATAAAAATAGTAAATTAAACAATGAATTCACACTACTGTGGTTCTTTTGGGTAATGTTAATTGCTAATTTGACTCCTGAACCACTGAGGTCTGAGTACCACTGGATCTAAGGTTTTCCTGTCGGTGGGAGAAACAGGAAGGACACTGGAGAAAGTTCAACCTAATTTTTGGAAAATCCAATCCAAAAAATCCAAACCCTCTTCATCAGGTATTTAACTAGTTCTAAAAATGCGGTTCTCGCAATGACTTCTTTCAGATTTGCCCTGTTTCTAAGTTAAGTATTTTATCTGGCAGAAGTTTAATATCATTAAATCGCTTGAATGTAATTTCTTGTATTGCCTTTAGAATGTATATGGCAAGCAACAAAATGTCTTTACTCATCAGTGTACTACTTAAACGGGTTAAAATCTTTACTGAGGTGTATTGCACAAATAGTTGAGTTCCTGATAATTAACTTTTTTTCTACTGCCTTACATTTTCTTTCATCCTAAAAATAAACAGTATATTTAGGGTTTGCTTTACTCACTGCTGAAATGCAGTCATCTCTGAGTGGAACGTGGCAACTTTTTACAAGTGAAACATGTGCAATTTAAAACTGCAAAGGGCAGTCTAAGAAGGAATTAAATGATTGTAGCCATGACTCATGGCTACAATCATTTAATTCCTTCTTAGACTGCCCTTGAAGTAAAAGCCATGGGATGGCTGATCTTAAGAAGTCAAGACCAAACAAAAAGCTAAATTAACAGGTTGTTGGGGAGGATTCTTTCTCTCTCTTTCTCCATCTAGGATCTTGATTACGATTTTTTCCCTCCAAGGTAAAATGACAAAATCTTGTGTGACCTCTCATCACTGCCCGTATCTCCACTCTTCCCTGTCAACATTCTCTAACGGATTCTCAAATAGGGTCATGACCTATCAGGGGCTTCTGAGATTATTGCATGGGGGAGAGGGGGATCGTGAGCTGTCAGCCTCCAGCCCCAAACAGCACTTCACCTCCAGCATTTATAATAGTGTTAAATGTAAAAAAGTGTTTTTAATTTATAAGGGGGGTCATGCTTGGCTTGCTGTGTGAAAGGGGTCACCAGTATAAAAGTTTGAGACCCACTGCTCTAACACTAAGTCCAATGGCCTCAGTATCTATCTCCATATTCATCTTCCTGCCTTTGGTACTATTCACATCATCCCTTAGGTTCATGACTCCATCCCTCTTGGTGGTTCTCCTAACTACATGTTTAGCCATTCTTTCTGCATACATTTTTGAAAGCTTTTTGTCTCTTGTGAATCCCTGAAAGCTCAGTCCTTTGACACATCAACTTTTCCGCCTGAGCTCTATCTTTGGTGGGGCCCTTGCACTCACTATTAACTATTGCCTTTATGCTGATGATTCACAAATATAAACTGTCTCCAGCAGATGAGCCTCATCTTTGCCTCTCCAACATCTCATTTTAGCTAGTGGATCATCACCATTTCAAGCCTCATGCAAAACCAAACACACACACTTTCAAACCAAGACCTCTGTTTCCTCTTTTCCACAACAATTGATGCCACCATCCTCCCTGCCATCTAGGATTATAACTGAAGCTAAGATTTGGTCACAGATATTTTTAGTAAAAGTCACAGACAAGTCATAGGCAATAATGAAAAATTCACAGAAGCCTGTGACCTGTTCTTGACTTTTACTAAAAATATCCATGACAAAATAGGTAGCCTGGGGGGGGGGGGGGGCTTGGCCTCCTCCTGCCCCCTCCCGCAGCAGCCAGGAGTCCTGGGGTTCCCTCTTGCTGCCTGCAGTGGCTGAGAGCTCAGTGGATCACCCCTGCCACCTGTGGTGCATGGGAGCAGTGTGGATCCTTCCTGCCACCTGGGGTGGCTGTGAGCAGCAGGGATTCCCCCTGCTGCCGGGTCCCCCTTGCCACCTGCAGTAGCTAGTAGTGGCGTATCCCTCCTGCCACCGTGGTGGCTGGGAGCTGCAGTGCTCCCCCCGTCACCTGTGGTAGCCGGGAGCTGCAGGACTCCCCGACAGCTTCCTCCCTCCACAGGCTGCAGGGGACCCTGCAGCTCCCAGCTGGCACTAGCTGAAGTCATGGAGGTCTTTGTAAGTCACAGATTCCATGAGCCCGCTGAGACTAAATCACAGCCTTAATTTTAATCGGGCTTATTTTTTTTGTTTCCCTTCCCCCCCCCCCCCACAACATATAGGCCATGTGCAAAAAATCTGCTCCCTCTGTCCTGATGACCAGATTATTTGTCCACACCCTAATTAGCTCCTGGTTGGACTACTACAGTCTCCTCCTCTTAGATCTATTTAGCATCTACTTTTAGTCCATCCAAAATCCCTTTTTGCACTCATTGCTTCCACTGCCTCATCCCCCTCTTGAGATGCTTCACAGCCTCACCATTGTGCTGCACGTGATATTTAAGTGTCATGTCTTTGCTTTTAAGGCCTTTCATCATTCATCCATTATACTCTCTAGGGAGGAAGATGGCAACCTTCATGTGGTCCTGCCTGTGTTTCAGGAGGATCAGAGCCCTCAACATGGCGACTGAATACCATTGACAGCCTTGTGGTCCGAAAAGCAACTCAAGTGACAATCTTAAGTGAAATGGCCCTTTTTGAGGGCAAATATTGAAACACTGGCTTATAGCTCTATGTTTTCCAACTCATTGTAGAAGGGGCCTCTCTCCACTGGAAAATCTGATTACCTGACCAAGCTATTATGCAAACAGAAGACTGATGTCTTCACTTATCTGATAACAAAAAAGCATTGCAATGCCAAATGAAAGAAAACAGATCTCTAACCTGGTTTCTCGTTGTGTCTTCTCTGCCCTCTCCATTCTGCCAATAGCATCAGCTTTCATGCCTCTTGTTCTCCTCTCCCATCTCCTTTCCTTCTTTCATGCTACCTCTTATGCTGGGAATGACCTCCCCAAATCTTTCACCAAGCCCCCCCCTTTGCCTCATTCAAATTGCTCCTAAAAATTCTCTATTCTGCCATCTTGTTTATGAGAAGTGAGGGGGAAAAAAATGACTTTATTAACAACCATTAAAATAGTCTTAATTGTCACACACTCCCTTCTTATTCCCTGTTTCTTATCCCCACTTGGTGCCATGTCCTATTTACATGGTAAGCGTTTGGGGGGCAGGAACATAGGCACTGCCATACCAGAACAGACTAGTGTCCATCTACTCCAATATCACAGAATATCAGGGTTGGAAGGGACCTCAGGAGGTCATCTAGTCCAACCCCCTGCTCAAAGCAGGACTAATCCCCAGACAGATTTTTGTCCCTGATCCCTAAATAGCCCCTCAAGGATTGAGCTCACGACCCTGGGTTTAGCAGGCCAGTGCTCAAACCACTGAGCTATCCCTCCCCCCTCCTGTCTCCAAGAGTGGCCAGAGTAAGAATACCATACCAATACCAGCCTCTTCATAGGAAAGGGGAAGAAGCCCTGCAGTCAGCAGTTCTGGATAATCTGCCCCCAGGTAGTGTCATCTTATCTCCCCTTAAAGAAGTTGAGTGATGCTCTGAAGCATGAGAAATCATATTCCTCACAAAACTCTTGAGTTTGTTTTAATCCATACTGCTATAACTCTGGATACCTTAGCCATATAAAAGCCCAATCCCTATTTGAATCCTATCTACTGCTTGGCCTCAGTGTTATTTTGTGAAAATGAGTTCCACAAGCTCATTGTGTACTGTATGAAATAAACTTCCTTTTATCAGTTTCATTGTCTAGCCCGTTGGTTCTGCATTATAAAAGGTGAATAGCTGTACCTAATCTACCACCACTCTACCATTCATTATTTTGTACTGTAACATATCCTCATCCTCTTATTTGTCTCTTTTCTAAAATACAATCCTAGTCTGAATCTCTTTTCATATGGAAGTTTCTGTTTGCCTGCAATCATTCTTGTTACTTATCTCTGAACCCCCATTTGTGCTATATTCTTTTTTTTGAAATAAGGTGACTGACTAGAACTGAACACAGTATTCCAGGGTAGAGAGTACCATTGATTTATGGGTTAGCATATACAGGGAATGCTGCTTAATAGCAAACCCGATGTTAATAATTTTCAGTTAACAGGAGCTGATTCCATCCCATTACCTTTAATATTAATGGGATTTGAATATTGGTAATAGGCATGCTGCTTACTATTTTTTTTTATTTAATTGGTTGATTGGAATAAAGGCCCCATCCACAGGCAAGTTCACAGGGCTGCAGCCAGGGAAGGAAATCCTAGGGCTGTGTGGTACCTCTTCCTGTGCTCTCCAGGGTACATCCTGACCTGGCACTGGAGTCCCAGGCTTAGCACATCAAAGAGCTTCCTTCTCTGGTGGCAGCCCCCTGCCTTCACAGGAGTTAACCATCTGGGGTGCTTGCATCCCTGCCCACTAGGGAAGCCCCTGCAGGAGTCCTGGTGCTGCAGACTGGGAAGGGAGGTTGTGGGTAGGGCAAGGGAGGTTACAGTCCAAATTTGGGGTTTTCCATGGGGAGGCATGGTACATCTCCAAGTGCTCTCTGGGCTTCATCCTGCATGCACCAGTTGCAGACAGGCTTGCAGTGCTGCAGGCAAGGAAGGCACATTCCAATGCTTTCTTCCCTTGCTGCAGCTCTGCAAACCTACCTTCTGCTTATTGGCAACTTCCAGATAATGACAACTTTTTGCTGGGAACCAAGCAGTTGCTAATAAATGGAATCCACTGTGTGAAGTTACTTTCTTGAGATTTATCTTCACATATTGATTCTCTGTTTAATTCCAACAGTGTTAATTTTAAAAAAAATTGAATGTCATATAGTATCTGGCTCATATACTTAATGAGAAATGGTTTAGAAAAATGGAGGGGGGAAGATGCAAAACTTCCATTTTTTTTTCAGAACTTTTACTTTAGTTGCAAAACTTTTAGTTTTAGATGTACTTATAGAGCCTGAAGCTTATAAAACTCAACCTTTTCTTTTGTTTCCTAGGTTTTCAATTCAAAGCTATTACGAGTCAAAGAAAGACATATGTTTCTTACATTTTTGGGAAGAGCACAGTATGACCCAGCACAGCCCAGCTACATCTCTCTGGACAAACTAGTATCCATGCCCGATGAGGTGTTTTGTACAGAGATTGCCAAAGCCTCAGTAAAGGACTTCGAAAAATTCTTAAAAACACTTTAATTAGTAACACATGTAAAAAGAGAGAATGTTATGAAATAAATGTTTTACAAAAACTGCTCTCTTCTGTCTCTTAACTGCTTATTTACTGGTTTAAAAAGTTATTGCTTATGAAATTACTGCAATGTGTAAGTATAAAGACTAATATATTTTAAATTGATTTAAAATACGGATTTCTTAATGGAAAAGGGTTAAGCAAATGTATGTATAATTATTGATGTAACTCTTGAAATAAAATCCTAATATTCATTCATGATTGGCAATGCAGCCAACTAAGAACACAAACTTATAAAGCATGTTAAAATTTATTTTTTGCTAACTTTTTCACCCACAATTTGTTTGTGTATTGTAAGATGAAAAACTGATCCTATTTTTAGTTTGCTTGGATGGACACAGTTGCACTTTTTGAATGAAACAGATAATGCTGGAACAGGAAGATTATTATTCTATTCAATTCTATTGCACCACCTATACATGCTCTGAGGTGGCTCTCACACCAAAGGAACTTCTTAACACCTTCCAGTAAGCATACATCTTTCTTAAGGTGGGCACTGAGGTTACTCTAACAGTAGCTAGACAGTTAAGCAAATCTGTTCTTTAAAAATATCAAAGTACCAAAGGATAGCAAGTTGGAATTTAATCCATTTACAAAATAGTTAGAAATACTTTGATACGTCACTTGCCAATTTGTGTAGTTTTACAATCTATTTTCCTGTCTTTTTTGTCTTTTCCCTTTTGCTGTGTGAAAGACACAAAATGCTGTTGTGTGTACAAAGTTAACTGAAAAACAAATATTTTCCCCCAACTTTCATGTATAGTAACGTTGGAAAATGTAATACTAGATAAATACATTCAGATGGAAGTGATCTAAACTGACTGCATTCATTAATACAGAATTATAAAAAACAAACACCTTCATTGTCCAAGCTGAATAAAATGCATAAAGTAAATTGAACTAGACAGGACACTTTCTGATCTTGTTTACAGTCAGTATGATTCTTCATGCTAGCACAGTGAGGTAGTGCTTGGCTTATAAATATTAAGTTTAAAAACTAGTTATTTTAATTCAAATTTATTAAAATGCAATGAAAATATTTCCACTGATAGATATATCTATATTTTTAAAGCTAAAATTTGGATCCTAGTTTCTAATAGTTCTCTCCCTTTAAAGCAGTGATACTCAGACTGAAGCTTGGGAGCTTCAAGTGGCTCTTTGCAGCACATGATAATATTTCTAATTAGATTCACAAATCCAGCAACAAAACAGCTTCTACAACACCTCACTGATTACCTAGAAGCCAAAAACACAGTTCCCTTAAAACAATCCAGCCTTAGGCTCCCACCCAGGCAGCCAAATCAAATATGATAAGGATTACTGAAAATCTTATTCATCATATACAAAATTCTATCAATCCCAAAGGATCAAACACATTACCTACCAGGTCAATGAATATTTCAGTTCTAACCTAAATACACGCTTACAGCCAATTCTTATTAACTAAACTAAAATGTACTAAAGAAAAGAGAGAGTATAGGTTAAAAGATCATTATACATACAGATATGAATGAAGTTCTTAGTTTAGTTTCATAGCAGAGATGGTGAGCTTTAGAGTTGCAAAAAGTTTTTTCAGAATAAATTCAATAGGTTATAGTCCAATATCAAGATAACCCAGACTGTAGCTGGGGACCAAAGTCTTGTGACTCAAACTTTCCCTGATGAAGCTTAAGCAGATCTGAAATAACAGGATTATGGACCCAGAGTTCTTTTTATAATTCTCTGGCAGCTTCTTGACAGCAGGTGAATAATAGGTGAAGCATTGTGTCTTTGAAGTAGGCCTACTTGCTAAATATACCAGTAATTAGTTGCATGGATTAGCATAAGGCAACTGTCCATCTTCTGCCATTTACAGGTAGTTTATTACATATTTCAAAGAGAAATAAAGACAATGATGTTGCCATATTCACAGTTCATTTAAATGTTAATATTCTCCTTTGATCTTTGACTCATTAGAACATAGTGACAGACAGGAACCATCTGGTGATACTGTTAATCATCATTTACATCTTTAAAAAGTAGAAGTTTGGTAATTTCATCTGCAAGTTGCTTAAACCTTTCTGGCTCAGTGTCACAATCACAATCATGAGAGCAATCACTGATTTAAAATAAAACAAAATGGATTCTGGAGCACAATTCTGAAGGGTAGAGTGGATTCTGCTGTGGAATTGCAGAATAGACTTGAGCCTGGGGTCTAGCAAGTACCTACCCTTTTAAATGGAGCATGCATAAGAGGGTGGGTTCAAATAAAATGGAGTTATAGTTGCTGGGATTGCCTTAAGTCTACTTTTCTATACCTTCCATGGCTGCCAATGTGAGGAGGAAGACCCTCAGCCCTGGAACCCTGTCTGCAGTGCCTGAGACCTTGTTGGGACAGGGAAGACTCCAATTCTGATTACTCCCAATTCTGTGGGAGATGGGGAGGGAAGAAGAAGGGAGCTGGAGTCCTGAGCTAGGTGGTCTTCTTCAGACTTCCAGGGCTCTGGAAACAATGTGGCGTCAGTATCTTTGGTAAGGAGGGGAAAGGATAAATCTTTTGCTGTGCACAGCTGTGCCACTGCAGCACTTCAGTGTAGACACTGCCTATGCCAACAGGAGGGATTCTCCTACCAGTGTAGGTAATCTACCTCCTCAAGAGGCAGTAGCTAGGTTGACAGAATTCTTCCACTGACCTATTGCTGTCTTCTTGGGGACTTAGACTTGGTCTACATTACAAACTTAGGTTGACATAAGCTGCATTAAGTAGATCTAATAAGGTATGTGTCTACACTACCAAGTCCTTTCCACCAGTCGAAGTGGCCTGTAAAGCTGACATCTGAGCAAGAGGCGTAGCACTTGATTCAACAACCATGAGTCAACATGGGGATAGTGTAGACACTGCACTGTGTAATTCAAATGAATTGGCCTTCAGGTCTCACAGGCCTCTGCGGTGACCACACTGGAGAGCACTTTCAACTCCATTGCACATCAGCCAGGTATGCAGGAAACAGCCACTCCCCTGTTAAAGCCCCGGGAACTTTTGAATTTTCATTTCTTGTTTGATCTGCGTGGAGAACTTGCCAGCACAGCTGATCACAGAGACTCAAGGCCACAAAAACACTACAGCATAGAGTACACAAGAAGTGGTGGATCTTACTGCTATGTGGAGAGAAGAGTCTGTGCAAGCAGAGCTCCAATCCAGCAGAAGAAATGTTGACATCTATGCCAAGATTGCATGGGGTATTCGAGAGAAGGGCTACACCAGGGACACACAGTAGTGCCCCACGAAAATGAAGGAGCTTCAGCAAGCATACCATAAGACAAGGCAGGCAAACAGTTGTTCTGGTTCTGCCCCACAGACATGCCGCTTTTATGAGGAGCTGCATGCCTGCCCCTAAATGCTCTGTGGATACCTCCCAGGAGCCCCAGGCAACCTTGAGCAATGAGGAGGACATTGTTGACAAGGAAGAGGAGCAGCAGAGAGTCCTGTGGCACCTTATAGACTAACAGACGTTTTGGAGCACGAGCTTTCGTGGGTGAATACCCACTTCGTCAGACGCAGGTAGTGGAAATTTCCAGGGGCAGGTATATATATGCTAGCAAGCAAGCTAGAGATAACGAGGTTAGTTCAGTCAGGGAGGGTGAGGCCCTGTTCTAGCAGTAGAGGTGTGAAAACCAAGGGAGGAGAAACTGGTTCTGTAATTGGCAAGCCATGCACAGTCTTTGTTGAGTCCAGAGCTGATAGTGTCAAATTTGCAAATGAACTGAAGCTCAGCAGTTTCTCTTTGAAGTCTGGTCCTGAAGTTTTTTTGCTGCAGGATAGCCACCTTAAGGTCTGCTATAGTGTGGCCAGGGAGGTTGAAGTGCTCTCCTACAGGTTTTTGTATATTGCCATTCCTGATATCTGATTTGTGTCCATTTATCCTTTTCCGTAGTGACTGTCCAGTTTGGCCGATGTACATAGCAGAGGGGCATTGCTGGCATATGATGGCGTATATTACATTGGTGGACGTGCAGGTGAATGAACCAGTGATGGCATGGCTGATCTGGTTAGGTCCTGTGATGGTGTCGCTGCGCTTTTACAGATCCAGACTAACATGGCTACCCCTCTGATACTTGAAGGAAGAGGAGGAGGAAGAGAACGTGAGGCAGGCAAGCGGAAGATCCATTCTCCCTTACAACCAAAAACTGTTTTTAACCCTGCAGCCCATCCCTTCACAGGACCTGCTGATAGTGGAGTATGAGGCCAGGGAAGGCACCTCTGGGGAGTGCACATTTCCAATCAAACTGTACAGATTACATACTATTATTATTTTTAATCTGAACAAAAAAGGAGGTGTAGTGGGAATCGGTGGCCACTCCAACTATACAGAGGGTACTCTCCAAAAAAAGACTGTTTACGTGCACGGGGATGGCCCAGGCATCCTCCATGGAGAGCTCTAGGAAGCTGTCATGGATGTGCTCTGCAATCCTTTGCAGAAGGTTTCTGGAAAGGGCTGACTTATTCCATTCACCAAGGTAGAACACTTTCCCCCGCCATTGCAGTATTAAGAACATCAGCACAGCCATACTGGGTCAGACCAAAGGTCCAGCTAGAGCTCTGTGGTGGACAACTCTGGAGGAGGGAGTGCTGGGCATAAGGGTGGGGCACCGGGCAGGGGGGCAAAGTGGTGGGGGCCCACCCTCAGAGGAAGGGACATGCTCCCAGCACAAGGCTGGGCAGGCCAGCGTGCATCTGACAGCTACAAGTTTGTAAACAGCACCGGGCTGCTGGTCTGCGCAGAGTGGGTCTGCTCCCAGGGTGCCTCATTGCCACCAGGCTGCCCTTCCCTCTGGAGACTGACCATCCCGCCTCCCCCTGCACCTTGCTCCATGGGGGCCCACAAAGTTACAAGTTAATTGGGCCCTGGCAGTAGATCAAATTCAGTCTCTTTGCCCTACTTAGATTGTAGGCGCCTTGGGGCACGGACCGATCGCGCTCAGTTGAGGTGATGCCTAATTCTGTCCCCCGCTGGTCGTCTAAGTGCTGCTGCAATATACAGCGCCCTGCCCAGGCGCGCCCGTGGCTGCAGCCTGCCCCCCTTGCGGGGGCGCGGAACTGGTCGAAGAAACGAGCCACCTAAGCGGCTCCAGCGCGCGGCTGAGCGACGCGCCCCGGCCTGAGCGCTGCCTCCTCGTACGCCTCCGCTTTGCCGGGGAAGGCGCCTCCCGGGCCCGCCAGCGGGGAGCGGGAGCTGTTGCTGCTGCACTTAGCTGGGGTAACGCTGGGCACTGCCGAGCCGCCGGGGCACCCCGGGGCCGCGCTAACGGTCGCCGCCCCGCGGTGCGAGGCGGGGAGCCAGTGGGATCGCAGTAGCCCTGGCGAGGCTCAGCCGGGCGCTCTGCGCGCTCCCGCAGCCCCATCCCCTCTACCCGCCTCGCCCACCGCACCTCAGCGGGTACAGTTACGTTACCCACCCCCACCGGCCCGCAGGTATATTGCGCAAACGGAAAAGAGCCGGCGCAGGTCACGTGAGTGCGACCGCTCCTCACGTGACGCTGGGAATCGGAAGTTTACCCAGAAGCCCGCGCTTCTCTTTGAGGTCAAGATGGCGGCGAGGGCACCAGGTCAGGAGTCGGCGGCAGCGGCCTTCGCGAGTTGCGTCTTTCCGGTCTTCTGCCCTCGGATGAGCCTAGGGACGTGGTAGTGCCGGGCTCCGTGCGCGGAGCGGGTGATCCGCCCCCGACCGCTGTTGGGACGTTGCCCCAGAGAGTTGGGGGAGAGGCCCCGTCCGCAGCCCGGCCTCATTAGCCCCAAGCGAACGGCTCTGCGGGGGCAGTTCAGTGTGGGCAGGTGGCGCCAGAGGGTGGGTAGACGGGGTCCCATCTGGGAATCCAGTGTGCGTGGGGAGTCACATTGCGGAATTGGGGCTCAAAGTACATTCAGTTCTGCTTCTTTGTGAAGTCTGGGGATTTGCTTTTTCAAAGGTGTTTGTGAGGCGGCTTAATGTTCGCGTTGTCGGGTGGCTGACCTAATGCACATAGTTCATCCCCTCCTCATGTAATTTTCTGTTTTGCACGGTGCTTTCATATACAGTCAGAAATGTAGGGCTGGAAGGGACCTGGAGAGCTCATCTAGTCCATCCCCTGCACTGAGACTGGACCAAGTATACCTAGAGTCCTAGACCATCCTAGAGAGGTGTTTGTCAACTCTAACCTATTCTTAAAAACCACCAGTGACAGTGGTTTCACAACTTGTTTTGGAAGCCTATTCCAGGATTTAATTATCCTTATCGTTAGAAAGATTTTCCTAATATTGAACCTAAATCTCCCTTGCTGTGGATTAAGCACATTACTACATCTCCTGTCTTCAGCGGACATGGAAAAACAATTGATCACTGTCTCTTTATAACAGTCTTTAACATATTTGAAGACTGTTATCAGATCCCCTTTCCCCCCTCCTGTTGTCCTTCTTTCAAGACTAACCCTGCTCAGCCATTTAAACCTTACCTTATAGATCAATTCTTCTAGATCTTTTATCATTTTTGGTGCCATCTTCTGAACTGTCTCCAGTTTGTCTACATTATCTTTTTTGACACCTGGTGTCAGAACTAGATGCAGTACTCCTGCTGAGGCCTCACTAGTATCAAATAGAGCGGGCCAATTGCTTCCCTTCTCTTATGTATGACACTCCTGTTAATACATCCCAGAATATTAGCTTTTTTTGCAGCTGAATTACACTGTTGACTTGTATTCAGTATGTGATCCATTATAATTCCTGGTCTCTTTCAGCAGTACTACTGCCAAGCCAGATATTCCCCATTTTATAGTTGTGTATTTGATTCTCCCCCCCCCCCCCCCCGTGTTGAGTTTTGTGCTTGTCTGGAATTTCATTTGGTTTATTTCAGACCAGTTCTCCTATTTGTCAAAGTCACTTTGAATTCTAATTCTGTCCCCCCCAAGCTTGCTATCATCTACATACTTTATAAGCATACTGTCCACTTCATTATCCGAGTCTTTAATGAAAATGCTGAATAGTATCAGACTTTGGAGTGATCCCTGAAAAAGACCACTAGATATGTTCTTCTAGTTTGACAGTGAAGTATTCTGAGTACAGTCTTTGAATCAGTTATGCACCCACCTTATAGTAGTATCTAATCACATTTCCCTAGTTTGCTAATAAAAAATCATGTGGCAATATGTCAAAAAAGCCTTACTAAAATCAACATGTATCACAACCATAGCTTCTCCCTCATCATCTAGGCCAGTAATCCTATAAAAGGAGAAACTAACCGTATAGACTCACACATAAGCCAAATATCTTTTGGTAAAAAAATGATGCATCAAAGAGTAGGGGTCAGCTTATAAATGAGTATACACCAAAATTTGATGATTTTAAACTCTATGGAATCATTGAATATTTGTTACACTGTCATTTTGTTTACTTGGAGCATCTGCAGGCATGGAGCCCCTCAGCTCCCTGTGGCCACGGTTCCCCGTTCCCAGCCGATGGGAGCTGTGGAAAGTGACGCCACTTTCCGCAGCTCCCATGGGCTAAGAACGGGGAACCGCGGCAGCATGGAGCTGAGGGGCTCCATGCCTGCAGATGCTCCAAGTAAACAAAACGTCCTGACCCGCCAGCGGCTTGCCGTGATGGCCGGGAGCCAAAGTTTGCCAACCCCTGAAATATAGGGTCGGCTTATGAAAGGGTCATACAGTTTTTGCTATTTTTACCTAACCATCTTGGGTCAGCTTATAAACAAATGGGCTAATGAATGAGTATATACGGTAGTTTGGCAATAATTGTGATCAAATCATACTAATAACCCTATTATCTTGAAGATGCTACAAATGGATTTTTAACTTTTTTTTATCTTTTCAGGTACTGTATCAAAATTCCGCTGACTGGTCTAGAATTCCTTGGGTCCTCTTTGTTCCCCTTTTAAAGATAGGTACTGTTTACCCTTCTCTAGTCCTCTCGAACTTCATCTGTTCTCCACGGTTCTTAGATTGTTTCAGCTAGTTCCTGAAGTGTATTAGGGTGGATTTTGTCAGGTGCTGCTGACTTGACTAAATCTAACTTATTTAAATATTCTTTAACTTGTTCTGTGTTTTTTAATCTGGTCTGTGTTCTTTCCTCCTTGTTAATACTAATTGTGTTAAGCATCTGGTCATGATTTCTTAGTGAGAAGTGAAGGAAAATAGGCATTCAACACCTCAGCCTTCTGGATGTCATCTGTTATTAGCCCTTCTTCCCTACTAAGTAGTGGACACACACTTTCCTGACTTTCTTTGTTCTGTAAATATATTAGCAGCCTCTTATTGCCTTTTATGTCCCTTACTAGCTGTAACTCATTTTGTGCCTTAGCCTTTCTCATTTTGTTGTGCTGTTCTTTTGCACTCATTCTTAGAAATTTGTTTCCACTTCTGGTAGGATTCATTTTTGTACCTACCTGTGGGCTTCTGTCATGGGACCCCTTTGAACCTAGTTTAAACCCCTCCTCATTAGGTTGTCAAGTCAGTGCACACAAATGCTCTTCCCCTTCTTGGTCAGGTGAACCTTATCTCTTCCTACCAGTGTTCCTGTCCTGAACAGCATCCCATGGTCCAGGAAGCCAAAGCCCTCCTGTCAACATTACACAGCCATGCATTCATCTCTAACGTACACATGTCCCTGATTGTGCCCTTTACCCTCAACCTGCAACTCTGACTCCTTCACCTTTGTTCCCAGAGCCCAGTAGTCAGTGCTGATCTTTTCAGGGTCATGTCTGTGGTATCATTAGTGCCCATGTGATTGAGAAGCATGAGGAGTGATCAGAAGGACGATTGAACCTTGGCATCCTTTCTATAACATCTGAGATGTGGGCTGCAGACAGGCAGTGCTCCTTCTGGGATGTTGAGTCATGTCACTAGATGGATGCCTCCATCCCCCTCCAAAATGAGTCCCCAGTCACCACCACCTTTTGTCTCCTTCTTTTGGGTGTGGTGGCTGTGAGCCTTCCAGCCTTGGGGGCAGGTGGCTCCTTTCCTTCAGCCAGTGGTGTCTGCTCCTCTTGTCATGTTGCCAGGACAGCATACTGGTTCTTGACCTTGATGGACAGGGGACCCAAGTGGGGAGTTGAGCACTGTCTACTGCATGATGTGGCCAGCAGCCTGTTCTCCTTCCTCCTAGGGCTGTAATCTTCTCCAGTCAGCTAGCATCCTCCATTCTTGATGTTTTCATGAGCATCCTGTTGATGTCCTTGTGCTCCCAGATGTTACACAGACAAACCACTTCCTCCTGGGTATGTCTTATGCTTTGTGAAAAAGTCCACCAACAGACACACTTCATGCTGGATTTCCCTGCCTAGCTTTTGTTAGTGGGGATATACAGGCTGTATTCTCAGCAAATCAAGACCAGGACCTGGATAGAAGCCTCCAGGGTCCGGATGCCTGTCTGGCCAGAGCTTACAAGTACAGGCAGAGAAACAGTTAGCAGTGGAGGTGACACATTGTTTGTTTTCTTTCCATTGTGGGCTCTTCCTTATAGAGTACCTGGAAATTAAACTTGGGAGAGTGTGTGTGAGTGCGGGGAAATCATCTTATTGCTTTGTCTTCCTCTGCTGGTGAACTCACCTGGTTAACTGCCGTAGTACACTTGCTACCTTTCTGTCATTTGTAGTTTCTTCAAAACTGCTCATTTATACTCTCTGCAACATGTTTCATGTATTTTTAAGACACTCATCACATCAGCATTCTCTCTCTCCTTCTTTGAGTATCCCACACAAAATTAACTTCCTTGGAAACCTCTCTATTGTACATTATTCCTAGAAGAATCCTAAACATAACATGGCAAATGTGATTGTAAAATCACAGAAATTTGCACGGAGCGCCAGGGGTGATGTAGTACCTGAAACTTTAATTCCTTCTGTGTAACTGACTACATTTCAAGTTGATAGTGTACATTTTAAGCACTAAAATCTTTCTGCTGAGCAAGGCCAGAGAGATGGAGTAATGTATGTAAATGACATACAGGTATTGTATGTAAAACTATTCTATAATATCACTTATTGTGATCCCTGGTAGTGTTCTTTTTGATTACTAGCTCAGGAAGAAAAAGGGGAAAAAAACCAAGCCTATCAAAATAAGACGCTCCACTGAACGCACCTCTCAAAAGAGGATGAGAACAAACATGACGGATGTTAGTAAATGCTTAATGCACTACTGGAAGATGCTCAGTGATGTGTGGTATAAAAGGCTACAACAAATAGTATAGAAAGAGAGTTCTAAAAAAGCTTGCTGTTGGATCAGTACAAGTATTTTTGCACCTGTGCCTCACTTAATCATTTTCTTCTTGTATTGTGCAATGTTAACTTTGTGCAAAAATCCTCCCCTCCCCCAAACTCTGTTAGGCAAAACTTAAGTTAATATTTATCTTCACTGTTGTTCCCTTCCCCAGTGACATCTAAGGCTGTCAATTTCCATTCTGCACTTTGATATACTTTTGGGCACATGGGGACTAATGGGTGCCCAATTTTATTAAACACTGAAAATAATTTCTTTTGTTCTCTACTAATAACTTAAACTGGTTTAGGTTCTCTTTAACATAAAAATCTTAGTTTGTGATCTTAGAGTAGCTTGTAAAAACTCAACTAAATTTCTTAATATCAATGCTCTAAAATGTCTGTCTGTTTGTTATGCTATAATGTTCACCAGCTTGTATGTCTCAGTAGTAGCTAGACAAATGGTGTAAGTTGAAAGCTGGGATATAAGTCTTCAGAGATATTTTAACTAGTGCTGCTTGTGGAAGCAGACACTAGAATAATATTGTACTTAAGTGGCGGGGGGGAAGATAGCAACTGAAGTGGCATGACTTCAGGGTCAAATACTTCATAGCATAAGGGCTAGGGGAAATACACAGATATTGCTGTTAGAAAACAATGCATCTTTGTTTTTTAGTGGTATGGAGTATATTTTTATTCCTGGTGTGTTGTGAGCTGATGGACCTTAAAATTGTCATTAGTTTCCAGTATTACTCTGAGGGTTTTTTGGTACTGGGCCAGGACTAGGACCAATATAACTTTGACTGTTTTAATAAGGCAGATACCAAAATGAGTATTGCAGAAATACTATAATCTTATGTGCACATATCACTTTAAAAACACTGAAGAGCAGATGAAAACAAAACTGGATATGGTATAGCCTATATTAAATGGCATAATAAGGAACATATGTGCATAGCAAAGTAGGTATTAAAATATGTGCATGTTAACCTGCTGCTAGTTATCTACCAGTGTTAAGTTTTTTGTCTTACTCCTGAACTAATAGAGATCACTTTCAGCTTCAGCGAGTGGTCGACTGTTAGAAGGCCTTCGCAAATGGTATTACAATGCAGCTGGATTCAACAAACTTGGTAGGTGTCTTAATTTTTTAAGAGTTGAAAACAATGAACATTTGTTTGCATCCATTGCCTGTGTAAAGAACCTGTCTAGATTTTTAAAGTAAATTTCAAAACTGATGTATTTGTATTCAATTTAAAGCCCATCTTGCATATCAAAGTTAGCCACATCCTTCTTTTGCAGTTCTGAAAATGTTTGTAGTAGCTTGAGTATTGATACTTGCTAACTAATGATGAACAATCTGTCTCTTCTGCAATGTATTATGGTAGCTGCTATAACTTGCTGCTCTACAACTAAGAGCCCGAGTATAAACTGAAGGGAACTGAAGCAAGAAGTTTCACAAAAATAGCCCCAGTGATCTGGAACCCTGTCCCAAAAGATATCAGGAGTCCAATCGTTGTCATTTTCAGATCTAACTGTAAAGTTCACCTCTTGAAGGCGCTGATCTGAGTCCTATTGATGATGGAGATCACCAAGAGTTTATCCATAAGACCTGGATCTGACCACAATAAAGTTCCCCAAAAAACAAAGCAACAGAAGCTGGAAACATGCTCTTAAAAATTAACTACAACTCATTTGGAGGATGTAGTTATGGTGTTACGAACTGTAGAAATAGGAAAGGAAGTTGAAAGAAAATATTATGCGGATGATGATGTGCTTCTCCAGTGCTTATGAGGAAACAGCTTTACAACATTTCTTTCATCTATAAAAACAAGACCTTGCCTTGATAGCATTTCCTTATATTTGTTCAGCTTTAGTCTATATGAATTGTGTACCAACTAATCTAGTTTCTGAATGGCTGGTTATGTTTATTCACTGATATAAAAGAGAATCTGCATAGTAACAAGTTAATGGCCTTCTGTTTGACACTGAATCAGTTTATCTGTGAAAGAGTTATGGTAAGTTGTCCATTTTTTCCACAGAAAAGACAGAGTGGCTGTATAAGCTCTCTCATGCACGGTTGCTGTTTTCCCTCTAGGAGTGAGATGTTTGTTCAGAGTTTTTAGGCCTGTTCATCACTTCTGCTGAAACTGTTAACAGATATTTCTACTAGTTTTGCTAGTATTTTTTTAATGGTGGACATATGTCCACTAGGAACTGGAGTGAGATATCTCATTTCATATTGGTCACCAAACACTGATCAGATCTCAGTGATACTTGAGCTCATTTTGAATTGATAATCTATAGAAGAGACCCTATACCTCATTAGCAATCCATTAAACTATGTAGACCCTGTTTAGTAGGCCTTTAATAAACTCTACTGATTTATACACTGCTGTAACATTACTGAAGGAGACAAATACCCAGTCTTCTTGGATGCACTAGGTAAATGCTACCTCAAGGAACTACGATTAAAACTGTAGTCATTTATACAGTATAGCTACGTTACTTTCTGCCTTGAAGGTGAACAACTTTGTCTTGCCTCATTTATTTTCTATGTAGCAGCAAGGGACCGTTGCTGCTCACTGTATTGAGACTATGTCAAGGATTGATGTTTTTGGAAGAGGAGGAGATATTTCTGCTTGATTCTTTTGGTCAGTCTTCTCCTTATTAAAACTGATCGGCTTGCCATGCTGCTTGCTGAAGCATCCTCTGCTCCCTTTCATAATGCATCAACCTAGAAATATTGGGTACTGTGACTCAGTATGGGATGAGATCTTACAAACTCCAAGCTTGCACTCTGAAGGGAATAATTCAATCAACATGAAATGCCACTTTGTTTTTTGTTTATGATCTCTGTGTGTAGTGTCTTTCCCTCTACAGTGACGTTGTGGCTTCCTATTTAGTAAATGAAGTCCAGAAAAATCTTTAATACAACATAGCTCAGGAACATCAGGGTCTTTAAAAGACAAGCTAAATTACTAAATGGAAAGACCCAAGGTCACTGTAGAGGGAAAGACACTACATACTAATGGACTTCAGTGACTTTCCTCATTGAGCTAATCTTTTCTTCTTCCTATTCATTCTTATGAAAAGAAAACACCATTGCAATTTGTGTGTGTGTGTAAAATTATATATATACAGGTCAGTATTTAATAACCTGCTTTGTAGAAAAATGATTTCCATTTGTATGGAGTGATAATAGGGAAACCAAACTTATTGTCTAAGTATTAATGTTTGTATGGTATATTCCAAAGGCATATCACTATTTAACTAAAATTAAGATTTTGACAGCTATTAACAGTAGGACTGGCAACTCAATTATATTGAAAAATGTTACTGTTACAGGATTAATGCGAGATGATACCATATATGAAAATGATGATGTAAAAGTAGCACTGAAGAGGCTTCCAGAAAATCTTTATAATGAACGACTATTTCGCATCAAGAGAGCCCTTGATTTGAGTATGAGACAACAAATTCTTCCTGAAGAACAGTGGGTGAAATATGAAGAGGTATGTGTAAATTCATTTTTCTTAATATAGGCAATTTATCTGTTCTCATCTTTAAATGTTTTTCTTACATTATGTGAATGCAGTCCTTGTATACAAGTTTTGGCTATGTCCTGGTAAATGAAAACAATGAATTCTTATTGGACAGAAGACAACCTACTAAGCCTTGATCCTGAAAAGACTTCCTTGTGCTTAATTTCATACATATGCACAGTCGCAGTGAAATTTATAGAATACTCCCATGCGTAAAGTTGAGCAAGTGTAATAAGTGTTTGTGAGACTTAAAATTTGCACTTGTATCTTACAGGATGCATTTAATGAACAGTATTTTACTTTTGTCGGTCTACTACAATTTTGTATCTTTTATAAATGGAAGTTCCATTTGCAACACACTACTTAGAAGCTTGAGTATCCTTAATTGCAATTATAAACATGGAATCTTTTTACACAGACCACTCCCTAGCTGCACAAGTACATCATTTCAGGCACCCGGAGCAGCTGGTGGAGAGGTAAATTACCTGAGGGCTGGGGACACCTTAGCCAGTGACTCCTACCTTGAGCTGGGATCAGCTGCTAGTGCCGACTGGACTGGAGGCAGGAGAGGATGGGACTTCCTCTTCCCCTGCAAGAAGTGTCTGGGGCTGTGTCAGATCCGCCCCCAGAAACCTCCCCCAGCTGCAGGAAGCTCAGCATCCTCCCCTGCTTCTTGCTCCCATTGCTCCTCAGCTGCTGGGGAAGGGGTCACTGTACGGGAAGGTGCTTCCCCATCTGCTCAACCCCCATGCATCTGGGTATCTTCAAATTGTTGATCATGTGGAACTCAAGTTCACCCATAAAATAGCTAAAACCATGTGACTAAGATGGAGGTCTCTAAAATGATAAAGCTTGGCTATGTCACTAGAGCACTTTGGGTTTGAGCAATGAGTTGGAGAAATTCCTGAGCCTTTGCTATGGAAGACCTGCAACGGGGCATAAACTTCAAGATGGTGGGGTTGCACATGAAAGCATGATTTGGCCTGTTAATGGTGATAGAACACAGCTTGACAATCAGATGACAGGCTGAATTTTCAGAAATTGGAGCTAGAAAATTCATCCTGTGCCCCTTAAAGTAGACAAGAGTTGATATGAATTTGAGAGAGACAGAACCCCTGTGTGCCATTTTCAGTCACACTTGCAGAGTTAGAGCTGCATTTAGTGGAAAATTTCTTGCATGTTTTAAAAATAAAATCTGTTCGTTTTCAGGATAAAAAGTATCTCGAACCATACCTGAAAGAGGTAATCCGTGAACGACTTGAAAGAGAAGAGTGGGACAAGAAGTAACTGCTGGAGAGATGCTTCATGCAAACTGCTGCATTTCTTTCTAACAAATATTTTAGTGTTATGATAAAAATCTGAGGCTGAAGAAACACTTTGTTCACTGAATTTGTCATCCTACTAAAATAAACACGTTGAAGTACAAAATCTAGTTGGAAACTTTTCTTTTTGTAAATTATAACAAACCAGTGTTCAGACCTTGCCTACAATCAGATACATTGCATATCCTCACATGAATATGTAGTCTTCATTCCAGCCTCTTGATTCATACTAGTCACAGTACAGCTGCTTCCTGCAGCTGGGAGGGTAGGTACTCAAAAGTCTTTGAGTGTTTATGCCAGCTCCTCTATTTAATTTACAAAAGTGATACTTGTACATGGAGTGATAGGCTTATACCCTTCATCGCCTCTCTTCCCTGGAGACAGGAATACTATGATGCATGCTTGAGTACTTAGTCAACAGCATTATGTAACTGTGTGTACCCAAGCACGTGGAATACTACAGGAATGGAATGGAATTTGAGTGATTTGTTAATCACAGAATAAAGATGATTGGCTCAGTTTTATTAATGTCCTAGTCACTCCCTTCATGTACTAAATGCTGAACAACACTTTAGAATAGCTATCTTCATTGGTAAAAATGGATGGTTCTAATTCTAAATTCTTGAAATTTTACAATGTTACAGGGTTACAGTGACTTACTCTGATACCCTTTCTAGAAATTAATTTAAAAAATGGCATATGTCCTCCTTCCTCCCTCTGCCCAAAGCAAGTCTTTGTGCAGGCTGCTGATCTCAGTGTCTGTGTTTAATACATGGACAGTTTAAGCACAGAGAGAGTAACAGCATCTTCAAAAAGGAGGTGGAGCTCAAATATGGGTGTGTTTAAAATTAAAACCTGATAGTGGACCATATGCTTTCCTGCATTTTTTCCGCAAAGGCTGTCTCAAAATTCCATGCACATGCAACCTTGTCGACATGCACAAGTCTTGCCTAGATAATAGCAAGATATGCAGACTCTAAGAAATAGCACGTTTGTGATCTGCAGAAAGAGAAAAGGAGGCAGGGCAAAGCTGAGGATTACATATTGTGCTGTAAAAACAAATGAACTGAAAACTTGGAGCAAGCCAAGTCTTGTGGTGGTAGGATTAGTTTAGCCTACTTACTGGAGCACTGGGCCAGGACATGGCAGTCCTAGGTTCTTTTCCAAGGTCTGCTGCTGGCCTGTTTGTGTGACCTCTAGCAAGTCACGTTACCTATGTGTCTCAGTTTCACCATCTGTAAAATAGAGTTCATGCTCTTTTTGTAAAGTGCTTTGAGCTCCAGGGATGAAAAGCACTACGTAAGAGCTAGGTATTTCAAAAATGGATGTATAAGTGGTCCACACAATTTGCAGACAGGTGGTGGCCATCATCTCAGACTAGGAGTTTGGAAAAAGTTGCTTTCACAATTTCATCTGCCACAGCCCCTTACAAATTCTTTCAACAAAGGATCCAGTTATTTTCTTGCTTCCCTGAAGTCATAGTAAAATGTATTGACTAAAACATTCTTGCTGTTACAGACCTGAAAATGAAAGATGGACATGCCTTTTTATAAACCTCTGTAAAAAGAAGACCTGAAAGCTTATCAGACTTTTTTTTTTAAACCATTGAAGTATCACCAATATCTAGTCTGCTTTTCCTGGGAGTTTCAGAAGTGGGATTGGTGTTCTGACAGTCTAATCTTATTTTTAACAAAATTTAAGTGTTTGCAGGTGGATGTTAAATAGGTGTCTAAACAGGTCTAAATAGTCTCAATTAAAACTTTTCAATTTAATGATTAGACTTTGGTAGTGCAATATCTTAATCATACCACTGGAGGCTAAGGTTTTCATACATGACTGGTGACTTTGAGTGCTCAAAGGAAGATGCCTTAAAGTGGCCTGACTCTTTTCAGAAAGTGCTGAGTCACCCACGCTCTGAAAACTGGATCCTAAAAATAGACACTTGAAATCACTGACTTTTAAAATAAAAGTTTGCAGCATTCACAAAATCTACACTTTTATATTGTGAAAAACTGTGGAGGCCTTTTGAGCTGCCTTAAAACAATGAAGCAAAGTATAAATTCAGTTTTCTCTACCAAATAACATTTGAAATTCTATGCTGGGGGAGTGGCCGGGAGGGAACCATATTAAGCAGAGGTCATAGTACAGTCTATTGCTAAGGTTGACTTTCCATTATAAACCTGTTTTCAGTTGCTTATTACTTTGTTAAACTAATCCATTAGGCTGAAATTTTCCATTATGTATGTCTGCCTCAGGCTGAAGTATTTTGGAAAGTTTTTCAGCTAAAATGGTTCAGGTGTCTAATGTTAGAGGAAAAAATGCATTTTGCCCCTGTTTAAAAATTCTTCTAGTCATTTAGTTGAGAACCTCTACGACTATCATGCTGTGGAGTAATGATTTGAAAGTTGGCAAATATGTTGCATTGCTAGGAGGGCTGTGCCTTGTGCTGTCTCCATAAAAATGTGTGTAAATTTGGCCAAGTTATGGGCTGCTAGGAGCATGGGGGTGGAAGATAGAAGCAGAAGGGGATGGAGACAGGATACAAAATGGGTGCCAAAGACGGGTGGGGAACCAACAATCTGAGAGCCTAGAAGCAGAATGGTCTTTAGCCACTAAAGACACCCTTCTCCAAAACCTGGAATTGAATCCAGGATTCTTCAGTGTCTGTGTTCCTCTGCAGTTAGCAACTGAGAAAACCAGTGGTAATGTGTAGTGCACACAGAGAATAGCCTGCTTCCAGTACCAGTTACTCTGTTAGCTCAAGTGTAGAGGTCTTTGTTGCTGATGACCCAAGATGGGGATCAGTATGGCTCTACATGAAGACATTTGGGTTTTTTTTCAGTTTGTGTTAAAATTAGGAAATCACATTTTAAAAAAATTAAAGAATACCAAGGTTGCAAAGTCAAGCATTCAAAAGTTAGAAACTCAGTTTTATGGTTGCCCCTGAAACCTTAGTCCAGCCCCCTTGTGTGTATTGTGCATAACCTTCAACTGCATGATCAAATGCAATTTTTCCACATGATCTTTATTCAGTGCCCAGGCTCAGTGCTGTGGAGACTAATCATGGTTGTGTAATGATGAAGCTGCTGTCTGCAGGACCCTTACCTCATTCATTATCGAAGTTTGGAAGGTGTGTAGTGAATGAGGCAGGGGATTACAGGAAGAGAGAGGCTGATCCTGTGGTTGTCAGTTGAATGTTGTCCTGGCAAATTGGATTCTATCCCTGCCTGTGCTACAGAGTTGCTATGAAATTCTGGGCAAGTCACTTAAACCAAAGTGTTCAGAGGTGGTTGGTTTGTTTCTCATTTTCTTGTAATTAAATTGTGTCAATTTAAGGTAATCCAAATTAATGCTGTTCTGCAGTTTAATGCTATTTAACTTGAATTCAGTTTCCACACTCCTCTTAAGTCATCTTGCCCTTCACTTGAAGTCCTTGTATTAATTTCTTTAACTAAACTTTGAAACAGCAAAGCCAGAAACAATGGATTATTTTAAACTACTCTAACAGGAAGCAAATGTTTGTTTTAAATCTCTCTTCCACCCTAATGAAAACTAAAACAGATATAAACTCCTGAGGAATTTTGATAAAATATCCATGGTTGTCATAATGGAGCTGCTGAATGTTGGGATTCCCTGTGGGACCTTTTCTGTTTATGCAGAACACATTGTCAAGTTCTGGGAAAGCACTTTTGTCTAGTTCTCTGCGATCCAAAAACTGGATTTGATGCCCACTCATTCAGGTTACTTTGTTATGAATGTAACAGTTCTATGCCCAGGCCCAGACATGGGGCGGTAGGTACAGGGTAATACCATTGCAATTCCAAATCATGTCGCACACTGCGCAGTTTACATACAGCTTTCCTAGCTACTTGTATCTAATTGGTTTGGACATCATATGGCTGGGGTAAGGACCAATCACTTGTATCCTCACCGTATCTGTACTTCAAACTTATCAGTTCAAGGTGTTTACTTTTCTCAACTAGCCCAAAAACACCATCTCCAGCACACAGCCTGTCACGCCCTATTATAGTTTAACCTTGTGCTCAAATCAAGCTATTTGCGAGTTTACTCACGGCCAGCAAGATCTAAGCCTGCACTAAATATTCATGTGATAAACATAGTCTTACTTAAAGTATCTTCTCTCTAGAGAGGTGTATTGTTTTTTTGCTGTTCTACAGGTTCCACCAGTCAAGCTTCAGGCACTCTAGAGAGAGATTGTGGGCTGAATCCTTTGCCTTGCAATGGCAGCCAAGGATTCCCCTAGGCAATCCTTGGGTAATGCAAAGCCAGAGCAAATTCTGCATCACTGAGGCTTGGGCCCAATATCATAATCTTAGACAGAAACCTTCATCTCCTTTCCTCCCCCAGTCCCCAATAGCACACAGCCCTAAGGGCTTCATTTGAGAGACTTCAATTAACATTTTTTTCACTGAGCGTGGGCTGAGTCTTGGGAGGTAGTAAAAGCCCTTCACTCCTGTTGCAAACAACCAGCTCAGTGCTTGCAGTCCAAAAACAAGGCAAAAGCCCATTGCTGTTCAGCACCCCAAACTCAGCTCTCTTCAGGGCACTTTTGAGTTCTTCTGTTAGCAGAACCTCCAGTTTTGGTGGCTGCTTTTTTTAAAGAAAAAAGTTCCATAATGAAACTCAAACCTCAGACAGACATGAAGCTGCTATGCTGAATGTGGCCAGGTGGCTGGTTTTCTTCAGTTAAAGTAAAGCAGGAAGATCCTGGAAAGTTACTGAACTTGGCTTGGAGTTAGCAGCAAGCGTCACTCTTGGGATCCAGATGTAGGAGGGAAATTCCTTAGATTTCATTGGTAAAGGACCAGGCCCTAATTCTGTAACTATTACTCTGCCAAGGCCAGGTTCAGATGCCAGCCTACCTGTCTGAACTACTGAGAATGTGTAGTGTGCTGAGTGCTTGCCTCAAAACGTGTCATATTCATCATGGATAAATAGTCTGATGGCTGGTGCAAAAGTGGTCTAGACCCTGAAAAGCTGAGCAGCTACAGGGGGAAAGGCAGGGAATATATTTTAGAGATTTATTGATGCTGTCACCTCTATCCAGAGATGCTGATTTGTAACAACAGACAAATCAGAGCACAAGGCTGCATTCAGCACGAGAACCATAGATGCTTGTGTGGTTCCCCCTCCCCACATGCAACTCGCTTTTGTGATTTTAGAGTAAAATATTGTTTAATTCAAAAGATCAATGATCTTATGCAGCAGCTGCTGTCCCCTTCATTGTCATTGTTTGTGTCTATAAGGTAAATATTTAGCACGTAGTTTGGTATTTATACACACAATGGCACAGATTCACCTCAACTAGCACAAGATGGTGACTATTTCCCCCTCCCCCACCCTTTTCCCTGTATTCTTTGGGATTCTGCCCAACTGGAAGTCAGGTGCTGCCATTCTTCCTCTGGATTTTTAAGAGTGGACAGGACTACAGAGAGTTATCACAAAGCCAGCAGAGGGGCTGGTTGTCCTGCTGACCGTCCTGAGTCAAAGGCGGAGCTGGGAGACTGCCAAGGGCTGACAGCTAGGGAGCTAGAAAGCCAAGACTTGGAGTAGCCTGAAGACTGAGAGCAGCAGAGGGAGATGCCTGCTGGGGAGCTAGATAACTGTCCTTGTACAAGGACAGTGCTGGAGCTGTATGTATCATGCACTATTTGGACTATGCTGGTAGAATTCTGGACTGTGGCTGTGGGACTTTATGACTCATGTGCACAGGACTCTTGAAATAAATGAACCCCCACAGGGCCATAATTATACTTGGGAAGATATTTTAGACTATTTCTGGGGAGTTTCAAGGAAGGCAAGTGAGGCAGCAGCACCTGTCATGCAGCAGCCTGCAGCAGGAGGGCACTCCAGGTGGAATGGCCTATCACATTGCCATCAATCAATTATCCAATGGGTTTTTGTTGAATATTTCATCTAAAGCACTACAAATGCATATAAGAAATATGATGCATAATCCCCCAAACAACAAAAGAAACAAAATTACACACACAATTGAGATCAGAATCTGCCATAGAATCTCCATACTATTAGACGTATAACAACTGTCACTTGGTACCACAATATAATGATATGCTGTTAAATGGGAGAAGAGAATCACTTTCAGGGAAATGAATCTATAAAGTCTTTGGGAAAATCAAATAAGGTCCACCAGTTAAACCTACAAAACAATTAATGGCCTGGTGTATAGATCCAGTCAGAGAAGGACTAAAAAGGCTAGCTGATAAGTCTACTCTTGCCATTGGGACACCAGAATCTCACTGGATTTACTGTAATGACTCAGCAGCAATCAATACCTCAGCACTGATTCTCTGATGGAGATTGTTCTTACCCAGTTCCCAATCCCTGAAATGGTGTCCCTGTTTCTGTTCAGTCCTGTACAACAGGTGTCTTCAGCTCCCATGCACGCCCTAGAAGCTTTTCCATTCTCTATGGTGACAACTTGTTAGAGGTTGCTGCAAAGGATTGTTAGCTGTATGTTGAACGTGAAGACATCTGCTGTGTATAACTGAGCACTGAAAGAGGGGCCAGGCTGGAAGAAAAAAATCAGATGCTTTGGATTGCTGAGTTGGAATGGTTAGTAGATGAAAGGAAGTAATCAGCCTTGCATAGGGCACCAATAAAGAAACAAATTTCAAAGAGTAAATGAAAACACTGAATGAGGTAGCAGCTATGTAGTGAAATATAAATAGTGTGCTACAGCTCTAATGAGCAGACTTCAGAAAGGTGAGGCCAACAAAGCATTGAAGTTCATTACATCCTTAATTAGACATCAAAACTTAAGACTCAGCATTTAACACTACACATGTTCAAAACAACATACCGAGATCAACCAGTTAAGCGGTAAGTGGCTAAGATGCTCATTTCACAGCAGGGGAAACTGAGACAAGAAAGATGAACTGATGTGCTTAAGTCCAAGTAGCAAGTTAATGGCGGAGCTAGGATTGGAACTCAGGACCTGCTGACACCAGTCTGTGCTTATCCTGGCATTGCAAGGTCTCTTTAAACTTCAGAAATGTAAAAGCTGAACAAAGTTCAAGCTGCAGCAGATATTTTAAAATGCAGAGATCACGAAGACTAAATTAATTATCAAGAATACACCAATTAATTTATAGCTCTGGATATTTGATGCTATCAGCCTACCATCATCATCTTTTAGACATATTTAATCCTAACATTAACCATGAACATAAAAAAACAACAACCCATCATACGAACGTGCTGTTATGCCTAATATTGCTGTGTCCTGTTACATACCAGTTCTTCACCCTGACACTAGATGGGTCTATACCATAACCTTACAAGGCACTACTAGAAATATCCTGGCTTTGTCTTTTTATTATTATTATTATTATTATTATTATTATTTCATTTTTCAGATGACAACACCTGAGAGGTTTATGACCATCAGGAGAATTTACTACTAAGTCATATACTGATGTAATGAAATCTAATATATGCTCTGTAATGAATTATGAGATGTTACTTAGTTTCAGAATTTTATTACTTCAATCAGTTATGACCATATTTCCTTTTATATGGTTGCTCACTCTTTAAACATACCAGATGACTGTATAGAGAACACCTAATAAAATCTGGAGATGTTAGAATGTAAATGTTTTAATTTTTTTGCCGTAAATTTGTTTTCATTCTAGCAATGTGAGCTGTCATATTGAAAACAGTACATACCTTGTTGGTATTATTTCAAATCTTTGATAGAAAATAATTGGATGGCACTACTTAATTATGTCTGTTGAGAAACATTATTACTTGGTAGTGATGGTGCTTGGGGATAGAAGGGAGAAGAGGAAAATAGTATTCATTTTTAATGGAAAATTGGAAAGACTATAAACATGCCATTCATGATAGAAACTATTGTCCTGATTCTCCTCTCATTTATACCCATACACCTCCAGCGACTCACTGAACTCACTCCAGATTGATACCACTGTCAATTAAAGGAGAATCAGGCTTTATGTTCTATAAGCTACAGCAAAATCAGAGATATGAAAACTGTTACCATAGTCTCCTGGAATTTCCTCCTAAGTTTTGCCCCAAACCAATTCTTGCATCACATTTACAAGGCTATCGTCATTTGACATGTAGGGCTGATGTGATCTCACACGAACGCACTCCACTGAAGCAAGTTGAGATACACAGCTATAAAACAGACATAAGATCAGAAGCAATGTCTTCACAATTCTATTATAAAACTGTCATTAACTGGCAGACTATATTATAATAAATAGTAGCTGAAATTTCCCTTTTGACATTGTTGGGGTGTTTATAATCAGTGCTGAATTTTCATGGAAAATATTTTAAAATTGGTTTAATGAGGGTTAGTATAATATACTCCATGGAATAAAAATATCAAAGGGTAAGACCTTTGTGCACCTTAATATAGGTGCTGCCCTGATATGTGAGCATAGATACCTTGTATTTTATAAGGACTGCAGCTAATGGTATGGCTATATTGCGCTACTGCTATACAAAAATAGGCCCCCATTGAAATAAAAGGGGAGTTCTAGTTGTATACCAATGGAACAACAGGACACAAAGAAGCTTTAATTAAAATATTCTAATAATATCTACAGCTCTACATCTAAGGATATATTTACCCAGCCGCTGGGATGGGAGACGTGATTCCCATACGTGTGCTAACTCTGGCCAGGCTAGCGCACTAAAACAGCAGTGTGGCTATAGCAGCACAGGTGGCAGCTTGAGCTAATCACCCAAGTACATACATAGCAGGTCGGCCTCCTGCTGGAGAGCACATCAGTCAGGGCTGCCCCATGGGATCATCCCTGCAGCTCCACTGTTTGGCTTAGAAAAATGCCAATAGACTAATGTGGCAAAAAGCCCTCTGACTGTGGCCCTCTAAAGCCCCTGAGCTTTGCCCAGTTTCCATTATCTCATGACCTGATAACCCCATTTTTCATGTTATAGTTGTTCAGTTAGCATTATTGCTGCCTATAAACAAGACCAGCTTTCCATGTGTGGGGACTGGATTGTCTGCCTTAAAATAGTTCCAATACAAAATTACTTAATCATCTAACCAGTATTATTAAGGGGAAGTTCTACGGCTTATGCTATACAAGAGGTCATGCTAGATGATCACAGTGGTTCCCTTCTGGCCTTGGAATCTAGGAATAAAAAATTCTCTCAATAAGAGTGTATCCCAAGATGTTTTTCAAAAGGCCTATCTTGTTTCTCACTCCCATTAACATCTCTACCAGTAATTGTATCAAATGTTAAAGACCTTCAAAAGGGTATGGAATAAAGAGCTTTATATTACCTTTGAAGACAGATCCTGGGAACAAATTTGGGCTAATTCAGCTAGAGGGAGATGGCACTTGAAATGCCTGGCCAGCATACTTGAAATATGTCTTTTGTACATTTATACGGCCCAGTTTAAGTCCATTAAGTGCATTTTGGCAGTTTATCAATATTTGGGAACATGCCATTGGGCTGCCCTGCCATAACCCTGCATGTAGGAAAAGTTGAGCCAAAGCAGCGCAACTGAAATTGTCATCCCTTTACCCTTTAGTTCCTTAATAAATGACTAATACACTTAAAACTGTTCAGCTGTGTATTGGTAACAGATGCCATCCAAAAACATGTTTTGGAAAATACGTTGTATATTTATTTTGTGTATTTCTTTTACATTCCTGATAACATTGTAGACTTCCAGACATCTAGTAGAATAAGTCCAAGCATTACTTGTCATTTGAAATGAGCAGGAGGAAACAAACTGTGCTTTCCATAAGTTCTATAGAGGATGTAAGACTCCATATTTGCTGGTTTATTTTTTAAAAAACCTTTGGAGTCAATCAAAGATCCTCTTTCTCCCAGGCTTTATTCTCTTCCTCAAATCACATCTGATATAAGTTTGCTGTTGTTTCTCACCTAACTTTCTCAGTAGAAGCCCAGAATAGCTTTGCCCAGGAGGGTCACTTGATAAGATATCCTAGTATGCGCTGTTATTGTAGCTGTGTCAGTTCCAGGATATTAGAGAGACAAGGTGGGTGAGGTAATATCTTTTCTGGACCAACTTCTGGTGGTGAGAGAGAGAGAGAGAAGCTTTCAAGTTACACAGAGCTCTGAGCTGAAGAAGAGCTCTCTGTGAGCTTGAAACCTTGCCTCTCTCACCAATATAAGTTGGTCCAAAAAAGATATTACCTCATCCAGCTTGTCTCTCTAAGATATCCTACTAGCACTCACTTGCTGAAAAACTTGATTTCTCTTGCTTCATTTCCTAACTCAGAAGAAACTAGTATATACCGTAGAAATCAAATAATATGACTGGCTGCCTGCGTCATGGCCACCCAATAAATCAGCCGTCGATCCTAGTAACAATACTGTGTGGCATGTTTAAAGTGTTAATTTTCCAAGTGAAATAATGAGTGCTTGGATATATAATTTAAGAAAATGTTTGTTGGCTCATCACATTATCGTAGATTGACTGGGAGTTGTACCCATTCTTATGTAAATGACAACTGCAATTTAAGCAGTTGTTAAAGAATTTTGATCCTGATTCTCATCTCACCTATGCAACCTTCCTTACTGCAGACTTCTATGAAGCTACTTCTGATTTTCCCTAGAATATGGCCTTTTAATCCTTTGATTGGCAAGGTTAACAGTCAAAGGTGACCCCAGAAACTGTGAATGTTATGCATGGAGGGTGGAGTGGAATTGTCCTGAAAATATTAGATCTTGTATTCTGGATTTGCTCCAGTACCGTTAGCAATAGTACTTTGTTCTGCTGAGTGAATCAGTTGGAGGAATCTCATGTCTCTTTCTGCTGGCTGAACCAACCTCTCCTATTCAGCATCACAATGACAGTTCCAGTGGAAATGCACACAAATTTAGAAAAGGCTGTTTCTTGGCCCCCTTACGATTGCAAAGTGAGTCTGATCTGCACTGTTGAAGATTGGAATATTGGCATAAAAAATACTATAGCCCACAGTGCTGTAATGGGTGAAAATTTGAGTCACTGGGTCAAGGAGTTGGCATAGATGTGTTCATTTGGGATGATGAGCCCATGTTCCTTAGCAGTAACTATCAGAATGGTTTATTGCCCCTATGCCCCACTTCCTGTGGGGTTCTGTCCAGGAGCAGACACTCAAGATGGTTCTGGGAAATATATAGAAAAAGTGACTCCATAGATAACTAAATGCGTATATGATTCAAAACCATCTTCCTTATTCTTGACTCTGTCTGGACTGGTCCTCTGTATCACCCAGGCCTTCTCTCTCTCTCTCTCTTCTCTCTTCTAACACCAGTCTGCTCATTGTCCTGTTTCACAACTCTTGGTATAGGAGCCTTTTCTTCTGCAGCTCCTGCCATCTGCAACAGCCTGGCAGTATCCCTCTAGGCAATTTACAGCTCAGATCCCTTTCCTATTGCTCTCATTTATTGATGAATGCTGAGACTTGATTATTTAACTCTGTAAAGCATTTGGGAATATGGTTTGTAGATAAGATACTATACAAACAAAGATATTCCATTCTCACTGAAATGAAAAGGGAAGGGTGGGTTGCCATTGACTGTATTGGGAGCGGAAACAGAGCCTAAAGTTGTCCTGTACAACTGTATGGCGAACATACATTAAACAGTCTGAAATCAGAACCCATGTTCTGATAGTGATCTACAGAACAGTCAGTGTAGACAACCTTGCTCTGATGTTATGGGAGCAGCATGTTGACAGAGAAGCCATATGACAAAATCACACACCAATTGCATAGGCAAGAGGGAGTAAAATGAATGTGCAAGTATATAAAACTTGTTCAAGTCAATTACATAAGTTAGTAACCCCTGCAGTGTTTGAAGTTTAAATTGCTTGGAAATTATTCCAATTCTTATATCAGGGGAGAGCTGCTTCCTGGAAATAGGCTGAGCAGGCAAAGACAAATCTACCATATGCAGTACAAGTGACGCAAGGGAGCCAAAGAGAGAATACTTTGTTACTGCCTTTTGTTGCTAAAAATATTTAGTCCTAGGTGGTGATAACAAGTGGGTTTAATAAGGAGCAATTATTTCTCACTGGGTAGACAATTTCTACAGTTTCCTTTTCTATCTATATAATGCAATCCTAGCTGCTTAAATAAGCTAGGATTGTTCATAATAAATTGCCATAGAAAACCCTCAGCTCAGTCCAGATTGTGTAATACTAAAGAAATTGCACTATTTAGGTAGCCGCTTTTTTTTTTCATCAGTTTTTTAACTCAAAATCTATCCTATTGAAAAAAGGAGCAATGAGAAAGAAATTGCTTGCTAGTGTGCAACTGTTTTAAATTATAATGTGGTTGGTTAGCTTTAAAATTGCTGTTTTGATCGTTTATTTTTTAATGCTTTAATTTGGCGCTGTTCTGTGGGGATTGACTGAATTTATAACCTCAATCCCATGGTTAAATTGTTCCTATGAGAAAAGGCTCCTTGGATTGAACTTGCTTAAACTTCAGTTGTGGGGGGAGAGGGAGGGTGACCCTCATGTCAGTGTTTAAATATCCTAGGGGATCACTCAAGGATTAATGCCAAGGTCTCCTCAGGCTCCAGGGAGCTGGCTTTACAATTAGGAGTGGACCTGAATGGAAACAGGAGGAGAGGTTGGGCTACAAATCAAGACAGGCTTTTTCTTTCAGATGCTCAGTAGAATTTGGGATTAGCTACTACAAGAAATAGTAGAAATATGCAGGAGAAATGTGTTTATAAAAAAAAGAGGGGTCTTTACTTAGGAGTGCTGTGTCGCTGAAGTGCAGCGTGAGGCTAAATAGTGCTGTCTCCACTAGAGAATGGAAGCACTGGTAACCGAGCTGTGGGATGACACCTGGGTAAATGCCAACCATGCAGTGTGCCTGCATCAGCCATGCTGTTTTGGTTGCAGTTTTTCCCTCTGAATACATTTGCCCTTTACTGCTCAGTTGCAGGTACCCTGCCCCCGCAGAACCCACTCCACAGTTCCTGACACAGATCCCCTAAGCGGTGGCATCTGGGAAATATTAAAAGGTCCTCTGGGAACCTCCAGGAAATGACTTCAGAAAGAGGAAAGAAACTTTTCTGTACCTCTGAGATGAATGCACCTTGCCAATGCAGCTGCCCACCGTGAGGATGAGAGCTCTTCTGGCTGCGAAGAGAGCAGCGATTGCCCGGTGAATATTAGCTGCCTAAATAGTTAAAGGGCACAAGTCTGGGGTAGGCAGGCCATTGGTGACTGCTGCAGTGAAGAGTTACATGGCAGTACACTGTGTGTTACAGGGTCCTCTGACCTGTGTACCAGAGCCTGCTGAGGAATGTAAACACCTGGGATTCCTAACTGTGCAGTGAACTTGCTCTCACCCCTGACCACACCAGGATCTCGGCTTATCCATAGTACTAGTACAAAGGACAAACCCCCAAATCATTCATAACCAGAGCATTAGCCCACCCATACCTTGAAATACCAAGAAATGAGAGAAAAGTAAGAGTCACAGTTCAGATTCAAGGCAAAAGGCTTCTTCTTGGAACAGCGATGGTACAGAGATACTAACATTTACACACAGCACTTATAAGGAAGAAGGTAAGTAGGGATGCTAGATTAATTTGACACTGGAGAGGCATGTCTTTATCACGCTAACTGGACAAACAGAGGTTGAGTAATACAGGCAAACAGGACCTTCAAAAATATCTCTTGGTGGAAAATCCCTGGGAGAGAAAGAATTCAGAGAGCAAGGGGAAGCAGATACCGTTGCAGTCAAGTTGTTCACACAGCTGATATGAAAGGACGAGGTTGTGCGAGTTTCGGTGGGGAAAGACAGAAACATGCAGTGACCCAAAAACTGATTGCAAGCCTGGAGCACTTGCCTTAAGAGAACTTTTTTATATGACTCCTGAGCCTGGGGAATATGAAGGGCTAAGTTTAGTGCCTGCTAGATTTCTAAGAATGTGTTTGATGTCCCATGGCAGCTAGCCGACACAGTGCAACTCTCCCCCTAACTCTCACAGAGCAGCCCTGTTGTTATTGTCCAGGCTTGTTATATAGGATTGCCAGTTTCTCTGCCTTCTTGCAGCTCTGCTTGCAGCACTGAGTGATGGCCAGCTCAGCCAGCCACTCACAAGCATACACCAAAGTATTGCGGTAAAAGTAGTGTGCTATGGAGCACCACAGTGTGTGCAGTGTTACTTGGACAGGGAGGTGACTTTTGGCAAACTTGATCCCTGGACAGTGGCGTGCAGAAAGTAAACCAGACAGGCCACCTAGCTAGTGACTAGTGGTGAATTACAGGACAATAGAAGGAGGGCATTTCACCATTATTATTCCAGCAGTTCACATGCATGTTGGCACTACATGACTGAAAATTGGCTTGGGGAAGACCACATAGTGGTTAGCCTTGTTCAAAACAAGTCTAATCCAAATTTGGTTAGGACCCCTATGCACTGTTGGGAACACTTTTGTGTGTGTGGATATGAGGGGTATAACAATTATCCTAGCGAGATCAAATGGTTAAATTCACAGCATACAATCGAGATGGAACATTTCATGCTGGTAGTTCTGACCTATCTATGCTGCACCTTTGTATTAAATTTGATACTGCCCTTGGATTCCTGGCCAATTGCAATGTAGTTGGGGAAAATTTACCATAATCTTGCTGACTATTCCTGTGGAAAGCAAATTTCACCTACTATAGAGATAGGGTGACCATATGTCCTGTTTTGGTGGGACAGTCCCTTTTTTAAGCCCTGTCCCAGCCATTCCAACTTTTTTGGCAAAATTGGGCATTTGTCCCGTTTGCTCTTGCTGACTTGACAAGAGTAAATGGGACAAATGCCCACTTTTGTCAAAAAATGGGGTGCAGAGGAATGTGCGGGGGGAAGAAGGGGTGTGTGCAAAGATGCCAGCCCCACATGGGGGGGAGGTGGGGTGGTAGGGTTGGGGGGAAGGCAGCATTCCAGTATGCGGAGGGACAGCAACAGCCTCTTGCAGGGGAGCCGGCAGGATTCCAGTGACTGAGCAACAGCCTTGCACAGGAGGCAGGGGCAACTCAGGCAAGTGGCTGGGGTGTCCTGTTTTCCCTTTGCGAAATATGGTCTTCCTGTATAGAGAAGGAGGATACATTTAATGGATCTATGATTATTTTCATCCTATGGTGCCCATCTATTTTTTAAAATCAAAAGTGTGCTAGTATTTAAAGTTTTAAAAAAATGATATTTGCAAAATACAGTATATGCAACTCTACTGAATATGCTCATCTGGGAAATATACTGTATTTATATCCGGTGTAACCCTTCTGACAGGTGGAATCGACAGCAAAAAGGGCCAGGTTCAATACCTAGAGGTTCCTTTTAACAAGCCAAAACCGAACCAGTTTGAGCCCACACACAGTAATCTGAGAAAACTAAGCCCTACCCCATAGCACTTCGAAGAGGCAATACTTCCCCACACGCAAGCTCTGAGTCTGCATGTAACAATAGACAACTTCTATTAAAATGGGACAGAGAACCTGGCATTAATTTGAGAAAACACCACAATACCCAGAGTACTGGCAGGATCCTTTGCCTCAGGTTCCCACCTTGTGGTGTGAAAGTCCAAACAAATGTCCCCTTTACATGCCACTCCCATTTCCCTCTGCTGCACCCCACTTACCATTGGTTGTCCTTACACAGTGAAGACTCAGAGTTGAGAGGCGCATTCAAACAGGTCTACCTGCCAGCCCTAGAAGTGGGGAGGGGGCATTGGTTAATGCCTGCACTGCTACTGTCATTGTTATCTCTGCTGCTATTCATCTCTGCCACTGCGCTGCCACTTCTGCAATGCTGCATTCTGGGCTTCCCCATTTAGTTCAGCTCTTGGTGATTTCACTGGATAGTGAGGAACCTCTGTGGTGCTGCCTCTTTGTTGTCTTGCACTGCAGTACTGTTCCCATATCAGATCTAAAACTTAGCCCCCAGATCTGCTCATCACTGAACAGAAACAAGGACTCTGAGTTGAGTCTAAACAGTGCTAGCATTAAACATTAAGCATATGGGGGAGGAACAGCTAGTGTTGAGAATCTTTTAGGCAGTCATCACATCATCAAGTAGAAACACCTGCCCCCATCTTCCTTTTATTGCTAGTAGAATTTGGCATCTCTACCCCTGGCTTAGCAGGTGAGGTTCAGTTTAAGGTGACACCCTCAATCAGGGCAGGCTAAGTGCAGTTCTGCTGTCCTTTACTCAGACAAGAAAGATAACAATATTCCATTACCCCTGCATTCAACACTAAAATGATTTGTAAACCCAAACTAGCCCAAACTGATCACTTTGGCAAAGTAGGTATGTCTGCTGAACACCTAGGCAGAGTAGGTGTGTTTATGCAAACACAGTCTGCTTCTGAAGCCTCCCCCCACCCTCCATGCATCACTGGATGTCAGGGGAGAACTCAGTCAGACACTGCTTACACCATATGAAATGGTGTATTATAAAACCACATTACAAGATTTGCAATTTTATAGGAAGGGGGTTGGGTGGAGGAGTAAATCTCTTAACTCTGGAAGTCTCCGTTGCAATCCAATCTCGATTACAAACAACAATCAGTCTGATGATTTCTACCTAGTTTCCAGTAGACATTTGTCCACTTCTGAAGAATGCAGCACAGCCTGGCCTGGCTGGCAGTTTGTTCTATGGACTGAGCCAGGACTGAAGTACCAAGGCTGATGCTGATCAGGACCAAGAGGCACTGACAGAAGGTTGTGAGGCAGTTTGCACAGCATTGCCTGCACGCTACATGGTGGTAAGCATGGCTTCCAGTTGTGGAATAGTAGTACAAAAATTGACTGTGTCACTGAGCACCCCACATTGTTGTATTATTGAACAGCAAGAGACTTTTCAAGCACAGAGGGAAAATGACTGCTAAGGCATAAACAATTAAAGCAAGAGACACCCTGAACTTTATCTGGTCAATACTGTAAAAGTTAAACGATGTTTTACATTTCTAAGAACATCCTATTTCAGCATTCTGCAGCAGCAGGGTGGTCACTGGATTTTTGACTGTATCCTATCCAAGCAGAATTGAACTTTCCATCCATTTAAATCCAAGAAGAAGGGAATAATAATCTCAGGATTTTGCATTTATCCTTGGATTTGGCCTATTGGCCTGCCTAAAGAAATGCAACAATCTGAAACAGTCTTTGCAAAGCCAAGACTTACATGGCTAAAGTGAAATTCAATTTTATCTTAATCTGTTTCTTAGAGTTGTCTTCCCCCTTATTCCTTTACAGATCAGATAAACGTTAAATTCTGCTCTGAGCTCCTCCAATCAGTGCAACTCTAATGAAGTTGCATCACTTTAATGGAGAGCAGAATGTGACCTAAAGATTTCATTATCTTGGAAATGACTTGTACAGAGAATTGTGCGAGAGGCGTTTTGATTCAGCAGCCAAGGCAGGACCAGGGGGAGGGTGGATATTTCTGGCCGTCACAGTACTAATTGTTCTCTATATTGGTTTAAAAGAAAAAGAGCCTTCCTGAATATACCAGTGAGCATATGTAGTCACTATAGTATTTCTATAGTTCTTCTTATCTTTATTTTGTCCTGGAAGCAGGTTTTCAAATTGTGCTAACCATACAAAAGAGTCCCTACCTACCCTCTTAGAACCAGAATGTTCCAACTGCTGAATTAATACCTTAGGGGAACCTTTCCTAAGGCATAGAGAGGAGCTAGGTGCCCACTGAAAGCCTTGATACGCTTACTCCCATTACACTGAATGGAAGTACTGGAGGAATAAGGTGATTTTTAATGTGTGTAAGGGTGGCACAGTCTTGGCCATAGCTTTTTAACAATGCAGTCATTCTGTTTCCCAAACAGTGCAAGAACTTTCAGGCCAGAAGAAGAGCCCAGAGCTAATTGACTATTGGGTTTGCTCTCTCCCTGCATCAAGGAACCAGAGCTAAGTGACTGCTCGGATTGCTCTGGCTCCTGCTGAAGGGACCTCAGCCCAGAGCCTATGGTGTTTGCCCAGTCCCTGCTTAAAGAGCCCAGGGGCTATAGTAGCCTGTTGACTGTTCAGCCCCCGCTTAAGGACCAGGGCATACAGACTCTTGGGAGAATCTGTTTCTGCCTATGGGCTGGAACTAATTGTCTATCTGGGGGTTTGGCCCCAATAAGCCAGTCAGGATACTAAAGCCTAACTTGCAAATTCCCCTAATACTAGGCAGAGATCCCAATGGCGTAGTGAGGCGATTGGCCTCTCTCCAACTCAGAGGGGGAGGAACGCCCACCACATGTCTACAGGGTTGCAATGCGGTTTCTAGCGGACAAGTATTCATAGATCAAAAAACCCCAACTCCAGTTAGCACTGATCAGCACCCATGTTGGTTGTCTCAGCAGAGAGGACAATGTCTACCTAGACATGAAGCCTGCCCTGCCCTCTGAAGGTGATCTCTGCAGGTCAGGCCTGAGGCATATTAGTGTGGAAAGCTTGCCTCTCCACTGCCAACACTGTACTTGTTTGCCAACCCTGAGCATATCCATAGCTGAATTCACCCCCCAAAAGCTATTGGTCCTGTCAGTAAAGGAGATGGGAATTTTGAAGCAAAATTGGATGCCTGCTATGTAATCATTTGCATACCCAGTATACCCTTCCAGCTCACAGCTATTACATAGAAACAAACCACATGTTCTGGGCACACAGCACGCTTGTGTGTGTATGTGTGTGTGTGTGTGTGCGCCAACACATGTCCCCTATGCTTTGAAATGCACAGAATATATTTGATTTCATGTCATTATGCATCACTATCTCCATGAAGTGAATGACCGCTAGGAATTCTCTCTTTCCTGTGTGCAGCATTTTTCTGTTTATTGTACCAATGCTGAGGTAATGGCTGTTTTTACCCATGGAGATCAGTCCACAGAGGCACTTCAGGATATAAAGCCCATCAGTGATAAGACAACTGACAAATCGCTTTGTTATGCATCCTTCCTATAAAGGAATAGGGAGAAAGACCTGCTTTGGGATGATATGTGAACCTTTGGGCACATCTGCCATAGATTAAATGACCATATAGAAGATTTAGATCTCAAATTTATTTCTTTTCAGTTTGGAAGAAAAACTAAAGCTCTATATCCCTTAGGTTTCGATCCACCTCAATACAGCATATTTTGGGAGTCTGTAAAACTTTGGGATCGTTCTCAATGATATGCCAGTAAGATTTAATGAAGCCGAATCTCTCAGGTGATGATGCTGGAACTATTTGAAAAATGAGCCTTTCTTGGTTCCTTGATTAAGTTTTAACTCGTAATAAATCTGGAGCAGTCAAGGGAGTCCAGCGAAAAGCATGATGCAACTTCTGGACCTTTTGCAACTCCTCTGTAAAAAGGTGGTAGAAAGAAATCACACTAGGGTTTTGAAGTCTGCATAATTAGTGTTTGTCAAACTTAATATACCTTTATTTTCAAATATTGTGATTATTGCTGCTGCTGTATTATAGCACAGCATAATATGCATGCCTAAGGGAATTTGAAGAGCAAAGGGCAAAAGCTATCTAAACAAACGAGAGGTTCTTTAAAACCATTAGAAGCAGGAAGCCTGCAAAAGAATCAGTGTCTGCTGGACTATCAGGAAAATGAAGGGGAAAATGAAGGACACTGCAGAAAAGATAAACAATTTCTTTTCATCAGTCTCCACTGGAGAGAAAATTGGAACAACGCCTTGTCCAGGTAATAAAGATGAGGAGTGTCAAAAAGGGAAGTGTCAGAAGAGCAGGTGCTGGAACCGACTGGTAAATGAAGAGTAGCAAGTAACCAGGTCCAGATGTCATATGTAAACGTGTTCCTCAGGAATTTAAGAATAAAGTGACCAAACTGCTAACAAAAACTGGAGGGTAGCAAATGATGGTACCTATCTTTAAAAAAAAAGGTGTTTGGTGATCCTGGGAATAGCAGGGCACTGAGCCTTACTTCATCACCAGGCCAGCTGGCTGAAATGATAACTGAAGATAACTGACAAAGTGGGTATTTACCCACGAAAGCTTATGCTCCAATACATCTGTTAGTCTTTAAGGTGCCACAGGACTCTTTGTTGCTTTTTACAGATCCAGACTAACACGGCTACCCTTCTTGGTGCCTATACCAAGTTCAGGGCTAACATAACATTCAGTTCTATAATAAAATCTCAAATACAATGGGCGGCCCTTCATTGCCCTGCAATATAAAATAATGCAGATGAGAGAACCCATGCAGCAAACACTGAAACCTCTACAATCCTTCACAAGCATGTGGGAGAAAAGAGGCTCTTGTAGTCTTCCCTGGATGTTAGTAAATCTGGGCTCCAACAGACTGAAGAGACAGTGAATTCAAAAGCTCACAAAAAATGTCATGCCAGAAGACCCTTTCTAGTTATAGCAAGGACATTCCTGCCAGGCACCAGCGAAGGAAGCAGATGTCTTGGGCAGTCAATAGAAAGGGGCAACTTGTCCAGGTCTTCGGTGGCGGGTCCTTCACTCCATCTCTGCCGCTTCAGCAGCAATTCGGCGGCAGCTCAATTAGGTGGTTTTTTTTCTTTGCCACTTGAGGCAGCAAAAAAGCTGGAGCCAGCCCTGCAAGCACCTTCATGGATCTCAGCTGTAGCAGTATGGTGTGCGGATAGAGGTAATCTCTCAGGTTCTCAACCATTTAGCACTCTATACATTAAAACCAGTACCTAGAATTCCATCTGTAACCTTACTGGCATCCAGTGCAGATCCCAGAGCAGTGTTATAATGTGCTCCTGACATGACACTCTGCTTAATAAGTAGGCAGCCACAATCTGCGTTAGTTTCAGTTTCGGAGGGGACTTAGCCCCATAAAAAGCAAGCAAGTGACAACAGCTTGGCTAGCTGTGGCAAGGTCTGCCTCAGAGAGAAAATGTTGCAAGCTTCTCACTAGGCGCAGAAGAAAACAAGTGCTTTTGGCCTCTGATGCTATTCAGGCAATTCAAGAGTCTGAGACAAATTCTGATCTGGGTTACATCAGTGTAATTTTGATGTAACTCCACTGAAGTCGGTGGACCCAATCCTTTGCCCACTGAAGCCAATGGCAGCAGGATTGGGTGCAAATGAGGAAACGCTATAGAAAATCTTACTCCTCCCTCACAAATCAACCAATCAACCAAACATTGTAACATTCCAGATGGAAAGAAGCCTTGCAGCCCATCTAGAAGCTACGGGCCAGACGTTCCACTGGTCTAAATCAGCATAGTCAATGGAGCTATGCTGATCTACACCAGCTCAGGAGCTGGTCCCATATTTTCACCTGACGCATGGAGATTTATACATACTATTGGTATGAAAAAAAAAATTCTGGGTCCATAAAGTCATGTAATTGTAAGTTATCACAGTGTTGCTGGGCTACGCTTCAGTTTGAAGACAATACAATCTATGCCAGTCATGTACATCATTTCCTTTTGAATACTTAAGCCTAATCGATTTCAGACCTTGTTTTGGACATCCTGTACGTTTCATGAGCCGAAGTAGTCTTTCTGACTAAATCCTTGCCTTGTGGCTCCAAAATGCATCTGAATAAAATTGTCATGTCAGGAGTTCAGATAATTGCTTGGCCTTTCCTGTCAGTCATAAAACAGGCCAAGCAAACTTTTTTGGATACTTCCCCACACTTTAATACGCTTTTCAAACACATGCCAAATAGCATAACAGAATATGAACAGGGTTTTATAAATGTGTGGTACTTTATGTGCTAAAGAAATCAGAGTCTCTTTGCTAGTGCCATATGGATTACTGTGTGATAAAAATTTACCAGCATTTAGCTTTGAAATTACTATAGTTACAGCTACATTAGTCTTAAATCTTATTTATTAAGCACAATATTTCTTTCTGCAATGGAAACCCCAGGCATGTGAGTTCATGCTCTCCATTGTTTTGTGTCTTGAGACACATAGACTGGGCCAGGCATGATTTTCAAGTCTATCCCCTCACTTTAATTTGCATCTCCAGACCCAAGCACTTTCAACAGAGGCACCTTTTCTCTTGCCAGCAAGTGGATTGAGAAGCCATTCCTTCTAGATCGAGAGCACCACAGCTCCTTCAGTCTAACAACCAAAGTGACTTGTGGAACGTAGACTGGGATTCCATCCTCCAGGGAACAAGCAAGTGTTTCACATTATATGCTACCTGATCTGCAGCAGTACAGAGACGGAGAGTCCTGGATGTACGGTTATAGATTAGAATAGAGAGAAGACCGAGGCATACTTCGAGAGTGGTGGTAGCGAGCTGCTCCAATCCTGGCCTCATTGAAGTCAATGGCAAAGCTTTCATTGACTTCACTGGGGCCAGGATTTCTCTGTGGTAATAACCATCTGTAGACAGATTGTGTGAGTCTGACCAGGCAGAGGCAGGACTGTCCCCTGAATGTGAGGGAGGATTCAGAGAAAGAAACAAAGCAGGGGGATGCACATCCTGCTAGTTGATGAAAACCTGTCCAGAGAACATCAATACAGGGGTGCTGCAACAATTTGTATAGTGGCGGTGCTGAGAACCATTGAAACAAACTGTAAACCCTCTATATAATGGAAACCACTTCAAGCTACGGGATGCAGCTGCACCCTCCGCACCCTTAGTTCCAGCACCTATGCATAAGTATTGCAAAGGCTTGAACACTGAGAAGCATTACAAACATTCGAACATCACAGAGGAGGGTTTACGAGGATCAGAGACCCAAGCTGAGAGATGGGGAATTCGTCAAGGAAAAGTTGTGGTCTGGTATAGTGCATGGGAGATGTGAGCTTTCCAAGTGTTTCTGTGGTTGTGAAAATCTGATTGGAATATTAGATTCACCAACCAAACGCTCCTTTTGATGGCGAGAAGGTTGAAATATTTATCAATAAGTGAAAAGAACAAATCTTACTCATAGCATCAATGGCAAATATGTAGGGATTATTGTAACCTCTGCAGAAGCCCAGGTAGACTTTATAAACGGTGCATGATACCTTTGGGAAGGCCTTCTTGCAGGGTTTGTAAACTATAGCAATCTATGGTGAGCTGATAAGAAGAGTAGGAATCTCTGGAGGGTTTATGAACTCCACAAGAGTCCCTGAAGTATTTTGAATCTCAGTGAGAGTCCTTGTGACAGTTATCATTCCCATCAATGTACCCATAGCCACTGCAGTCAATGCGTCTTAGCCTAACCTATGACAAGGGCATTAACCTTTGCATGAATTTAGGTCAGGTGATGAGCCCTAGGGAAATAAAGTTTTCATTTATTGCAAGTACTCCTGTGACTGAGGCCCCTTAGTAAACAATTCTCTTAGATTAAGCATAGGTGCTGGAACTACGGGTGCTGGGGGTGTTGCTGCACCCCCTGGCTTGATGTACAGGCAGGAGTGGTGCCAGGGTTTCTGGCACCCTAGGCAGAATGTGGGGGGCGGCATTTTGTGCGCTCCCCATGGGGCGCGCGGGAGCTTCCGGTTCCACTCCCATCGCGCTGCCGAAGAAGGACCCTCTGCCGAAATGCCGCAGGCAACAGCGGCAGTCATCGAGCTGCTCAGTTGCCTCCTGCTGTTTTCCGTGGCATGTCGACAGAAGGTCCTTCTTCGGCGGCACGAGGGGAGCAGAACTGGAAGCTCCCGTGCGCCCTGTGGGGAATGCACAAAATGCCACACCCCAAATCCTGGCGCCCTAGGTGACCGCCTAGGGTTGCCTAATGGAAGCGCCGGCCCTGTGTACAGCATTTATAGTTTAACTCAATGGCTTTCAGCACCCCTGAGACTATAGGGCAGCTTTTGTAATGTCTGTGTTGGGCAGCTCACTGATTGCAATATCGCACCTCTTCCTTTCCGCAGCCCAGGCCTCTCTGCACCTGCACCATATCTATTTTGCCACCTCAGAGTTCTGTTTTGTTTCAGCATCACGGAAGTTGTGCAGCATTTCTTAAAGAAATGATTATAACACTGTCTGCAATCGATGTGGATGGATACAGAAATATGTGCATTGCACTTCAAAGAGATTACAACCTTCTCATGAGACCTCACGTATCAAGCAGAAGACCCTCCACCCCCAAAGATGGAACAACTTGTCAAATTAATTAGCCCAAACTTCCCAAATATAAATAAAGACAAAAATCCTTACTGATGGTGTCCAAATTAACCAAACTTGGCATTTCTAGGCTGAACCATTCTTGAGATAGGATGTTCCAAAGAAAGAAAATAATGAACGAGCAATGTAATGCCAAATTCAAATATATCTCATAAAAAACCTTGTGCAATTACCCCCACAATTCTTTTTAAAAATTCAAGAGTTCATGAGAGGCATTTCAGCTGGGTTGATTCAGTTTTGGTGCATTTAGGATGTGCATGTGTCCCAACATGACCTATGAAGTACACCTGATCAAAAGACCAGAAAAAACATTTCCTTCTCAAAAAATTCAAAGATTTGTTTTGCTAGATTCAAAATAGGCCTATTTTTAATTTCATTAATTTTTAAAATCATTTTTGTGTGTCAAAAATGTGACTGAAATCATTATCAAAATGGTTACCACACTTTGTTTACCAAAAGCCCAGATTTTGTAGGGATAGTCTATTCGGCTCTGTCAGACCAATGGAGCAAATGAATTTCAGTGTTGAGAGCCACCACTGCAACTGCCTTGTCTCCAGGCTCCAAACACTGAGATCCAGGAGTATTAGCCAGAGCATAGCAGCTGCTCCCAGGTGCTGGACAGTCATAGGAGGAGAGGGGCAGTCTCTCAGGGAGCTGGGACGCATCTCATATCAGGCTTTCAGAAACACCTTACATTGCTAACAAGAAGCCAGTGTGGACTGCAGAGCCCTTGTGTAATGGGGTCACACTGGTCAATCCTGCTAACCAGTGGGCTGCTACAGTTTATAAAAGACAAGGAGCCCCATGCAGCTCTCAGTTCAGCAATACTGTCTGGAGATCATGAAGACATGGAGGACATTGTAGCTGTGAGAGAAACAGTTGCAGTCATCATACCAGATGAAGCAAGGCACTTCCAGGCACTGCCTGGGACTCCAGGAACAATCTGAGGTCCAGATAGTACTCTTAAACAGTGAACCTCATTGACAAAGAATGGACAGATCTCAGTCACTGCCAGAACACTCTCTGGAGGATGCTTTTCCCAGTCACCCCACATCATCTCCCTCCTGTTTGGTGTGACCCTTTGTTATCTCCCTCTCACCAAATTCCCTATCTCAGGCAGGCCCTAAGAAAGCAAAAGTACCACACGGACAAGGTCCAACAAAAGAGAGATTGTTCTGTAGCTCAGACACTTACTGATGGCATTACATGTTCAAATCACTTTGCTGTCTTCTCCACCAGTCTCGCATACACATTAGACAGGCAGGGTTCACTAGAGAGAAACTTCTAGAACCCTAGAAGACAGAGCTCTCAAGTGATATAATTAGCTGACACTGCAGAATCCCTCTGAAACTCAAGAATGAAACCCTTCATTACTTGGTGTCCTCCATCTACTTCTACCACAGTTCACAATCCAGTCAAACTCTGGAGATTAATAATACAAAAACTTGCTGGCAAATCTAAAAGAATCTGCATGGTCCATCACTTACAGGAGATCAGCGATCAATGAAATAAGCACAATTTCCTGGTCTGCAACCTGATGGCCAGGATCTGGAGATACTGCCAAAGCTGTCTCATTTTCACCTTCTCAACTACTTTGCTCCAAAAGGTCAGGATCATATTAACGATAGCCAGGACAGGGCGATAGGTAGGGATACAAACAACATCAAGAAGTAGGTTCTGAGTGAGGGCCTAACAATTGCTCATTTGTCTTGTTTCTGTTCATTACTCAGGCGCTTAGCCTACTGAAGGTTTTAATTTCCTTCTCTCCACAAGATGGCGCTGTGAGCCCACCTGCCTCAGCCTCCAGCTGTACCTCCGTGCCAAGCAGAAATGTATCCTGACAGGTGTTACATAATAAAATAAAAAACTAATATTATATCCAGGTGCAAAGCACTTTGCACCTTCTTTTGAACTTAGCGCACTGGTAATAAAATAAACCCAGGGTTCATTTATTTCTGCCCAGAGATCTCAAGATGAATAAATATTCTGACATCAGCCTGAGCTAGAGTTTAAAACTCCAGTAGCTCCAGGCTGTGGTGGTAAAACAAAGAACAGAAGCCCTAGTACCAATTAAAGCACGAGGGCTTTAACTTTAAATGAACAGGCTGGCAGTTTTTAGCCAGACTGTAAAGACATTTACTATCAGGCACCCTATATCCTGACTCTAAATAGGTAAGTGCTGCACAGTGGTAAGGCACAGCCGTGTGCTGCCAGTGGTGTTGGGCTGAGATGCCACAGTGGGACCTCGGGGACAGGCTGTGTCTCCAAGAGCTTCCCAGGTTCTAGTGGAATGAGCCCTGTGCTCTGCTGGCTGGCTGGTGGGCAGGGGTTGGGGAGGGAGCTTCCTTTCTGGAGTGCACAGGGGAAGCGTGCATGCCGCAGATCCAATACAAAAAGAAAAGGCTGCTTTCACTCCTCCCTGCTTGGTCCTGGATCAAGGGGAAGGCACCATTTGGTCCAAAATAACGCCCCCCTCCATGCTCCTATTACATGTCACAGGTAGTCCACAGATTCCTGATTGGCACCTACTGCGAGTAAAAAAGTATAAATTGAGGGCCAGAGCCTGGCTAATGGAATTGAGGTCACTGAAGCTTTGCTGATTTACACCAGCTGAGGATCTGATCCCCTACTATTAAAGAATGTATTTTCCCAGAACAGTTCATTTACAGGCAGATGGGATTTTTCTCTCAGATCCTGCTATTCGATTTTGCAAATGCTTTGACTGATGCTCAAAAAGGCTAAGTGATTTGCCCACTGTCCCACTGTGATTTAATAACTAGCTTGGAATAAAAGAAAAATCCCTCCCAGTTCCCAGTCCTTCGCACTCACTTCTAGATCACACTACCTGCATTCACGCCTCTGGTTTCAGTCCCACTATTAACTGATTTTATTATGTGCATATTCCTCTTAGGTTTTCCCCTTGGATTTTATTTTGCATTGGGGTTTTCTGAATGCCAACTGATGGTTCATTCCATGGTATTGGCAGCGTATTCTGGACATTGTTCAACAACAACTTGCTTGTCTTTTAGAAAAGGTTAAAACTGAAACAAGTTTCTCAGTAGGCTCCATTCTCCTGCTTTGTAACAGATCAACCTCAAAATGTGCAGAATCTTGGTCCAGTTCAGATAAGCTCCCAAAAGTTCAGAGGGCAAACCCTGACTCTAGTTCTGAGTAGTCTGGCCAATGCTCCACAGTCTAGCAGGGCTCAGGCCTGTATTACTACTGGAGATGATAGGAAGAGGGGTCCAACTGGCTTGAAGATACCCCTCTTCTAAGGCAATTGAGGCAAAAAACAAAACAAATCGTGCACTGAGAGATTAAATCTGAAAGCAAAGAGGGAATATGCAATTTATGTATTTTGCAACTGCAAACTTTAGGGCAGGGTTAAGGCTCCTTTAGAAATTTGACCTACTCTTCCTAATTTTTATTTGTGTTATCTTTACTTTTGCTTTTAAGACCATAACAAAATATCTTGATGAGACATGCCTTGTGCCCTCAATTGCTGCCATGGAGTGCAAGGACACTAGGGTCCCAAGAAAGGTACATAAAGAGGAAAGAGACAGAGTCTCTTGAAATCAGTATCTGCATTTCTTTTTTTGTGTAGATGAGCTTTTAACTTGGGGTTTGACCTATTCCTCCCCCCCCCCCACAAACAAATCTGTCTTGGGCATCTTCAATTCATTCAGTCTAGTCTACAGGTTTGATAGAGGAGCGTATGGGTGAGATTCTGTGGCCTGTCCTGTGCAGGACGTCAGACTAGATGATCATAATGGTCCCTTCTGACCTTAAAGTCTATGAGTCTGTGAGGTATGGAACTCAGAAGAGCTCCCTCTCATTCTCCAGCCACCACCTGCTAACGTTTATGTTTGATTCTGACTGAGCCCCTCATCTCTGGGCCTCTCTAAAGTAACCTCCAGAGACTGGGTTTTCACGGGAGAGACAAAAAGGCCAAGATCTGTGGTAGCCTGCCCAGGGGACTAGGGGATCATATGAATTATCTTCTCCACCTGTTTCCAGGCCTCAGCAAGTCACTCTCACAAAGCATCTGAACAGCCACTGTACACCCCTTACCTTGTTTCTCTGATCATCTTCAGGACAAGTGGGGCAGGTGCTGCATTCCCTGGCTGAGACTCAAGGGCTTCCATGACTCCCAGAACTCAGGCCTAGGGGTTTATCCGGAACCTTATCTGAACCTCTTTCATCTGAAAATTGGCCTGGAAATTTGTGAAGACAGGTTTCTTGTCACACTCCCTGTTCATATGTGGGCTGGAAATACAGCAAGAGTAGCCTTTCTTGAGGTATATCAGCAGTTTTTCTTCAGGTTTCATCTGGAATCAGTAAATGTAATAATAATCAATAAAAGATTAAATGAATTTTTACAAATGTCAGAAATGTTTCTAGTCGAGTTTTGGACAAAGGCTCAAGTTGGTTCTTATTTGAACTGACCTAGGAAACATCAACAAATGGCAACAAAATGAGGACGAAGGTTAGTTTGGAGGTCACCCAGGCAAACCTATAAAAATCAAATCATGGGTCATATTCTGATCCCTGAGTACTGTGTTATTCCACAAGTCATACCCTTGATTTCAATGGGGCTACTCAAGGAATGGGGCTACTAACCTGAAGTAAAAGTATTGGAAACTGGCCCTATATGTATTAATTCTTTGGCGAGATGACCATTACACACTTCATAATGCTCTCCATGTCAACATCTCCGATGAAGCTTGCCTGTGAAATATTTGTTGAAATATTTCAAAGGGGGGATGATGTCAATGAGGATTGAACTGAGCTACGGCAAAATAAACATCATAAGCTGAAATCCAGTTTACACTGATCTATGATGAACTAAAAGATATATTACCAAATAGTCATGTTTTCTCAGTGATATGCCTTAGTAATTAATTTAAAAACACTCTGCACATAATCAATGTTTATGACATATTGTGGTGCTTTACACAGATCTAACCCCACAAAAGGTTAGACAAAATCTACCTCATTAATGAAATGGCAATAGCTAAGATTCTAAGGTTTCTAGGGAAGGTCCTCAAGTAAGGTAGGTTTTCCTATGTCCCATTCACCTCTAATGTTGGTGTGAAACATTTCCTACTTGTGCAGATCCCTATCCCAAGTGGTGTGTTATAAGAGGATGGATAGTTTTTAGATTGCCAGGGATCAAAAGACAACATGCTAATATTAAGCATAAAAAGCTACGCTGGGTAAAAGAGCCCCTTGGAATAAAATGAAGTGTATTTTCCTTTTTCTTTTTCATTTAAGTGAATCACAGTTTAACAAAAAAGAAATATGGAAAATCCCCTGATCCCATCCAGCTAGTACAATTATACGATGCAGAGATCTCCAGTTGTCATGACCACTTCATGTAATTAAATATGCAGTCATATTCTTTTCAGTTCCATTTTCTTTCCAAAGTTTAGTAAATAAAATACCTTGCAGACAGCTTGTTCTTAGAGAGGGACTGTTCTTTTATAAAGAGAAGCTTGTATAGCTTTAAGGATGAATACATTCTACATATAGATAGGCCATTGCCTATGTGATCCATTGGCATGTAAGGGAGTTAAACAGTAACCATAATTCTCATTAATATTACTGAATGTTATACTTGTATATTTCCCACATTTCAAGGAGAAGTAGTCTCAAAAGAAAGCCACTATTTTCTGATACCCACATTGTAACATTGTAACCACATTGTAAAAAGGCCCAATGCAAAACCCATTGAAGACTCGCATTGACTTCAGTTGGCTTTGGATTCAGGCCCCAAATGAATAAACCTCTCTGGGCTTCTGAAATCCAGAGGCAAGCCAAGGGGTTTCACAAAGCATTGCGTTTATTTTCTATTTAATTCACAATGAGTAAGGGGGGTTATCAGTATTGTGTAGCTTAAAATTGGTCTTCTTAATGATTCTTCTGCAGTTAAATGTATTTATGAAAGACAATTGGCTTTGACAAAGCACCCTTTGGAACAATAATAAACAGGAGTGGACACATTTTCTGTTCTTTTCTTGGAGATATTTTTTAGTCAACTTCTGTATTTGCACATTCACCAAATCTGTGTTTGCCCATGTAAGCAGGCATGTGAAAATGCAGATTTCACTTGGGCAAGTGTGTGTCTATGCAATTTAGTGAGTGCAAAGTTAGAGGACCTTTCTGTAAATATGGTCTTGTTTTATAATAATAATACCTGGCTCTTACATGCCACTTTTCATCTGTGGATCTCAAAGTGCTTTACAAAGAAGGGCAGTGTCATTTTCCCCATTCTACAGATAGGGAAACTGAGGCATAAAGAAGGGAAATGACTCTCCTAAGGTCACCCAGCAAGCCAATGACAGAACCAAGAATAGAACTCAGGTCTGCTGACCCCCAGTCCATGCACTATCCACTAGGCAACACTGCACTTCATTAGACAGCTTTATTCTTTTTGTGCTGGTGACATGACTTGACCACTGGCTAGTACTGTACTCCTGTGATTTGCCACCGGTGTTAAAGTATATTATTAGAAAAATACCTGCATCAAGAAATAGCTAAGGTAGAGAGTTCCTATCAATCAGTAACTTAAGGGTATGAAACATTACAGGGATGATGTAATTATTCCCCAAACAAGCATTACAAACTCAGGAAATCCAGCTTTCAGATTAAATTGAAAAGAAATCCAAACACAGCATAGTATGGAAATACCTATTAATTTTTTCTATATTTTTCTCCCTCATGGCATCAATACAGAGCAGAGAGATGGTTGGCATTTCCTGGTATTTGAATGTTCGCCTGTGCAACCTTAATAGTTTCATATGTGTTTTTCGTTCATGGAATAAATATAGGGTTAAATCCTGATGTCACCGAAATCAGTGCAGAACGTTCAGTATCCCCTGACTTGTGACTGCTTCACTTTGTGACGTTAACACTCTTTTGTATTAATAGTTGTTGTAATGTTGAAAAATATATATAGCTTTGGAAGTTGTTTTGGGGTGTTAGTTTTATTTCATTGAGCTGTTTATATGAAGAATGACTGTGTTACTTTGCTAATTATAAAGCAATCACTGTTAATTTAAGATGGACTGATCTGGTTGTGTAAACATTTTAGTCAGCTCCCACATTTCACAGGCACTGTTTAAGGAAACATTAGCCTGTTAACATACTTACTCAAGTAAGTTGTACACTCACTATGGCAGTATTTACAGTAATGAATCCATGCAATGTGATTACTGTAATGAGAACATCTTACTATCTTCTTAACCATCTATAAAATAGCAAAATAACTCAATTAACTTCAGAACAAAAAAGAATTACTTGAAAACCATGCACTGTATCAGAATTTGTTATTTAACACTTTCCCTCAAGAGTCTATCTATCTATCTATCTATCTATCTATCTATCTCTGAATGAGAAATGTACCAAGGAGACAAGGATTGGTTTTGCAGAACCAGATCCAGTAACACTTTGGAATATGGGTAAAGGAGGAGGGGGAAAAATGATGGAACTTTGGTCCTGATCTACTTTCCATGCCCTCTCTTCTGGTGGCTTCTCTCATTTAACCTTTTTCTCTTCCTCCATGGGTTGTCGGTCCTTGTTTCCCTCTTTTCTTTCCCCCTTTCCAGGTAGTTCACTTTGAGAGATCTGGGTAGAACTAGGAGTATGTTACGAAATTAAGAAAACAAATTAGCTGGGAAAAATCAAAATAAAATTCCTAGCAGTGACTGATCTATTAGATGGTGGAATAGTTTCCAAAGGTGTGTGGCAGAAGTACCATTGCTTGGGAATTTTAAACCTGGACTGCAGCAAGCACCAGAAACTTTCCTGTACATTCCAGGGATAGATAAAATGATCTAATAGGTATTTTCATCTCTAATTTCTGTGCTCTCAAACCTCCCTGGGAAAAAAACCACATTAGACTCAGTTAAAGTGATCTGCTTCAAAGGAATTAGCAATGTCTGCAATTAAACTGTCACCGTTAGACTTCAGTTAACAGCCCACAGAGATGAATACAGCAGTTCGTAACTCTCCAAGCTATTGTTTAAGGCTGCCTTCTGGCATATTATTATTAATAATTAGTGTTTAATAATTATTAATTATTATTATTATTATTAAATTATATGTTTATTATGGAGACAGCACTGTATCTGTTCAGATATGGAAGATTTCTTTGCAACCGTAAGGATTTTCATTTAAAAAAAAAAAAAAGCTTAGAGTTTGTATGAACTGATGGAGCCATAGAGAAAGTCCGAATGGCATTCTGGCCTGCTCCTGTCTATTTGGGCCTAAAGCAAAGCTTGCTGAATCTGTGCTTGCTTTTATATTGTGAGCCAACCCGGTACCTGCACAGCCTGCAAGACAGGAAGCATGAAGGAAGCTTAAAGCACAAGCGCAGAAATGGGCGACCTGATACTCAAGCCCACTACATTGAAGTGATGTGAATGATAATGTCTATCCAGATGGGGAGGTAACTACATGTTAAAAAGAACCATCAAAGAAAGACTACACTTCCTGAGCATGTTTTAGCTGCTATTGTTACAGGGGTCATCTAGAATAAAAGGATTTTTTAAAATTAATTAGTTAACACATTTTAACTAACATAATTTAAAACCCTAATATAGAGAAAGCTTGTTGTATTGTAACATGTGTTGGCTGGTTGAGGTGAAACTTAGGGTTCATGCTGACCAGCTACCATATTACACCAGAACTTCCATTGTCTTAAAATATGTTAGCTGAACCCTTTTTCCCTTTTATCCTAGTGTGGACAAATCTTAAAATTACTATAACTGGAAGAGATTAGAGAAAAACTAGCATTTTCCTCTATAGTTTCAATTTGCACCCTCCATGCATAAGAGATCTCTTTGTGTATAGTCAGTTTACTATGGTGATGCGTGCTTTTATGACAACTCATGTAGCTAGATAGGTTAGAGTCCTCTTGTGCTAGGCACTGTATGCTTATAGAGGGAGACACTGGCGCCAACTTTCTAAAGTGCCACAGGGGTGCTCGACCCCCAGCTCTGCCCCAGGCCCTGCCCCATTCCACCCCTTCCCCATGGCCCCACCCCGCTCTGCCTCTTCCTGCCACCGCTCCATCCCCACCCTGTCTCTTCCCATCCAGTTCTGCTCCCTCCCCTGAGTGCACCATTTCGTCGCTCCTCTACCCTCCCTCCCAGCTTCCAGCAAGCCACGAAACAGCTGATTGTGATGGGTGGGAGGCGCAAGCAGGGGCGGCTCTAGACATTTCGCCGCCCCAAGCATGGCATCATGCCGCAGGGGGCGCTCTGCCGCTCGCCGGTCCCACGGCTCCGGTGGACCTCCTGCAGGCGTGCCTGCGGAAGGTCCACCGAAGCCGTGGGACCAGCAGACCCTCCGCAGGCATGCCGCCAAAGGCACTCTGCCTGCCGCCCTCCCGGTGACCAGCAGAGCACCCCCCATGGCATGCCGCCCCAAGCACATGCTTGGTGTGCTGGAGCCTGGAGCCACCCCTGGGTACAAGGGGAAGGTGCTGACCTTCAGGGCCTGCTGGCAGGCGGGCGACACTTGGGGTGTGGGGCGGAGCTGATGGGGACTGCCGGTGGGTACTCAGGACCCACCATTTTTTCCCCTTGGGTGCTCCAGCCATGGAGTTGGCCACAAAGTCAGCACCTGTGGAGGGAGAAACAGTCCCTGCCTTGAAGACTTTACAGTCTAAAAAGACAAGAGAAACAAAGGAAACAGCAGCATTCAGAGGTGAAGTGACTTGCCTGAAGTCACACAGTAGGCAGCAGTAGAGACCAGAATAGAACCCAAGTCTCTTGAATCTCAGTCAATTGCCCTTCTCCTAGACAACCGTCACTCCCTTGGTGGGCTCACTCTTGCTAGCATCAGCTGAGCTGTACCAGTGCTAGCTCAATAGTGAGAGAACTCCTTACAAATCTCCATGTGGACAAGGCCTGTGAGAACAGTACAGGTTCTTGGCTATAAGCGCTCAAGCAACATCCAAGTAATGAGGGTGTTAACCAAAGAAAAGTTTATAAAGCGGAGAAAGATAGAAAATTGCTTTAAAAAATCCTCTTGCATCATTAGTTCAAACTGTGATGATGCAGTTATTTAGAAGGACTTTTTAAGATGTTATGAAAAGGAACTGCTTTCATTTGTCTCTGTTATACTTTAGATAGCAGGCAGACTTATAAGCATTTGTACGTGTGAACAGCATTTCACAACGTCAGCCTTTGCAAAGCCAGTATTGAAAGTCTGGTTTGAAATATTTAGCACAAAATATTGACTTACCAGGCAGGCAAATATTCATGCTTAAAATGGCAAAAATGTAAGAAAATGTTGGAAATGATTTCAACATTTTCTCAAAGATCAAAGGTTATGTCTCATCAATTGTTTCTGGAATGCATTGCAAAGAAGTAAGCTGCAGTCATGGGAGCATGCTTACTACACTACAAGTGCTACAGAGGTACAGCTGTTACAGTGTGGACACTGACTACAGAGACAGAAGAGGTTTTTCCATCACTATAATAAATCCACCCTCTTTAGAGGGAGTAACTAGGTCACTGCAAGAATTCTTCTGTCAACCCAGCTGTATCTAAAGGGGGGACTAGGTCAGTGATGAGCTGCCAAAATATTAACAACTGGTTCCCTCCTCCTCACCCCATGAGGGGGTCATGCCCCCCACCTCCCCAGGACCCCTGCCCCATCCACCCCCCTTCCCTGTCCCCTGACTGCTCCCTGCTGCCCCACCCAACCCCTCCCCTCATTCCTGATGGTCCCCCCAGGACCCTTGCCCCATCCATTCACTCCTTCTCTCTGTCCTCTGACTGCCCCTGGAATCCCTACCCCTGACTGCCCCCCACCGCCCCATCCAACCCCTGCTCCTTCCTGACTGCCCCCCCCGGGGACCCTTGCCCCCATTCAATCCCCCTGTTCCCTGCCCTCTGACCGCCCCGACACTAATCCACCCCCCCCCAACTACCCTGCCCTCTATCCAACACCCCCTCCCTGCTCCCTGCCCCCTTACTGCACTGCCTGGAGGTGGGGGCCAGGCTGGGGCCGCAGGCCGGACCTGCTCAGCTGGGGCCAGGGTAGGGACCGAAGCCACTCGGGCGGAGCTGGGGCACTCGGCCAGGGCTGGAGTTGGGGCACTTGTTCGGCCGGGACTGGGACCAAGCCGGAGTTGGTGTGCCCGGCCGGCTGGGACTGGGGCTGGGCCAGAGCCACGCCGCCTGGCCGGCCGAGGTTGGGGCTGGACCAGACACGCATTGGCTGGGGTTGGGGTTGGGGTTGGGGTTGGGGTCGGGGTCAGGATCAGGCCTGGGCCGGAGCCGTGCCACCCGGGGACCAGGTCGGGGGCCAGGCTGAAGCCATGCGGCACCTGGAGCCCTCCTCGCGCCTGCCTCCCTGCCTCAGCTCACCTGCTGGAAGCCGCTGCTTCCTTCTCAGCCCTTCCAGGCTTCCTGCACGAACAGCTGATTCACGGGAAGCCGGGGAGGGGGAGAAGAAGCCACGGGAGCATTCAGGGGAGAAGGCAGAGGCAGAGTGAGGTGAACTGGGGCCAGGGAAAGGGCAGGGAGCTGCTGGGGCTTTTGTTAAATTTAAAAGCCCTTTTTGAACCAGTTGTTCCTGGCAGGACAACTGGTTCTAAAAGGGCTTCTAAATTTAACAACTGGTTCCCACAAACTGGTGGGAATCAGCTCCAGCTCACCACTGGACTAGGTCGACCTAACTGCATCGCACATGGCCATGGGTGGCGTGTGAGTCTTCCATTTGGGGAGACTTACATGAGAGTGCCAGAAGCTCCTTAGAAGTGGGGAAGGCCACCGGTGTTGGACCATGGCCCTACCCCTGAGGCCCCTCCCCTGCTCTACCTTTTTCCCCAAGGCCTTCTCTCACTCTGCCTTTCCTGCCCTCTCTCTTCCCCTTCCCACCTCTCTTCCCCCACCCACTCCTCTCTGCCTCTTCCCCTCAAGGCTGGCGCTTCCATTTAGGTGACCTAGGCAGTCGCCTAGGGCACCAGGATTTGGGAGGGCGGCATTTTGCCGACCTTGGCGACAATTTGGCGGCGGGGGGTCCTTCTGCACTCTGGGTCGTCGGTAGCAATTCTGCGGCGGGTCCTTCACTCGCTCCGGGACCCGCTGCCGAAGTGCCCTGAAGACTGGGAGTGTGGAAGGACCCACCCCCCCCCATTGCAGAATTGCCACCAACGACCGGGAGCGTGGAAGGACCCCCACCTAGGGCACCAAAAACCCTGGCGCCACTCCTACTTCCCCTGAGACCCCCTGCCCGCCCATTGTTTGCTCCTCTCTGCAGAGTGAAGGTGGGGCCTTAGGGAAGAGACTGAGTGGGGGTGAGGCCTCTGGATGGAGTGCAAGTGGGGCCACAGCCAGATGCTGGTGGCCTCCCCACTTCTAGGGAGCTTTGCTTCTGGCACTCCAAAGTTGGTGGGCTACCTCCGAGGGGAGGTGACCTGCAACACATCTGTGGCATTTGCCCTCCTGCATGGCCAGCCTTTTTGGGGCAGGCTTAGCCTTCCCTAGCCTCTTATATGCATGGCCCATGGACATGGCCTGAAATATTTCATAGTCCTGAGTGATGTAGCTAGGTCAGGTTGACCTTAGTTTTAGGTGTAGATCAGGCCTAAGTGTTGAGGACTGCAGGCTGCATAGTACAGCCTGCAAATGTAGGGCCTGATCCTGCCCAAGGATGAGTTCTTCTTGCACCCTGCAGGAATAGGAAAGGGAATTGAGGGCTCTCAGCACCTGAGAAGAAGTGCACAGCATCTCCCTGGACTGATCTTAGTGTACAATCCCACATTGGGCAATAAGGGATTAAGAGATTACTTTGAGCCCAGCCAGCCCCACCCCGCCACACCTGTAGCAAACGGTCCATCTGATGAAGCAATTAAAAGACAGGGAAACAGTTTATTTGGGTGGCAGAGCAGGAAGAGAGCAGACCTGCAGCCCACAGCTCCAGCAGCACAGCGGGAAGCCTAGAGTATCTGATACAGCTGCCCCAAAAGGGCCCTCCCTGAGGGAAGGGAGGACCAGCCCCAGAAACAATCGGAGAAGGGATATACCCCCAGCCCCCTGCCTGTGGATCCTGGACACTGGTAATCCCCTCTTCTTTGAGTTGGACTTTCCCAACAGGGGAAAGCCCTGAACTAAGCGGACTCGAGTGTGTGTGTTGAGCGGACGATAATGAGAAGAAATGGCTCAGAGAGGGTAGCCTTAAGCAGTCCTGATTGCCAGACCACTGGTAGTCCACAGGGCCCTGGGCTGGCGCCCGGTGGAGTAGGAGGTCCCGGGCTCCCCTCTGCTGGTCATGGGTTGTGGCCTTGACAACTAGGCCACATTTCCATACCAGACCCCAAGTGCGGGCCATTATACAGACTAAGAATATGTCTACACTGTAATAAAACCACACAGCTGGCCTATGCCAACTGACTAAAGCTCACGGGGCTCAGGCTAAGGAGCTGTTTAACTGCAGTATAGGCATTTGGGTGTGGGCTGGAGCCCAGGCTCTAGGACCCTGCAAGGTGGGAGGATCTCAGAGTTTGGGCTGCAGCCTAAGCCTGAACCCCTCCAGTGCAATTAAAGAGACCCTCCTTAGTCCAAGCCCCAGTCAGCTGGCACAGACCAGCCACAGGTATCTAATCGCAGTATGGGCATAATCTACAAGAACACAGCATGTTAGACTGCAGTCAAACATTTAAAAACTGACTGAACTGCAGCAAAGCAGCAGCTTTTGGATTGTAGGCCCCCAGCTATTGAAATTAATTCTGTAGAGTTGTTCATACACCAAGGCTATAAGTCATTCTCCATGTTGGAATTGGCAGCAGGTTGTACATTATTAGAAACAATCGAATCTGTCTGCGTTAGCAGTATAGCTGAACAAATTGTAAAGCATAGTAAAAGTGGTGGTTCAGTTTATATAGCTGGAGTTCTGAAACAGAAATACAGATTATGACAGGTTAATGGGAAATGTGACATTCTCTATACATGTAAATAAACACTGAATTTGAGAACCCCTGTTTTCCCAAAGCACTAGTAAATAAAAGTATAACAGAGACCTCATGTAAAGTAACCATATGCTTATAATTATCCAAACATTGTAGATCCCCTGTGTGAAATTTCACATCTTTACTGCTTCTATTTTAATGTTTACAAAGTTGGTAGTAATTTTTCAAAAACAAATCTGATCCTAAACAGGAAAGTCAATTTCCTTTATAATTTTAATTTTCTGTGCCAAATTGAGCAAAATAAAAACCATTCCTATATTATAAACATCTTCACTTTCTCATACGCTGCATGCCATATTTTGTTTCACTGATGTCAGTGTGTATTTTGGATGTGTGACGAATGCAGGACTGGTTTCACACTTAGTGCCATATATTAAGTTTATAACCGCAAGCAAGGTCCAGTATGGTTCTAATCTAGGAAGGGACAAAAACGTTGAGTGCTTGCAGAAAAGTTTTATTGTCACTGATTCATGGTAACATAAACACTGAGAAAAAAGCAACTGTGTCAAACAAGGTTAGTTCTGTTTCTTTCCCTGGCTTGTCTTATGAAATGGTCAACAAACAAAAACATAAACAAAAAGAACTAAAAGTCTGAGACTGTTTGGTATTGTGCAAATGCCTCTAGAGACCAGGCTACACATGCTCACCCTTGAAGAGAGACTCAGATCACTATGGGCTCAGATGGAGGGAGAAATGCAAATTAATTACAGTATGGTTAGAAAAGGAAACAGAAATGCTTCTGGTGGTCCTATATCAGATGAACTGAACATCCGAAAGCTGATTCAGATTTTCCTAAAGCAGTCCTGTTTATCTGGGTACAGTCTGAGTACTTCAGTCTTCTGCTAGTTCATATGGCTTAGTCTTGCCCATTAAAATTCTTTGTCCAGTTACGCTGACTCCAGAGGTTTACAATACCAATCTGGAGACTGAACAGACTGAAACAAATATACTGAGAAGTAATGTATAGTTTGCTGTAATTAAAAATATTTGAGTAAGGTGGAAGTATCAAGCCACATCGTGGATGGAGAGCTTGACACACCATCACTTAGGATAATGCAGCATGCTCACTCCCCCAGCATGGAAGCACAATCCATCCTAAAACTCCCCTTCGCTATAGCCAAGTGCCTTCAGGAACAATTTGCCAGAAGGCGTCTAAGTTACTTAAAAGCTTAAGAAAACTTTGCCCTAAATGCTTTGCCAGCAAAATCCCCTGCCCAATGCTTTTCTGATTTTAATAAATCCTTCTAGGATTTACTATGATGAAGAGAAATTAATATTTTGACTATTCATACTAAAAGAAGAAGCTTTTGTAAAATTTCGTATGTATCATTCATGCTAAAATAAGCCATGCATTGGTTATAAAAAAGAGAATGGGGACCTGGTTGCAATTTACTGAGGAGATAGTCAGCTGATAGCAGGAGGCTCTATACCCGAATAAGTCACACCTTGGATCAGTTTTGTGTCAGTAGCATTTCAGTGTCCTTAGAGACTTCTCTTTGGGTGGTGGGAAGTCTGCGTCAGAGCTAAGATATGATGGTTCAACATGGCAGTGACGAGAACTCCGTTGTGAGGAGCAGAAACACAGCCGTTAAAACAGCCGACAAGAGGAAACAAAACTATTTTCAGTGTCAGACTTATGTTTGTTCTTAACATCCATTGGGTTGATTTTGTCACAAACAAGGAGATACTTAGATGATACTGGCAAGCTGCAGTCTTGAGAACAAGATGATTGCAATGGTGAGGGCTGGCCAAGTGGCCAACATGCAGAAAAGGTACATTCAGAAGGTCTATAAAGCTGAGGTTGATGGAAGCAGAGAACAAGGCCAATGGCAAACAAGGTGGGAAGATGCAAGTGTGAAGGATTTAAGAAGCATAAACCCTCCCATACTGACTCTTGCCAAAGAAAGAAGATGTGCAAGGGAGTGTCCATGATGGACTAAATGCATCCGACGAAGTGAGTATTCACCCAGGAAAGCTCATGCTCCAATACGTCTGTTAGTCTATAAGGTGCCACAGGACTCTTTGCTGCTTTTACAGATCCAGACTAACATGGCTACTCCTCTGATACTTGACTTCATGATGGAAGTCCATCCTATATGCCACCACAGCTACGTCATAGCCATATGAATCTCCTGTGTTGCTGCATCATATTGGGTGAAATTCACCCTGTGCATAGGGCCAGCCCAAGGCCTCAGTGCCTGTAAGTCCCACATACATTCACAAAGCAGAACTTAAGTGAGGCTTAGTGGTACATAGGCATTGGGCTGGCCCTCTGCACAGGGGCAAATTTCATCATTTGGATATGTGTACACACAAGCAGGAAGTGTAATTTGTAACTTGGGTAAAGGTAACATGCTAATGTTGATTGAGCTAGCAGGCTGAAAACAGCAGTGCAATTGCAACAGCATGGGTGGCAGCTTAGGATCCTACTCAGGCGGTAACCCCAAGCCACTGCTCATGCCGCCACGGCTGCATGGCTAGTTTTAGCACACTAACTCAGTCAGACCTTGTGCATGTACATCTACCCAAGTGAACAACTATGCCTCGGGGTCCTGGGCTGGGATCTGGTGGAGAGGGATGGCCTGAGTCCCCCTACTATGCCCCACTTAAGGGCAAAGGTCCCAGATGCAGTGGGGAGGCCCAAATACATTTGGACTGGGGTTGGGACCAGGGACCAGAGACCATGGACCAGGCACTGCTACTGCCCCCTGACAGGCAGAGAAGGGATTGGAAAGTCTGTGCACTAACCACTAGGCCACATAGCCCTCCAAGCCCCCTCACTTGCTACAACTCACATTAGGGCTATGACAAAATATTCTTCCACAAAATGTAATGGGAAAAATATTCACATTTTGTTCCAGGCCATTTTCTGGTCACCAAGTTTTGTTTTTTGTGAAATTTTCCCAGAATGACAGTTGCACATAAAAAGAAACATATAACATAGTGGAAAGTTGGGTTTTGATGCAAAGAGTTGTCAGAACTCAGTTTCAAAATCTTAAAGGTTTTTGCCACCAAAGGGCCACTTTTACAGTATAGGGGGAAAACAGGCCGTTTTAAAGGAAAAGCTAGAGAAATTTCAATTTTTTTCTCATAACAAAGTAGTAATTATGTGAAATTTAAATGAAGCACGAAAATCATTGAAAAATCCTTTTAGTACAACCTTGCAATAAACCTGACCAGAATTGTTCGAGTTTTCTTGTTGCACAGTTCTGAATCCAAGGATCTGAAGTACTTCACGTATATTAATTGATTAATTATCATACAGTCTTATGAGGTGATTGTTTCTACCTCCATTTTACTGATAGAGAAACTGTTATGCAAACGGTAAGGTCTAAATTTTCAGTTATTTTAGGTGCCACATTTTTGGGTGTCCAGTTTAAGACACTTAGGACTTAACTTTCCGAGGCATAGAGTACCCACAGCTGCCATTGACTCTAATTTGATTTGTGGGTAGTCAGCATCCAGGGTCGGCTCCAGGGACCAGCTTATCAAGCAGGTGCTTGGGACAGCAACTCTGGAACAGGGCGGCACTTTTAGGTATTCAGCGGCAATTCGGTGGAGAGTCCCTCACTCCCACTCGGAGTGAAGGACCTCCTGCTGAATTGCTGCAGATCACGATCGCGGCCTTTTTGTTTGTTTGTTTTGGCTGCTTGGGGCGGCAAAGCCCCTGGAGCCAGGCCTATCAGCACCTAATCAAACGGTGGGCATCTCCAGGGAGGCAACCAAAAATTCAAGCACTCCATTTCAGTGGATGCTGTTGAAAACTGTGGGGGTGGGTGGCTTCACACAGGGCCTAATCCAAAACCTATTAACCTCAAGGACGTCCATTGAGTTGAATGGGTTTTGGATTGGGTTCGAGTAAAGGCAGACTATAATAATCAGTGATTGTTAACCAGATTCCATTTTGTTCTCTTAACAGTAATTAAAATAGAATATTTTAATTTGGCTGGAACCATTCAAGTGGAGTACTTTGACTGCAATGCTACATAATCTTATTACCGCTGCCTCATCCTCCCTCCTCCTTTTGTCCTATTATTAACTTAACTCATTGTTGCTTCAAAAAAACTGTACGCTGTTTTGGACTGTGACAGCGCCTTTCTGTATGGTTTTAGAGCATCTTGGAGGCCCTAATCCTGACTGGGCCCTCTAAATGGTTATTATTATTATTTTTATTTCTTGTAGTATACAACATGCATTTGTTTTTATGCACTTCCTCAAACTTTAGGATAGGATACAACACAGTGGAGATGATAGATCATCAACATGCACGCACATCAGACTAGGGACTGATCCAAAGCCCACTGACATCAGTGGGCTTTGGATCAGGCCCATAACAAATAAATGAGGGTGGAAAGCCACCTGACAGGTCAATTTCAGAAAGTGCATAGTATTGTAAAAACAGCAGGTAGAACTAAAATCAAAATGATGGTGGTTGCTCCTGAGACTACTGACCTGTAGCGTTGCATTAGTATTAAGCCTCCTACCCCAGGGAATGGAGGAAATCAGTGGAGGAAAACGATGAGCAATGTGAGAACCAAAGAGGTAGCGAGAGACAAAAGTGGGAGCAGAATGGACACTTGGGGAGTCGCAGAGGGACTGTGGAAAGAAGCTGGATGTGAGTTGTGACACAGCCGTAGAGAGACTGACTGGAGGCCAGCAAGGGAGGCAGTGGGAAGCAGATAGGGGGCAGATAAGCGTGAAAGAGAAACAAAGTGAAGATGTAGTAAAAGGAGCAGTGCCATGGAAAGGAAGTGGGGTCAGTGAGACGCAGTGTGAGGGAGAAAATGGAAGCAGCATGGACCATCATTGGGGACAGAGATGAGATGATAGCAGAGAAGAAGCAGGGAGCTGTTGAGCACATCTGAGAAGCAAGAAGGACAGGGGAAACTGTAAGGACAATGGGAGAGCACCAAAGGGGCAGAAGGAACCAGAAAGTAGTGCTAAGGCTAATGGAGGAGCAGTGGGAGGGATGGAGGAGTCAGGAGGGGAGTAGAGACAGGAAGGGCAAAAGTAGAAGCAGGACAAAATAGCAAGATGAGTCAAGGAACTAGCAGAAGGGATGGCTGGGGAAAGCCAGCAGGTGGAGAGGTGCAGCAGTAGAAGAAGGGAAGCTGAGGGAATGGCAGTACAGCACCAGAGCAGAAAGCAGTAATGGGGACTGGGAGCTGTGAAGCTGGGGTACTGTTGTAATGGAGGAGCATTTGAGAACAAGAGAAGTGGAGGAAAAATGATAGCAAGGGAAACAAAGGGCAGAGTGGCAAGGGAGCAACAAGTGGGGAGTGGCAGAGGAAGGCAATGAGAGGGCTAGGTTTTGTGAGATGATTCTTTCACTTGTGACTAATTCCCCCCCCACACACACACACTATCAACAACATACTCCCTCCTCCCAACCTCATAAATCCTGCACCTGTGTCCTCAGACTGTGCTCACCCTCCTTTGCCTCTTTGAGTGACTGGATTTGGGGGTTCTGGTCACTCCACATATGGATGCCACAGGTGAGTGAGGAAGGCGGCAGCAGCAGGGAAATAAATCCACTGGGCCAAATCCATCCCTGGTGGAATACCAGGGAAGCCACTTAAGTCACTCCTGGAGTGAATTTAGCCCAAGAAGTTAAATTAGGGAAAGTAGAGCAGAAGGCTGATGAAAGAATGGACTGAGGACAGGAATACGAGGCAACAGAACAAGACCGAGGGACGGGAGTTGTGCAGGGCACATGGGGACAGCATGTGGCAAATGGCAACAGACTGTGTTTGTGCTTGGTTTATGAGCAAATAAAACACAGAGGCAATACTTCAGCTGGTGTAAACTTGCCAAACTTCACTGAACTCCCTCGAACCATGTCAGTTTACACCAGCTATGGAGCTGGCCTTCAATGTCTCTCTTAAATGTGCACCAAAAGCTGTTGGGCCAGGCTGAACTCCAACGTGGACAAACAGGACACACCTCTGCTCCATGCTGCTGTGGCTATGTCTGCTTCCTCTCGCTGATGTGCCTGGAGTAATGTCAGGAGCACCAGGAGATCAGATATGAATTCCCTCCCTTGTGCAGGGGTCTGGTGTTGACCTGCTGCCACATCCTGCATGGGAAAATGAGAAGCAGGGGGGGAAGGCAAAGGTACTAGACAGCGTTACTGTGCTGTGGCTAAGGGTCAGAGACTGCGTGCATGGCTCATAGAAGAGCAGAAGCTTATGTGCTTGCATAGATATCATAGGGCAGGGGGTCAAATTCACTCTGTGGAAAGGGAGAGATTACTTTTTAAATGATGGTCTATGGGCTACCTTTGGACAACATACTGCCCTCCACCCAGAGCAGCTCTCCTCATCGGGATGGGGGTGGGGAGTGATAGGTGCCTATATAAGACAAAGCCCTGAATATCGGGACTGTCCCTATAAAACTGGGACAGCTGGTCACCCTAAATGGGAGGAGGAGGGGATCCTGGGTACCATGGGAGTGTCTGGAAGAGTAATGGAAAAGTTGAGGAGCAGCTGGAGGGGAGCAGCATGGAATTCAGTGGGAGAGGCAAGGAAAGCAACAGGGGGGAATGGGGGAGGTAGAGGCAGTGGGAGCTTAGGGTAAAGTGGGTTTGTTGCTCTTCTGCGTTAAGAAGCTGTGCTGGGATGTCCTGTGAGTCCCTGTATGGAACAACCTAGCCACTGAACCTGAACAGGGCAGGAAGACTCCTCCTCTGCTGCCACTGCTCTCTCCTTTAACTCTGAAGTGTCCAGTGTGGCAAGAGTAGAGTGCAGAATCTGTGCCTCACCAGCAGGCTTTCCTGCCAGTTCATGGCTCAGGGCCTCCTGGTGCCCCCTTTCCCTTCTCTAGTGTTTCCCGCCCGCCTGCCTGCCTGTGCTCCCTACCAGGCCCTGGCCTGGTGCTAGCTGCCTGCCCCAGTGTTGCCCTCAGTGTTGGTCTTACACTTTAGAAGAATACAAATTACCTGGGGGGCACAAGTTTCTGTAATTTCCCTCTCAGCCTTTCAGGAGTCACACTGGGCTGGCCCAGGGTTGCTGGACAAGCTGGTATCTTTTTTTTTTCCTTTCCTTTTCTGGAATCTCAGCTTTCATTTAAAAAAGAGAATTATTTAGCCCTTATGGGTGCAAAGATAACATGGAAAATGGGAATCAACTGTAACCAATACCATTATACTTGCCTGAGTTTGCATACAACCCGAAACGACAGCTGGAGAGCTGAGAACTGCCATATAAATGCCAAAATTGTTACTTACTTCATTGCTGATCAAAGGATGTAACAAAGGGAGAAGTACAATTTTCTTACATGGATGTGTACAGCGCACTCTGGGTGATAGCTCACTTTGGCACAAGTAGGCAGCACTTGGGGGAGTAACACCATTTATCTCTCCCTCACCCCCATCTATCTGGCAGGTGAGAAGGAACAGAGGCCAAGGGTCCATTCCAGCCTCACCCAGAAAAGCCAAGCACAGTAGGGCTCAGTTGTGTACCTCAAACTCTGCCAGCTGGACTCAGGTCTAGGTGACCCAGCAATGTATGTATGATCATAGCACATTTGCACATAGTGATGTCTCATTTGGCTGTCCCAGGGAGATGGAGCTTGGCTAGTGGGGGCACAGCCTGGCAGGGTACCAGTTAGCGTTGCCAATTTGGTTGGACGTATTCCTGGAGTTTTCATCACATGATGTAATCTTTAATTAATTCCTGGAGACTCCAGGACAATTCTGAAGGGAAGGCAACCCTAGTACCAGTGTGGGGAATGTTTCCAATTTGACCTGTGCACTCTCCCTTCAGCAGAAGGTGCTGCTGCTTACTCTTCCCTCTGAAGCTCCCACTGCCCTGGTCTCAGGCCCAGATACCGGGTGATGGGCATCCCACAAGAACACAAACAGACCAGTATTTGGTTACAACACAAGCTAACAGCAGTGTGGTCGCTCCCAGCCCTTCCCGCACTGAGGGGGCACCACTGGCTGGGCATTTCCCTAGGCCCAACTCTGTGCCCCAACCCTGGCCAGGGCAGAGATGCCTCTGCGGGACCCTGCCAACTTCAAGCCACTGCCCAGCTGCTGGGGGGCGGGGCCTGCCCTCGGATTGCCTCTTCCTCACCCGCGCAGCCACGCCCCCGGGCGGGAAGATGCTCCGCCCCCAGAGGGATGTCCCCCAGGCCGCGCTCCCCGCTCCCAGCTGCAAGGGGCGTGTCGCTGCGAGAGAGGCGGGGCCGAGTCCGAGGCTGGTACAGTGCTCGCTCAGCTCTGCGGCCCCGCACTCATCCCAGCACCCAAGGCCGGTGGAGCTCAGGCCCTGGGCGCCGCCGCTGCCGCCCTCGCTCAGTCTGCCTCCGGCCGGGGCTTTCCGTGCGCTCTGCTCCGGGGAGCCGCTCGCTATGAACGCAGCCCGGGCCCTGCTCTCCGCCGTGTTCCTCATCAGCTTCCTGTGGGATTTACCCGGTTTCCAGCTGGCTTCCATCGGCTCCTCCACCAAGGGCCCGAGGAGCCGCCGAGAGGCGAAGGTGGCCAGGTCCCCCAGAGGCATCCCCGCCCTGGCCAGCCACTGGCCGGGGGGCAAAGCGCAGCAGCGAGCGGAGCCCCACGAGTACATGCTGTCTCTGTACAGGACCTACTCCATAGCGGAGAAACTGGGGATCAATGCCAGCTTTTTTCAGTCATCGAAATCCGCCAATACTATCACTAGTTTTGTAGACAGGGGACGAGGTAAGTTCAAAGAGCCGCATCCCTCTACCCACCCGAAACTGCCGCCGCCGGGTACCCATGTGTGTAGAAGGGAGCCTGTGCCTTGAGCCCAAATCCCGAGTAAGCCCCTCGGAGCGCTCTTAACACAGCCACGCGTTGTAGATCATTTGTTTGCCAGGCTGCATTTCTCTGCAGCCGATCTCTGGAGAGTATTTGGTTTGGATTTTCCTGTAAAAAAAGAGCGAAAGATCGGGAAGGTGGATCTTATACTAAATAGTGGATTTTTTTAATAGCAAAAAGATTAGCAACTCTATCCGGATTGCAGTGACCAGGGGTCTACTTGAGTGAGGCATGCACGATCGCTGAATTCGCAAGGGATATTTTAAAAAGATGCAAGCGCTCTTGAGTGTAAACGCAATCTTAAAAACTGCTCTTCTTTTTATGTCCTTCTTGCGAAGAAAGGATCTCTCTTATCACTTCAGCTGTAAGGCAAACAGAAAGTTCTGAGGGCAAACATTTACTGCCTAAAGCTGCTCTAATTTATCAGGGTTGCTTTATCACGATTGCCTGCAACAAGCCCAGCTCCGTTTGAAATCACTCAGAGTAGGAAGCAGCTTTTAATTGGGCTCTTCTACAGAAATGCCGGTTAGTTCATGGAAGCTGCACGGTTAAACGCAGGAAAGTCTTATAGCAGAGCGTTCGCTGATAGGCGCAAAACTCTTAGCGGGGAGCCAGCTCAGGATTGAAAGGTGCTTTGATTTGCTCCTGCTTTTCTTTGGGCCTGATCCTGCTTCCATGAAAGCCCGTGGGGGAAACCCCCATTTTCCTCGTGGATTTCAGTGGGTGCAGGGATCTGCACCTCCTCGCGGTTTTGCTTTGTGTTTTGTTTTGCACGAGCATCAGCCATTCTCCCCCCGTGTTGTAAGCCTAGTCCACCGCACCAGGTTAACATGACAAATGCCGATAGAACCGTAGCGATCCATGCGGGCAGACTGAGACCGCCGTGTTCTTGATCGCTTATCTCACGCTCTCCCCCACCCCCCAGCCCCGGCCATTACCTCTGTACCAGGGGGAAAGATCCAGCTCTTCAGCCCTTTTCGCGTTTCAGGGTTGTTTTACTGCCTGTCCTAGTGATTCTTTGCCAGTCCTTATATTGGGCACGGTGAAGTTGAAGATCCTTTGGGGCTGGGACAGAGAGTGTAAAAACATTTGGTTACCTTGGCTTGTGAGCTATTAGTGACAGAAAAATTAACTGGTTCCTAAGGAGGGTTGTAAATTCTTTCCCTTCCCCCCTACCTGTTTAGGATCCTCCCCCGCCCAACCTGCTCACTACAACCTGCCTGCAGCTCTGAACCTATAGGAAGAGCAAGCTGCTCCTTCAGCCGGGTCGGCGGGGTTTATTAGCTGTTGAAAGCCCTGAGAAGCAAATTAACGTACTACATTTGATGATTTTTCGGACAAAGCTCAGCTTTGAAAAGCCACATGGCTCCTTTGTAGTTCTATGAGCTGGTTCCTTAGTCCCCAGCTTCAATCAAAACCAAAAAGCAGCTGAGACTTGTTTGCCACCAAAGCTCTTCTTGTCTGATCTGCGGAGGGACATCCTTTATCTCGTACCTGAACTGTTCCTCCGAGTCCAAGCGCCTTTCTTCACACGCTGCCTTTGAGCCGGGGTCCAGACAGCCAAGAGGGCCTGGGACAATAGGCGGTAACGTTTATGGGCAAGGAAGAAAAGTTTGAGGCGGGTTAACGGCAAATGTGTTTTCAAACTCTACATTTTCCGCTTTCATAGCCCGTTATATTTGGCCCCTGTAGAGTTAAAAGTTAAAGCGTCTCTCGTCCGAAGTCATTTGCTCGCTCTGAAATCGCTTCGAGAAATAGGATGCCCAGGATGAGCTTTGAACGATTTTAGACGCGGAGAAAAACACGCCAGTAAAGCGTAGTGGGTTTTGTTGCTTGCTTGTTTTGTAACTACTCCCTCTGTGTGTGTGTGTGTGTCAGAAACAGCCACAGGTCACGGGTAGGAGGATTTCTAGGAATACAGAAACGGGGAGATAGTTTCGTTTCCCGGCTGTGTACATTTTTTAACCTTACTTTCTAATATTAAGATTTCTTTCCCCGCCATAACAATTACCCCACTTGGTTTACTGCCGACTTGTTTGCTGCGGGAAAGCCGTGCAAGCCGCATAAAAACACCACTTTCAAGATCATCTTATTCTTGATCACCAGAGGAAAGACAGTTAATTTAACAAATTTATCTCATCTTGCTGCATGGAGGATTCTACTCTGTGGGGAAGTGATTTGCGAACAGAAGTCCTGGTTTGATGAAGGAAAAGCCTCACTTTCCCCCATTGATTTTGATTTGATGTGTCACAGGCTGTGACCTTGTGCTGGACCTTCTATGAGTTGCTTAGCATCAAGCCGCTGATTGGAGTATTTCAACTCAGTGATCTAATTGAGTGTTCATGTCATAACATATCAGATATTGTCTAGTCTCCCATAATGAAGTGGACCAGCCAATGGCACATCACCAAAAACTTCAAGAGAACTTCCGTTCCTCTGAAGTGGTAGATTTTTTACTGCCCACCTCCCCGTGGGCTCCTCGCCCAGTTAATTGCCGAGCTGGAGTTGTACTGCTGCTGAACAGTTCCTGCTCAGAAAAGTTTCTGTCAATTCATTTGCAGACAATATAGCCCCCAATTGACCCAGTTAGATAGGCTGCTATTTACCTAACTAGGAATTCTGGAGGAGACAGTGGTAGCCATACCTTATCTGCCCACATGACCTTGTTAATTGCAGGGGTTCATAAGGATAACAATTGGGGCGGAGTGTAAAGAATCCTTTGGCACATAAAGAGGTTCCCAAACCTGTTCTCCGGGAGGAGAATTTCAAGAAGAGTTAACAGGAATAAGAGACTTTCATAGTGAATGATCTGCAGTTACTCTTTTTTTTAACATGTCCTTGGGTTAATGCATGGAATTGCACCCAAAGAACATAGCCTCTGATCTGTCCATTGCACAGCCGAAATAGTGCACCAGTATCTTCTCAGGAACTAGTTAAGAGGGGTAGAGCGGTTAAATCAAATCTTCCAATATTCCTCCTCCTCGCGTTGCTTTCGTTTTTCTCCTAAACTAATGAGATCGCTTTCGGGACAGTTTGATAGGGAAAGAAGTCGCACTAGAGTGTATTATTTTCAAGCCTTAAAAATAAGTCAGAAAGCGAGGAATAGGTTGTGATTTCCCCCCCGCCTCATTTTGCCACCCAACCCCTCTTGTTACGGTTGCAAGATCAGACAGGACCTAGCTGAATGTAGGAAAATTACTGTTGGCACATGAAGTAACTCATTAAAACGCAGATGGTGCCCGCTGGCCTCAGGACCCCCAGCATTGGAGGTCCACAGTAAAGCAGGATAATTAGGAACTGCAAGGGCTCACTAGGCAGGAGGAAAGTAAGAGAAGTAGAGAGCTGCGAAAGAGAGAAATCAGCAAGGAAACTGGCAAAGAGGAAGAAATGCAGAATGGTTCATACACAAAGGCAGTGTCAGGGAGAGCTTTTGTCCAAGCAATAACAAGGGGGAGGAGGGCAGGCAATTGGCCCTTAGGTTAATGCCAGATTTCCCTTTTGGATGCAGAGTTTCTAGATCGGTTCCAAACAAGAGAGAATCCTTATTACATTGGAGGAGTTTTTACGCAACAAACACAGTAAGATCTGAATATTAGTGCTGGATTTGAAAGTGATACAGACCATCTCGTTTCCCCCAGTTTGTGTTACGCTTGCAAGATAGTTCATTAAGAAGTTTACAGGAATCTGATTGTAATTTTTTGTTGTTTCCATTTTATATTGGGGGTGGGAGGGAAGTCCACGTGCAAAATCTGAAAATGTCCCGGCTGTTCATGTGGCAGAAGAAAAGGAATGTAAATCCTACTTGAAGTTCATTTTGTGCCGTATGTTTATGCAAAACAGCGGATTTCTGGGTGGAGCTAAAGCTGCACTGCAGTGTGCTCAGTGTAGAGCCTTTGCCCAGGCAATGTTGTCGTTGGCAAAAGGAAAATGAAATATAAGCAGGGAAGTATTTTAATGGGGAAGGAGGGAATTCACAACTGTTAATTATTTGGTGACCTTGTATTCAATTTGTTTGAGCCCCTTATAAAAACACTAATGCAGACCAGACGGCCAAAGTGAGGGAGTCTGCAAAAGGTTCCAATCTGCGCTTTATTTCCCTGGTAAGAGTCTTGGAAAGAGTCGAGGGGTTGGCGGTGGTAGAAGGTTGGAAGGCGGTGTGTGCTTGCAGTACCCTCCACCACTGGGGTGGGGACATCTTGTCTCTTTGTTAACCACAAGGAACAGAAAGGTCTCGAAAGAGATTCTGCGACTGGCACGAGCGAGAGAAAGGAACTAGATTTGGGGCTAGAAGGTGGGGGAGGCTTTTCTGTTCCCGTGGATGGAGCTGGGGCAGCCACAATTCATCTTGTTCCATTTTCTTTGGCTGATGTGTTTTTTTCCTCGGTCAGTCCCGGGAACTGAGCTGTTGGGACGGTAGCTGGGAGGGAAGAAGTGGGAGGGCACAGAAAAGTTATAAAATAGTGGCAAAGCAATTGCCACAGAACATTGCCTTGTTTTTTGAGTCTTTTTAAGTAAGACACCGATCTTTTGCAGCAGTAATACAGCTGCATCCCTAAAGATCACTCCATCTATTCTTGATACTGGATAGGATTTTTTATTTAGGTAAAGCAAAACAACCAATCTGCATTCGGATCTATAAATCCTCCATTAGCCATCCATTTCATGGGGGACAACAAACAAAACTGTTTACCACCTCATTCTGTTGACCTCAATAGCTAACTCAAAAAGGCCCGGGTACATCTTAAATGCCACACAGAGGCCTTTTAAAGTCGGATGCAGCCTGCAGTAATCAGCCCATGCAAACTGAAGGAGTCCAAATATTTAAAGCAGGGGTTCTCAAACGGGGGGGTTGGGATCCCTCAGGGGGTCACAAGGTTCTTACATGGGGGGGGGGCGCAAGCTGTCAGCCTCCACCCTAAGCCCAGCTTTGCCTCCAACATGTATACTGGTGTTAAATATATAAAAAGTGTTTTTAATTTATAAGGCGGGGTCTCACTCAGAGGCTTGCTATGTGAAAAGGGTCACCACTACAAAAGTTTGAGAACCACTGATTTGAAGTACTTTCGAATGCTTAGTTTGGACCTAATCCCACAATCTTAACCCCCAACACACCAAAAAAAAAAAACCCCAAAAAACACCAAAACCCACCCCTCCCCTTGTTTCCTACGGACAGATTTGCCTGGGTAAGAACTGTAGGATCCAGCGCTTTGTTTTCAGAATTGTTATTGCTGTTTAGAAAGCTCCCATCTTTTTCTTGCCCCCTTCCCCATTATGTTGTGCAAAACTAGGGTCACAGCAAAATGCCACAGGATCCTGTCCTGAAAAATATGAACTGATCAAGGAGATCCAGAACGAAATCTCACCGTCCCCACACTCCTGCCTGCTAATTAGACAGTTTACAGGTACACGATCCCTTTAGAATTCCGAGCTGAGTGAAGTCTCGCCAAGCCACGCTCAAACTAGATTCGGAATGCAACATATTTGTTTGTCACTAGCGAACTAAGAGCAAGGGTAGCCGCAGCGATGGGGTTGTAAGGGGACGTTAATCAGGCGATCTGCCGCATCGCTTTCATTACTTTCCTCCTTACTACTTAATCCTGAAAAAAAAAAGAGAGAGAGAGAAAAGGCGACGTGGAAACGCTTGTTTCCTCGCATGCCCTGCAGTGGCGTTTTGCAGCAAATTAGCAATAGGTTTGGGAGCTAGTCAGCCTCGCCAATAGGGAACTCCGATTGTTCCCTGTCCACGTGACTTAAAGATGGTCTCCAAATTATAGGGGGACATTTTACTAAGTGGTATGCTGAAGAATGGGCGGATATGTTAGCCCCGAATTTGCTGAAATGAGTGCTGGTCTTTATCACACACACATTTCTCGTCTGCAACTTCATTTTTCTACTCTTCTGTATCTCTAGCTTCAGAAATCATTCAAGATCTATACAACAAATAATTTTGGGACAGGAATATTTTAGGCTTGGGGGGTTATTTAAATTAATATTTAGGGTAAGAAAATAATTCAAACTAACATAGGGAGGGACCACGCTTAACTCGCTATGAGAGAGAAGCCGTTTCGCTTTAGCATGCAGCCTACTTTTCTACGAAGCAGTGAGGGCGATTTTAACTTTGTTAAATGTATTGTATAAAAGAGCACTAAACCCCGTGCGAAACTCGCTTTGGATTTTTCTTGCATAAGGACTGGATTATCCACTCCAGTTTGACAGGGCTATAACTAGATTTGTGGCGAGAGTACACTTGTCTGCTTTGTCACTTTGTTGGAGTTTGTTCATGGGATTGGAGAGAGAACGAGAGAGAGAGAGAGAGCAAGGAAGAGGCTGACCTCAAACCCAGAACAGAACTGTCATAGCAGAGGGAGACGGCTAAAATGTAAGATTTAGTATTCAGTATTTGCAGGCATCCATTCAGTAAAGAAAATGATCAGGAAAATAAATCCAGGTCAGCTATGGGCATTTCGACTGTAAAATACGCACTCAATAATCACCCTGAGTTTGTTCAGTTTTTGGCAGGATTAGGAACAGATTCTAGAAAGGTGTGGTCTTTCCCAGTTACCTGAGAGTGAGAGAAATGAAACGTTTAAATCTAATCACACCGTGTAATAAAAAGCCAGTGCAAGGCGCTCAGAGATGTGGAATTCAAACTGGAGAAATACCACACATGGAGAGCCAGACTCTTTATTCTATAGCCCACATCATGCTTAGAAAGAACCACCTGTCAGTGTTGTTACTGTGCAGACAATGTGTACACAGCCTGTCATGATTACTGAGGATATATGTTTTAACTTTCAGATTATTGTTGAACGACAGTCTTTAAACTGCAAATGTGCTTTTGCTTTGAGTTTAAATATGGCTTGAAAGAGAATGGGGAAAGAGAAAATTCTTCTTGAATGTGGTTTTGGTATAATTTGCAGTGATAGAAAGTTAAGATTTGAGCCCTAATGAATTGGCTGGGAGCCCAGCACCTGATCTGCCATGAAAAGGGAAACTTTGTGGAGCCTTCATTAATCCCAGCCTTTCCTCGGAGTTCAGGTCTGCCTGCTAGAAAGTGAAGCTGGGAAGCAGGAGTCGTTCAATACACTGAGTTAAAGGAAACATCCCATGCAAATAATTAATTTAACCCTAGAGATGATAAAACCACCATAACCACAAAGAGAAGGAAATGTACATAACACGAGGGCTCCTAGGACGGAACGCTTCCAGCTCCAGCTCAATTTGCATTTCTCCCATAGACTCTTCTATGAAAGCCGTGACATGAAGGTGGCATAGGCAAAATTCTGCAAGACAAAACATGATGATGAGCATATTCATTTCCCTGACACATTTGAAAGGGCAGGATCTACATCTGCCTCTTTCTTTTCCCCACCAGTGCCACATGCTTAAATTCCAGATAGATCTGTCTTCCTCCGCCCTCAACTATTTTAGCTTCTAGAAATCTAACAAAGGACATTCGAAATAATAATATTACAATAACGTAGGTACATTTAAATTCCAAATACAAAGGTACCTGGAGGCTGACTTTTCCGTACGGAATTTTCTATCATTTAGTGTTTCAAACAGCCGCTTGTGCACTTTAGAAATACAGTACGTTTGTCGAGCTCTGGAAATATGTTAACAATAATCTGAGAGGGGGCAGATATTGAATATGTGGTTTGACGACACAGATTTCACCCAACCCATTTCTTTGATTTCAAGGCAAATAAATAAGCACCGTAAGAGCCTACCACAAAGGGTGAGCGAGAGGGGTTATCACGGTTCCTGTGTTCTTTGCGTGGTGAAACGGAAAACAAACTGACTTAAAGATTCTAAAAAAGGATCCATCTTCCTCAGATTTCTAGATTTTTTTATAGGTTCCCCCCACCTTCCCTCGCTCCTCTGTTTTTCCCACCCTCTTGACTGTTTGCGCTGGGAGCAAGCCAATAGGGTTTAGGATTATGTCTTCATCTGTAATTATTAGGTTACAAGAGTGAGCAACAACGTTTATCTGATCGGATTCAAAGCTGCTTATTAGAAACAACCGGTGCCGTGGCCCCTTTGATGGAATAACGAGAACTGGCAATTTTATCAATTGATGAAAGATTTTAGACTGAACAATTTCTGGAACACGAGAAGTGCCGAGATGTGGCCGTCCTTTGAAATCTTCTTACTCACCTGGTATATTTCCTCTCCCTTTCTGACGTGCCCATCCACTGTGACATGAAACAAGTTCGGACTCAGATATACTTAGAGGAGCAAAAGGTGAAACCCACACATCCCAGATCGTCCTACCCATGTCTGGAAGAGTTGAATTATCTCGTTAACCGCAGGACAATGCTGAAGATAACCATGGAATAAACACAGACTGTTCGGACAATTTACAACCTTCAAGTTGCCGTTTGCAACCCTAGAAACTCACATGGGATCTCGCATTTTCCTCCCCACTACTGCTTAGTGCATATAACTGCCATTTAACAATACACTTGACATTTGCCCCTTGATGGCATAAATCTTCACGCGACATTCCGGAGCCACTAAATGTTCAGCCCTACTGATCAAAATCAGAAACACTTTGCTTTCACTTGCCCTCCCGTGGGAAAATGGAGCCTTGCTCCCCTCTCCCCCTTTCAAACCTCTTTCAGGCGATCCACACAATTCTCTTTGGGGGGAGCTTAGTTGAAAAATGTGCCTGCAGGCCCACACCCCATCAGCTGAAAGCTAAAGCCCCATAGAAAGGGGTTAGTTCTATGAAGCAGGTGATTGCCCCAGCGTTTCCCCTTCTCCTAGCTGTGTGATGATGAGGGAGCACTACACCCTCCCTTAGCTCTGCGCCGAGTAACAGGTCCCGGGAAAGGCGGAGGAGGGGAGAATACCTCTATTTTAGGTCCGGGTTCTCGGCATGCCACCAGCCTGCTGGGGTGGAGCACGCTAGCAAGCTGTGAACAGGAAGGGGGCAGCTAGGCACAAGATTTCGGGGATCTGAAGGGACTCTGAGAACCGGTAAACCTGGGATCTCGGGACTATGGGGACCCCAGGATCGAGGAATCTGGAACCAAACTGATCCAGGCACCTAGGCTCAAAGGTCCCACCGGGCTGGGTTCCTGACATATCTGGGCTTCAGATGCAATCCCTCGCCCCTCAAGCAGGACTAGAGACCCAGCTCTCCCCTGGCCCCGAAGACCAGGGGCAGAGGTGGGGAGGGGGTTGGTCGCCTGGTAAGTAGGGGTTGGGAAGGTGTTGGCGTCTGCCAGACAGGCATGGCCTGCAGCCCCTCTGATCCCAGCAGACCTGGCAGCACTGCGGGAGCGCCCATGGGCGAATAAATGGAGCTCCTACTTTCCTAGTCGTGCCTCAGACACTGTTCAGCTCCTGGCAAGGTACAGGGCGCAGGGTCAACGGCCAACGCTGCGTTTAACCTGGTCCCCTAGGAGGCGAGAGCTATTCAAAAGTCCAGTGCTCAGATCACCTTCCCATCCTCTTCCCCATCTGAATGTTGCTTTACAGAACCATTCCCAAATACACTGATGAAGGAATGAGGCGGCCGCCTGCCGCTGAATTCGCTGTACGCGACTTACGTTCTAGTAGCCATTTACTAGAAGGATCCAACTACATTTTCAAATTGCACTGAGAAAAAACAATGTAGCCCTGGCTCTGGCTGTAGCATGAATTCAGCGCTCTGGATAGCGAAAGTGAAATGTGACAAGTAAGCAGGACATTGTTTGAATCGTCCACATTCTTGCTGTTGGAACGTACATCTTTTCCTGAAACTTACACCGCATCGCAGACCCATGCCCAGCACATAAAGTGGAGGAAAAAACTCGTGAAACTGACACAGTCCTGGCAGGGTGAGTCTTGTCTGAGAGCTTCACTGTCTTGAATTATTCGCCCCATCCTGCAGTCCTTGTGCACTGAGAACCCCCCACTCTCCTGCTGAAGTCAACAGAGGAGATTTGGGTGTATTAGGCATGGGGGCGAGGGGAAGGGGTGTGGATCAGGCCCAGTGTGGAAAACAATAGAGAGACAAATGAAACCATAAAGAACTATGGCCCCATGCCGAACTTGCTTCTGAAGAACAAGCTGGGCGAACACAACACATTTTGCCTTGTTCCAGCTGTAGGGCTGATAAAACAGGAGTACAAATTGCAGTGATCGGCCAAATCCTGCTCACTCCCCTCAGTGGAGCGGTCCCAACAGCACTTTAAAGTCATTTTAATGCAGATAGGCAGCACTTGCTATATTTCACTTTTATTTTAAACAGATTGTTTTAACAGCTGTCGTTGTCACCTTGTTTTTGTAGGCTCTGTGGTTGTTAATAAATGTGCAATTCCCACTGAAGTAGGTTTGTATGTCTGGCAGGCTTGTCTAGTTATCCCCGAGTTGCTGCTGCTCTTCAGAAGAGACAACTGCAGTTTGAATTGATTAGTTCTGGGTAATCTTCATTATGGAAAAGGAGTATTCCTTCCTCGGTTGAAACTGCGTTACAGGAGTCTAACCTACGGGTACTTGGAAGTATTATAGGCCTGAGCTCCCTGGTGCTCTTCTTTATGAAAACCTCTGGCTACCGGCTTGAAATTAATCAGCAATGTAGTTTCACCTTTAAAGGGCGCTGGTCCGATTTCCATTGAAATCGAGGGGAGATTTGCCGCTGATCTCAGCGGCAGCAGGATAGAATCCCAAGTGCTTTACCCAGGATTAATCCATCTTCATACAATCATTTTGTCAGCGATTTTGGTAAATCATTACACCTATTTGATTTTAAACGAATTAACCCTTTCACTGATGTCTTAATTATCCTTTATCTTCCTCACGCACGGAAATGTATAATTGATTTCCAGGACCGATCTATGACTCACACACACGTTTCCAAGGAAAGAAAACTTATTTTTGCCTTGCCCCCCCCAGGCCCTGGGAAATGTAACTGTACTTTTACCGGGATGGAAACCCGGTAAAAGTGTAGTTCGCGGCAGCCACCCAGGTGAGCTTCGACCGCGTCCCTAAACTCGTCCCATGGATTTGTTAGGAAATGGTTCTGCGCACGGTTGCTAAGAAGTCTCTGCTACGAAAGAACCGAGATCTCTCGAGGAATATTGCCTGGGCACCGTGTCCCGGTTAGGCAACGCGATTCCAACTGAATTTCACACAGTGCCTATTGTCTGCGTTTTTGTGGGGAAAAAACAAAAGCAGCCAATGGAGAGTGACTTTTGAGGTCTTGTATGTCAATCCGTATTGATTTTTACATCGATTTGGCAGGTCTGGAGGTCTTGGCTTCCATAAATCATCCGGCTGTTCCCCCGCGCCTCACTAGGCTCCCCTCTTCCAGATTTTTCAGCTGGACCTTAGGTTGTGAAACACACTGATTAGAAATAGCAATGACCTCTGAAATCAACAAACAACAGGGATTGTATATTTCTTTAGTCTCCATTTCTACCTCTGGTGCAAGCTGAGCTTGGAAATGCTGCGAGGGGCTGGTGAACGCTGGCTCCAATGACACTTTTACTATTGAAATATACACAAACTTTACTAGCTTCTGGGGAGACCAAGGGGCTTTGGGAATTTTTGTATTTGCTGGGTTGTAAACATTTTATTGGAAAGCAGCTCGAGGGAATCTGGTTTGCTTTTCGTGCTGTACTTCGTACACAAATGTGTCAAAAAAGAAGTCCAGATTTCTCTCTCGGAGCGGAATAAAATAGCCCCCCTCCACTCCCCCGTCCGGACTCTAGCCGCAGAGGACAGCAGAGCCGACGGGGTGAGGAAATGTACGCAGAGCGGGAGCTGTCAGAACACGCCCTGTCTCTGCAGCCAGTTTGGACGCGGAGCGAGGCGATTCTCGCTGTGCGCTGATCCTGCCACTAAAAAACGGGCTCCCCTTTCGAGACACCCAGTGGAAACACGTTAGTGACACATCTAACCCCACAGCGACCTTGCCTCCCTCCTCCCCAGCCATGGAAGGAGAAGCCCCGCGGAGAGTCGCCCACACCCGTCCTCTTCTGTCCCGCTGCTTCCCTGGGAGAGGGCGCCTGGCTCTCCGGGCCCGGGGGACTGTTTGGGGCAGGCAGGGCCGCTGGAGGGGTGAGCCCAGGCTCCCCGCCTGTCTCCCGTCGGCCGCGGGAAGATCCCCCGGAGTGAAACTGACTGTAATTATGTGTTATCTTGCAGACGATCTCTCGCCCGCCCCGCTCAGGAGACAGAAGTATTTGTTTGATGTATCGACTCTCTCCGACAAAGAGGAGCTGGTGGGAGCGGAGCTACGGCTCTTTCGCAAAGCCCCGGGCCATCGCCTCCCCCAGCCCCCGCCGGGCCTGTCCTCCATGCAGCTCTTCCCCTGCCTCTCCCCCCGGCTCCTGGGCGCCCGGACTCTGGCCCCGCAGGAGGCTCCCCCGGCCGGCTGGGAAGTGTTTGACGTGTGGCAGGGGCTGCAGCAGCAGCAGCCCTGGAAGCAACTGTGCCTGGAGCTGCGGGCCCCGGGGGGCCGGGGGCAGCAGCCGCTGCCGGACCTCAGGAGCCTGGGCTTCGGCCGGAGAGGCCGGGCGCAGCAGGAGAAGGCGCTGCTAGTGGTGTTCACCAGGTCCCCGCGGAAGAACCTGTTCGCCGAGCTGCGGGAGGAGCGGGGCTCGCCGCAGGCGGAGCGGGGCTCTCCGCAGCGCGTGCCGCAGGAGACCCAGCAGCAGTTCAAGACGCGGCGGAAGAGGCGGACCGCCTTCGCCAGCCGCCATGGCAAGAGGCATGGCAAGAAGTCCCGGCTCAGGTGCAGCAAAAAGCCTCTGCACGTGAACTTCAAGGAGCTGGGCTGGGACGACTGGATTATCGCCCCGCTGGAGTACGAAGCCTACCACTGCGAAGGGGTGTGCGACTTTCCGCTGCGATCCCACCTGGAGCCCACCAACCACGCCATCATCCAGACCCTCATGAACTCCATGGACCCCAGCTCCACGCCTCCCAGCTGCTGCGTGCCCACCAAACTGACCCCTATCAGCATCCTCTACATAGATGCGGGCAACAACGTGGTGTACAAGCAGTACGAGGACATGGTGGTCGAGTCCTGCGGTTGCAGGTAGCAGGCTGCTTTGCCGGTCTCCCAGGGGCAGATCGAGGCGGTTTGGAGCTATAAATGAACTCAAAGGACAGGAGCGGGCTGGTCGAGTCTGAGGTCCCGGAAAGCTCACCTATGGGACGGGAGGGGAATTCTCACATGCTGGGTGCTCCTGGAAAACAGTCAAGGATCTGCGGCGCGTGTGCATCGGCTGGCGTGATCTGCATACTTGATAGGCTTGAATGGGTGAGGAAGAGTTTTTGTATCCTGCTCTCGACACATTGGAAACCAGCATTAAAACTAGCCACCAATCAACCCCTTCCCCTCTGGCGAAGCTCCCCATTACAGAGGGGAACGTGGGTTTTAACTGCCTGCTCCGTGCCTGACCCAGCCGGCCCCTCACCTAACAAGCTGGGGCTGCTCAGTTTTCAGGAGAAAGCTGGCACTGAGTAGCCCACCTTCCAGATCCTGCTTTGCACACAAGGAGACTCAAGGCCACCCCTTCATTCTAAGAACTGGGTGGAAGTGGAAGCGGGAAAGTGGGAGGGGGAGGAAAAGAGGGGGACACTTTTGCAAAAGCTTTCTTCAGATCTGATGGAAACCAGCGCTGTCCAGATCAGGTTGTGGGAGTCACGTCTGGAGAGAGAAGGATTATTTTGCTGCGCCTTCTCCGTTGATGTATCTCCCCAGTGTACACAAGATGCAGTGACAGGCACCTGTTCAAACTGAGCCCATTTGAGATTAAGGGAAAGCAATAGGCACGACTCTTTTCATGGGTTGGCATGCGGAGAGTAATGGGACTAGCAAGCAGAGGAGGCAAAAAAAAAAAAATCCCCAATAAAGTTTTGGTTCCAAGGACTTTTCCCCTTAGAATTATCTGATGATCAATACCCGCTTTAAGTGTAAAGGCAAATTACCAAGTATAAAGACAATCAAAGCCAGAGAGCAGAATGACTCTTGCCTCTGAAGTTTCCCTAAGAAGAGTTATTTCGCTTCTGCCCTCTCTCTTTCACATTCCTGCAAAATTACCAGCCAGAAATAGCCTACGGCCCCCTCCCCCCCGAAAAAACATTGTTCCAGATTGTAATTACCAGTTAGGTTATATTTTAAGACTTAGTAATGAAAAACTGTGAAAAGAGCGAAGTGTTACAGAAAACACAAATAGGAGTGATTTGGAATGAAAGCTCCTTTAAATTTCAAGAAAAAGCATGTAACTATTCAATTAACAAATTCCATAGGTAGCTCTATCAACCTGCAACAGTATTATATGGAAATATGGTGTTGGAAAAAGCATTTATAACGATTTTTGTTTCCTTCCCACCTTTAGTCTGAAACATGACTTCACCTAAGGAAAGTGCACTTCTCAGCATGCCCAAACCTTTTTGTGTCTATTTTTAACTTGTATGTTTATAAGTTTAAACTTCTCCCAAGGAATTCTAGTGCTGTGAGCTTATCTAGTTTCACAGAGCTTCAAACTGGTGAAAAAAGATGAGAGTAATAATAATTAATTAATAATATAAAACACTAATAATAATAAGAAGAAGACTCGACCAGGAGCAATAATTTAAAATGCACATTTTGCTTTGGATGCACTGTTGTTCATATTAAAGCTGTAAATATTTGTTTATTTAAACAGACTGAAAAGTGCAAAATGGAGGTGAACAACATGCATTTCTTTTTTAAATGTACAAAACATTATATGCACTCAAAATGTTATAATTTCTAATATTTTTTAAAGTTTATATTTGAGTTGTACAGAGTTAAGCATTAAACAGATATTTCATTCTTCCTTAAAGATATCATTTCCTTAAAATATTATTACAAGATTTAAATTCTGTGTTGATAATGGAGATTTTTTTTACTGTCTACCTCACTGTAATACAAGTATTTACAACTCTAAAATTATTTGAGGTAAATTAATATTCAGAACATTTTTACAGTACACATTTCCTGGACCATACTACAACTATTACTGGTTTATTAAACTTTTTTTTCAAAAAGTCAGCTTGCTTTTATATTTTCTATTATTTGGTTAAGTAATAACAAATTCCTCTCAAACATTGGCTGCAATTCTAAAATGATGTAGTGTTAAGTTCCAATAAACACCACTTAAAAATATAATATTCAAAGCCATTCTTCCTACTTGAAACCCTTCTGTATTCTCATAAGAGCTTTAGTTTTACCTTTAATATACATCAATGGTATAATTATGAGAGAAGCTACATTATGATTTTATATAACTTTAATGTAACTGGAAGAATGCATTAAATGGAAAAATTCAGATGAACGTTTGTAAATATCATCTGTATTGGACACATTTCTGTACACTGTATTATGATGAGAAGCATAAGTACTGAATGTTTTATAAATGATATTTATTTTTGATGCAATGGGTAAAATATTTATTAAATTTTTTTCCTGGTTATCTCTTAGATAATGAAGAGCTATTCACTGAGTAACTGTTTCAATAAGAGAAGAATTCCAATCTTTTATTATGACATGGTGTTCAGACAACAGCAGTAGCCCACTGTGCATTTGATATGATTCCTTTCAAAGAAAACAGTAAATCTATATGCACAAGAGTTGAAAGAACTTCTCACCTTGTAGAAACCGTTAAATGTATTTGCAAACAAGGTTCTTTTCATGGAAGGAGGCTTTCTACCTGATCACAGGACCTACTTGACAGATTTTGCTCAGGCAAATTTGCATTCATTTGGAAACATGCTTGAATAAAAGATTGCAGGATCGGGCCCGCAGTTTTTGATACCAGCAGGGTAGAAGCCCAATAGAAGAGTCCTGATGTAATATGCTTTAATCTCAAGAAAATATTAATGTCTAATGTTTAAACATGGTTCCTGCTAATACTAGATTCAGAAATAACATTGTTAATATGAAACTTTAGTTTCAGAACACAGTTCACTGGTTGTATATGGCAAGAGGTGTTCCTTCCCTTGTGCACTTTGATTGCTGCTCTGAGCTAAATTAGTACAGTTTTCTTTTAAGAGTGTTTTATTGTGGATCAGTCTTCTACTATAGGCTAGAGGGAAGGCAAAGTGGAAAAAAAAATTTCTATCTTAAATGGATATAATAGTGTCTGTACCCAAAGAGGAGCAAGGAATAAGACACCATGAACTGGAAATGACCATTGTATGCAAACCTCAAATTCTACAAAACGGGCACATTCCAGAAGTTTTTAAATGATGAGCTATTTCTCTTTCAATTGTTATTGTCCAACTAGCAAACAAAATAGCAGATGTACAGACAGTTATTGTTCCAACTACAAAAATACAGTATACTTTTCAATGCTAATCATCTTAACCTCTTTATTATAAGAAGGATTTTGCTTATAGTAATACCCTTTATATAATGTATTTAGGTGCAACTTTATTGTAAACATGCATGTAACAGTTGTTGGAATGTCTCAGAGGTGACAGTGTGGAGGCTGGTTAGAAGTAATAGAGTAATTATTTGGCACCTTATCACCCTGTCCTAACGCCCCCCCTCCACTGTTTCATCTTTTTATGCATCTGTTTTGGATGCTATAGTTCATATGACATGTTCTGGGCAAATTTTGGCAAGTCCCATAGTGCCAATGAATAGTATTTCTGCTTATTTCCTTTTCGAGTTCTGCCGTGTCCCTTTTCTTTGTATGAAATTGAGAAAGCCATGAGAGGAGGTGCACAAATCTAGCAAGGCCGACACATTTTCATTCTCCCCTCCTCTCCTTCTCCTCTTCTTCCTCCTCAAAAAAAAGGTATTAACCAGTGAGCTGGACGGAGATTGTTGGTGGATGTTTTCTAGGCTCTTTAACATGAATCCTGAAAGCCCTTAGTACAGAGCAAATGAACCCTAATGTGATAATTAAATGGAAGTACATCTCTGAACGCTGCCAAAGGACTTTCTTTCCTATATTCAACTCCTCATGTTCAAAAACATAATCAGAAGGAGACAATGATTTCTTTATTACATTTCTGGCCAGAAGAGGGAGCAGGGTCTATTAGGCTGTGGAAGCAGTTACTAGCACAACTCATCAAACACTGATTGTATAATAGCATTGTAAAAAATGAAACTCCTTTCATTCTTAGCTATGTAACAGAGAATTTAAATCTGAGGTATTTGTATAATAAAAATGTACAGAGGCTTAAACACGTGGATGATCACACTCTTAAACCTTGCAAAACACTTTCTTGCCTTACAAGGGATGTTTCTCATTTTAGATCCAGATTTATCTCCCTCCCACACAGACCTGCTGGGAATTCATTTTTATTGTTGGAAGTGGTTTGCATCAGAAAAGCTGAATCAAGATATTAAGCCTGTAGGCAATAGGCCCAATTTTTCTCTTCCTTATACTTATACCAGTTAGGTATACGTCAATTGAAAGCAGTGGAATAGTTGCATTTTACACTGACGTAACTGAGATCAGAACTAGGCCAAATGTTATTTAGGCTATCAGATTGACCACAGGTACTGTGACGTTTCACATTTATTATTATTATTATTATTAATTATTATTTTGCCTCTCATTTTGTGTCTTAAAAGCCCATTTGAGGCCTCAAGCATTTGAGAGGTTTGTGTAACCTACATTTATGCTTGGGAATTAATGGTACAGAACTTAGGCAACAAAAATTGGATTTCAATAAAGTCTAATTTGTTTAATTACACATAGGGCCTGATGCTGTAGTATATTCGTAAGAAGATAAGCATGTTGTGTGGAATATACTCATTTATTATAGGAGTCTCTCATTAATATTATATTTCCAAATACCTGTCGTCCCTATTTCTTTATAATGTAAAAGCAATTATAAACACTAATACATTCCAGCTGTTCTTTTACTATGAGGGAGGAGATTTGGCACCACACTTCCCCCTCCCCTGCCTCCATCCTTGGCCTCTCTGTCAGATGACAGAGAGAACAACTGGTCTGCACCCTGCCCTGATCAATTTGATAGATTCATTTAAAATATGTCATTCTTTTAGCATACAATATTGCTAGGGTGACCAGATAGCAAGAGTGAAAAATGGGGAGACTTCATTTTCAGGGGTGGGGGTAGAGTTGCCCACATAAGACAAAGCCCCTAATATCAGGATGGTCCGGATAATATCAGGATATCTGGTCACCCTAAATATTGCTTGAGTGTTAGACTCACAGACTTTAAGGTCAGAAGGGACCATTATGATCATCTAGTCTGACCTCCTGCACAATGCAGGCCTTACAATCTCACCCACCCACTTCTATAACAAACCCCTAACCTATGTCTGAGTTATTGAAGTCCTCAAATTGTGGTTTGAAGATCTCGAGTTGCAGAGAATCCTCCAGCAAGTGACCCATGCCCCACACTGCAGAGGAAGGTGAAATACCTCCAGGGCCACTGCCAATCTGCCCTGGAGGAAAATTCCTTCCCCACCCCAAATATGACAATCAGTTAAACCCTGAGCATGTGGGCAAGACTCAACAGCCAGCACCCAGGAAAGAATTCTCTGCAGTAACTCAGATCCCAACCCATCTAACATCCCATCCCAGACCACTAGGCATACTTACCTGCTGATAATCAAAGGTCAATTGCCAAATTAATTGCCAATATTAGGTTATCCCATCATGTCATCCCCTCCATAAACTTATCAAGCTTAGTCTGAAAGCCAGATTAAAGCTTAGTCTTAAAGCCAGTGTTGGAAATGGTTCTCCCAAGTACTTTAACTTGTATGAAGAAAATACATTCCCTGAAAGCAGGACATCTAAAACAGTCTGGGGAGCTTTTATCCAGCTCAGCTTCCTCGACAGATATTCTAAAAGTTGCTTCCACACTTTTATTGGGCTTGCTACAGACTCCATAACCTCTGACCCCGTGTCATGAAAGGACCCTGAGGAGCATTTTCACCCTGCAAAACCAGTCTCTGAGCAGTTAATTAAGAATCCATCATTTTTTAGTCTCTGAGGAATTTCAGTATGTTTAGTCTTATAGAAAAAATAATCAGACAAAAGAAGGGAGAGGAATGATTGCGGTTTAGGCTCTGGGCGGGAACTTGGGAAATTTGGTTTCTGTTCTCTGCTCTGGTTTCAATTTCCAGCTGTGTGTGACCTTGGTCAAATCACATAGGCTAGATTTCTAAAGCTCTTAAGGCACCTAAAGGTGCAGCTAGGCACCTAGTGACATTGATTGGAATGGGAGTTCAGTGCTAAGGTCTTCTGACAATTCCATGGGCACCTACAGTATTTGCATCATTAGGCCCTAAAGACCTTAAACTCTCCCTGTCTCAGTTCCTTGTCTGTAAAATGGGGATAAGAGTACTTCCTTTCATCTATTTAGCTATTAAGCGCTTCAGGGCAAGGACTCTTTGTACAGCACAATAGAGTCCTGATTTTGGATGGGGTCTCTTGTTGCCATCACAGTACAAATGGTATTATGCTAGTCTGATGACTTTTAATGAAGCCTCCAGACTTTAATCTTTTGCTGACATTGATATCAAGTGTCTAATGAGTTATAAAACTAATAATCCAGGCCGGACAGTGAATATCCTATGCAGGATACTGTTTGTTTGCTGCAGTTGATTCCACAAATATGGTACATCTGTGATACTTTTCAAAGTATTGTACATTTTTTTTCTGGTATGAATGATTACAAATTCATTGGTTCAGTTGTTGTTTTTTTTCTTATTTGTCCTGTGGTAGTGCCCATCTGCTCCTGGTGAAATCAGGGCCCTATTGTGATAGGCAACGCACAATCACATAGGTCCCTGCTTACAACCTGTAGCCCAGATCTTGCAAACTCTGTATGGATTATTTCACAGATTTGTTTCAGTATAGCCCTTGGAACAGCATTGAATTGAATTTGAGTTGTTTTTTAATGAATTCATTCACAAATCCATTTGTTTCATTACCAGACCAGCTCCAGTACTGGGTATGCCATGGTCACTTAAATGATACATCCCCTGTTCTATTTTAGTGTAAAGTAATTTAACATTGTCAGCTAGAACTGGAATTCTTTAAAATATCTTCTTATAACATCTTGGCAATATCTAAGACAAAGAAGATTTGAAATTATTTTCATTAATCAGGACTAACATTTTATTACCCCTGTTAAGTATTGTTCAGTCATTGTCCCTTTTCATTCTTTAAGACCAGGGTCCCCCTGCCTTCCCAACTCAGATGTACCTGAACTCTGCCAAAGTGTGTGGTCTGCTGCAAAACAATGAAAGCAAAGTTATCACTGACATAACAAGCTGTAGAGCTGTGTAACATAAAGCAGATCTGGCTGCAATGTTTTGAAAGGGAGTGAGAAAGGAAAGCAGAGGTGTTTAGCATTCAGGGCCTTTGGAAGTATAGCTGACTTTTGATTTGTCTTCCAACTCCCCCTAAAGAGAAATGAGCTTCCTTGGAGAAGGTTAATGCCATTAGGAGATAAAATAGGTGTCGCCACTATGTGGCTTGTAGAGTTAATCTGAACAATTTGAATATTTGGAAATTTTAATGAAAAACAACAATAAAATATCTGCAGTTTTTTTAATAGCATTCCCCTCAGTCCCCTATTAACCAGTCCTAGTGGTTAGTCTATTAAACTGGTTGCAGAGGAACTGTCTTTATGGCATATGAAAGCTTGCTAACCTTTTCCATATTGCTCAATGGTACAGTATTAAGAAATGCTGAAACATTTATCCTTCTTGTATTGATCAAGTGTTGCATTGTCCTCTCAGCAGCAGGCTTCTACCATACTTAAAAGTGTTACAGTACCAGGAACAAAATCTGAACAATTGCTGTTACACCTCATGATTTTTACAGTTTTTTATCTGTTTATACATCCATCTCTTTGTCCAGCTCTCTTCATTTTGTCATGAGTTTGAGCATGGAAATCTGCTTTATCTGTGTATCCTAATATCAATATAAGGTTTCACTTGTCATTGATCACGACCCTCTTGGACTGAATTACATCGTCTCCCCATGGTATACAGACATACCAGTTCTTACCCATTATACCTAGAGATTTCTTGTTTTGTTTGCAGCTGTGCAAAAATTCACTTTCAAAACTCATTGCTTGGTGCAGCGTCAAGTTCTGTGCTGATGGGATATGATATGATGTAATGAAACAGGATATAGTATGACACAAAGGCCATAATTCAAAAGTAACCACATTTCTCCAACTGGATACCTGCCATGAATTTGGAAAGCCAAGTGTCTGGTCTGAATTCTGGTAGACTTCTAGATAGGGAGAGGATGTAAGAGGTCATTTCTAGTGTTTTGAATCAGTTAATGATTATGCATAGCTCATTTTTCTCACAGGACTGTTCAAAATTAAACACCCCTTTGGCATCAACTATAGGACACAACTAGAAAAGCCTTTGCTGTTAATGCTATACCCTAAAACACAGGTTCACAGGTCAGACAGTACATGTGCTGAGCGTGCCATAAGCTAAAGCAGAGTCTTCAGGCTGGTGCTCACAGCTCTTGTATTTGCTGCTGATAGCAGAAGAGAAGAGCTGATTGCTGAAGGGACAGATTGTGCCTTCAGCACAGCTCTCTATTGTGGGCAGAGTGGTGGGCCTCAGTGAAGCAGGATGTTTCCCAGAGCTCCTCAAGACTTGGCGGAGGGCATAAACTGCTGCATCCATTTGACCTGTTCAGCATACACCTCTCCTGCCCTGGGTCTGCTGGCTGGTCTAGGAGAAGAGCACAGAGCCATGCTCTACCTGCTGCCCAGCCCATTTGGGATGCTGTGCTACCTGTGGTGAGCATTTGGGTAGCAGCCCAGTGCCGTTCTGAGTGTAGTAGCTGTGATCTTGGCTGGCTATTAGGTGGGCCATGTCAGGGTGGGAAGCCTGCTTACTGCCTTCCCTGCATTGTGCCTGTACAGGCCACACATGAACAGGAGAGATATCCCAACAAGAAAGCGGTCTCCTTTAGACGTGGGCTGTAATGTGCCTTAGGCTGTATTAATCAACATCCTGTGTCTTATGCAAGTCAGAAATGGGCTGTGCATGAGATTTCTTCTTTGGGTTGCTAAATACCTAGCGGTCAGATTATGAGTAACTCCCTTCTTCTGACTGCTTTGAAATAATGACACAATTATAAGGTGCTGACATAATGTGATCCACGTCTTTCCATGCCTTTACTGTCACCTGCCAGATGACCTCCTCTTTGCTCCCCCAAATGACAATGTTGCTCCACTCCAGCCAAAAGGCAGCTGCTACAATCATCTTCCTCACCCATTGCTCCGACCATGTCAGTTTCCCCTTCTACTCCCTCCCCTTGCTTCCATATTAATACTAAACTTCTATTCCTGGCCTTCAAAGCTCCGGACAGCTCCTGTCGCCTGTATCTTGCATATTGCTTCTTACTGCATTCTCCTTTGCTCTGCCAATGACATCAGCCTTCTCAACCTCTTTATCTCCTCTCCCAGTTTTGTGCCTTTCTCCATACTTTCCTCATGCATAGATTGACCCTTCATTCCCAATGCGCCAGTGTCCACATCTCTCCTCATTCAAATCAAACTAAAAATGCATTTTGCTCAAGAGGCTGGCCAATATTAGCGCATGTCAATCAGATTCCTCCCCCACAGCATCACACTGGGAAAATAATGGAGATGATAAAAAAATCGTAACCTCACAAGTTAAAAAGACTTGGTTTCCCAATGCACTTTGTCTTTTCAGTATCTGTGGTTTTAGGTAGAACTGGTCAAAATGTCTGTCTTTGAAAAAAAATTTTCATTGCAAAAATGGGGTTTTGATTAGAACAAATTTTTGTGGGAAAAAATGGCGTTGGTGAAATTGTTCACTTTTGACAAAACTTCAAATGAAAAAAAAACAGTTTTTTGCAGAAATTTTCATGCAACATGGTGAGACAAAAATCCCACTTTCTCTCACTTCTTAATTCTTCCCTCCCCAGAACAAAGAAAGAAAGGAAAAAAACCAAACAAATGGAAGATTTTTAAAAAATAAACTAAAATTTTTCATTTTGTTTTGAAAAACATTTAGATAAAAAAACAAATTAAAGAAATTGTGAAACTTTTTGAATGAATGGAAACTTAGGTTTTTTTGGAATTAAAAGCATTCTTTTAAATACCTCCATGGTTAGGTCTGATCTGATCTGATCTACAACCAGCACAGTGCGTAGACCTATTGAGGTCAACGTTGCAGAAAGCAAACTTCAAAGTTGCATGTGGCCATGTGGCTCCACTCAGGTGGAAGCAATTGCAGGATTGAGGCCATAGACCATAAACTCCTCAGGGCAAGCACACACTGACTATGCATATCAATTAATAAATAAAATACTAATGCATTGGGTACATTGGCTTTTCCTGCATACTATCATGGTTATTGTTTGACCAAACTTGAAACAGCTTGCATAGCGCTATTGCTCCAGCAATATTCAAAGAGGCAGTAGAAAGCAGAGGTTGGAGAAATATGTTTGTGACTTGGCGGGGCAGAGTCAGATGGCTCTATATTGTGAGATTTCTTTGAAGAAACTGTTGGTATTTCTCTGTCACTCATATCTTGCAGTGTATTTCCCTGTAAGCAATATCATAACAGTAATGAATATTTATGAAGGGTCTTTCATATTGCAGTAAATATTAGAACATTTATACAAAGAGAGACTGTCTAATGTGTAGTGGGGTGAATAATGTAACATGTTTTCTCTGACTAGTCATCTGAAATTTGTAATGAATTCACTGTAACCATGTTCCTGCCCCTTTTGCGTTTGCTAGCTGTGAATATTGCAATGTTTGAGTTCAACAGGCACAGACATGGATGTGAAGAAAGCTAATGCCAAAGTTGCATGTATAAGTATTAACGGGAGCCACATTTTAAATTTACTACATTCAGGTGTCTATACTAAAAGTGATTTCACTTCCAGCTAATCAGGGAAAAGAAACAATTGCATATGACTTATCTGTCCAATCACAGCTCAGTCATAGAGATCCAACTGCAAATATTTGTCATCAAGCCAAACACTTAAAAAAAAAGACAGTGAAATAAAGCTGAGTAAATATGAGGGAACTGTGAGTGCTTAAAGATGTTCAGTAATCAGAAAAAGAGGTGAAAAGTGTCTATTAAATTTGTTGGGGATTATCTGCTGAGCTTTAGAGCCAGGTTCACTTCTGAGGCTGAACTCCACTTAGCACAGGAGAGGGGATTAGGGCAGGGGTTCTCAAACTTCACTGCACTGCGAACCCCTTCTGACAACAAAAATGACTACGTGACCCCAGGAGGATTGAAGCCCAAGCTGCCCGAGCACTGCTGCTCTGGGCAGGGGGGCCAAAGCTGAAGCCTGAGTCCCATCACCCTGGGCTGAAGCACTTGGCCTTTTGGTCCTGGGTGGTGGGGCTCAGGCTTTGACTTCATCCCCGGGCAGTAGGGCTTGAACTTCAGCTTCAGGCTTGGGCCACAGTAAGTCAAACACCGGCCCTGGGGACCCCATTAAAACAGGGTCATGACCCACAGTTTGAGAACCACTGGAGTAGGGAGCTGGTTACAGCTCCTTGAGTCTGCTCTGGTTTTGGCCCTTGTGAGGCCAGTGGAGTACAGGCATAGCATGGCAGAGCTTGGCCAGACCTCTTTCCCTCTCCCTCCCCTCAGGCCTCTGCGGTTCCCCAACATGCCTCCTCCACTGAGTGGAGATGACGCTACAGGCATTCCTTGCTAGCTCTTTGCTTTTGCTGCCAAAGTCTGGGTCCTTCATACTGGATCCTCTGAGTGGCATAAGGAGGCCATGTTTCATCTGATAATCTGTCCCTTTTTCTAGAGGTGTGAGCACAGGGCTGTGAGCAGGAATGCCTGGGTTTTCATCTCTGCTCTGACGGTGACTCACTCTCTGTTTTTGTATAAGTCAGGAAACACCTCTGCCTTGGTTTTGCCATCTGTAAAGAAGGGAGTTTGCTTGACTACCTGAAAGAGCTGCTGTGAAGATGACTGTGTAACGTTCTCTGAAGATGAAAAATACCAAGTACCATGCTGCTGCTGCTGTTTCCATGTGCGAAAAGGAAAACAGGCCCCATCTGTCTAATGACTAAATGACTTCTATTTCAGAGTAAAGAAAACAGCCACAAGACAGAACAAAAGTAAGGCCTCAGTGAGAGAGAATAGTGTTTAGATCTAGTCCATTACAATACAGAGCAACCATGAAAATAATAATAAAAAAAAGCTGTTGAATGCTGCACAGAAGGGGGAAGGGGTTCTTAAGCACAATACACAGGATACTAAAACCTTCACAGTCTCATAGCAAACTAATCCAAGCTCAGCCAAGATTTTCAAAAGTGACTAGTGATTTTGGATGCCTCAGTTTTTGGGTGCTAAACTTGAGACACATTACAGAGACCTGTTTTTCAGAAGGTGGGTGCTCAGGACTTGCTGAAAATCAGGACACATTAAAGTGTCTCAAGTTGGTCACTCCAAAATCCCTTTTGAAAACTTTGGCCATCGTAGGATTTGTATTTTGAATAGGATATGTTTCAAAATGGCTCCCAGTGGCTCTTTCTGGGATAATCAGGGGCAGTACATAGTATTCATAAGGGTGAAATTCACTCTTGTGCAGGGAGCCAGCCCACAAGGCATGCATCACTGAAGTCCCTCATAAATCTTGTTTTGAAGATTTTTGTGGGGCTTAATTAATAAATAGGCTTTGTGCTGTTCTCCAGCCTGGAGGTGATTTTTCATCCAGAGAGCTCTGAGATCTTCAGAAGGAAAGGACAAAATAAGTGGAAAGGTAGGTAATTCTAATCTGTCCTTTGCTTGTGCCTGTCACCAGGGAAAACTCCACAACATGCTGTGAAACAGGAAAAGGATCTGTCACTTGTGGAAATCATTTGAGATCAAGGAGTAATCTGAACTCGGGCACTGAGATGCTACAGTGCTAGGAAAAAAATACAAATAGATAGATAGCTAAATAGAGCTGAATTTTTGTACACCCCAAAATGGCTCTGGGTATGTTCCTTAAGTAGAACAAATGTTCCTTTTGAATAATAGAGCCAATGTATTGATGTGAACAAGTTTGGTATGCAAGCCAAGTTTCTGACATCTATGTCTGTCTTGAATCATATGTTTGTGATAAGCAAATAATATTTTATAGCCCACAATAACTTCACAATCTTGAATATTTTGCTGCCTGTGTATTTCACTAAAAATTCCACTGATTTTGAAAGGTCACACAAGTGTAACTGCTGGCCCAGATGTGGAAACCAAAGAGTCAATATTATCACTATTGAATAGAAAGGGATTATGTTACCTTTGGATTCTTGTAATCGCTCATTAGTATGTTAGATCAGCTGCATGCACTAATTATCTATATGTAGCTATTATGTCCCAGGCCAATACTTGCTCCTAGATTATTTGCAAACCTTTTGAAAAGATATCCTTTTCCATTTCTAAATCCTCCTTCATTCAAGGGATACATAAGGCTAAATTATAGCATTGTAAAACAGAGGGGAAGTAGAGGGAGGCATCATGTCGATAGAAGACATAAAACTTGATTTTTTAGATCTGCTGTGGCCCATTAAATCATCCCAGCCAATGCAGAGGGACCCCAAAGCTGGATTAACTGGCTCCAGGGGAATATCCTTGTGCAAGAGGATTTTGTCTGTGGCATAAGGCTGGTGGAATGGCCGCAGGAACAGCCCTGGTAAAGGGGTGTACTGGGTGGTGCCCAAGCATGAAGGTGCATGTCAGGGATGTATGGGGGAGTGACCACAGGGCTGCTGTAATTTACAGAGGTGAGGCACGGCCCTGTCAGGGCCCAAAATCCTGCAGGTTCAAAGGCTGTGTAAAGTCAGCATATCCCCTCCGGCTCCTGAGCTGAGATATCTGTGAAACACCTCTATAGCAGTAGGAATATACTATCAGCCACCTGGCCAGGCCAGTGACAGTGATTGTGAAATACTCAGGGAGATCAGAAAGGCTACAAAGGCAGAAAACAATAATAATGGGGGATTTCAGCTATTCTCATATTAACTGGGTATATTTCACCTCAGGACAGAATGCAGAAATAAAATTTCTAGACACCATAAATGACTGTTTCTTGGAGCAGCTAGTCCTGGAAGCCACAAGGGAAGAGGTAATTCTTGATATAAGCTTAAGTAACACACAGGATCTGGACCAAGATGTGACTACAGCTGAATCACTTGGTAATAGCAACTATAATGAACTTAAACTTAACATCCTCATAGGGAGAAAACTGCCAAAGAAACCCATCACAGGAACATTTTACTTCAAAAAGGGGAATCGCACGAACAAGAGGAGGCTAGTTAAATGGAAATTAAAAGGAGCAGTCATAAGGGTAGAATAACTGCAGACTTCCTGGAGACTATTTAAAAACACCAGAATAGCGGTTCAAACTAAATGTATATCCCCTGCAGCCCCCAAAAACAGTAAGAGATCCAAAACAATACCACCATGGCTAAACAGCAGCGTAAAAGAGGCAGTCAGAGGCAAAAAGGAATCCGTAAAGATTGGAAGTCAAATCCTACTGAGGAAAATAGAAAGGAGCATGAACTCTGGCAAGTCGAGTGTAAAAGTATAATTAGACAGGCCAAAAAAGAATGTGGAGCACAACTACCTAAAGGCACAAACCCTAACACTATATTAAGTGCACCAGAAGTAGGAAGCCTGCCAAACAGTCAGTGGGGCTACTGGCTGACTGAGGTGCTAAAGGAGCACTCCAGGAAGACAAGACTGTTGTGGAGAAGTTAAATGAATTCTTTTAATTGGTCTTCATGTGAAGAGGATATGAGGGAGATCACCACACCCAAACTATTCTTTTTAGGTAACAAAGCTGAGGAACTGTCCCAGTAGAGGAGATTTGGAACAAATTCATAAATTAAAAAATAATAAGTCACCAGGACCAGATGGTATTCACTCAAGAGTTCTGAAGGAACTCAAATATGAAATTATAGTGTTACTAACTGTGGCATGTAGCCTATCACTTAAATTGACCTCTTTACCAGATGAGGGGGAGGGATAGCTAAGTGATTTGAGCATTGGCCTGCTAAACCCAGGGTTATGAGCTCAATCCTTGAGGGGGCCGCTTAGAGATCTCGGGCAAAAATTGGTACTGCTTAGTGAAGGCAGGGGGCTGGACTCACTGGTCTTTCAAGGTCCCTTCCAGCTCTAGGAGATTGGTATATCTCCTATTATTATGACTGGAGTATAGCTAATGTAACATTGATTTTTTAAAAAGGCTCCATAGATGATCCTGGCAATTACAGGCTGGTAAGCCTAACTTCAGTACCAGCCAAATTGATTGAAACTATACTAAAGAACAGAATTATCAGACACATAGATTAAACACTATATGTTGGGGAAAAGTCAACACAGCTTTTGTAAAGGAAAATCATGCCTCATGAATCTACTAGAATTCTTTGAAGGTGTCAACAAGCATGTGGGCAAAAATGATCCAATGGATATAGTATACTTGGACTGCAGAAAGCCTTCGACAAGGCCCCACACCAAAGGTTCTTAAGCAAGCTAAGCAGTCACCAGATAAGACGAAAGATCCTCTCATAGATCAGTAACTAGATAGGAAACAAAGGGTAGGAATAAATGGCCAGTTTTCATAATGGAGAGAGGCAAATAGCAGGGTCCCTCAAGCATCTGTACTGGGACCAGCGCTATTCAACATATTCATAAATGAACTGGAAAAGGGGGTATATAGAGAGATTCTCAAAATTTGCATGATATAAAATTACTCAAGATAGTTACATCCAAAGCTGACTGTGAAGAGTTAAAAAGGGATCTTGCTAAATTTGGGGCCTGGGAAACAAAATGACAGATTAAATTCCATGTTGATAAGTACAATGTAAAGCACATTGGAAAAAACAATCCCAACTATACATACAAAATGATAAGATCTAAATTATTGTTACCACTCAAGAAAGAGATCTTGAAGTCATTGTGGATAGTTCTCTGAAAACATCACTCAATGTTCAGTGGCAGTCAAAAACGCTAACAATGTTAGGAACCATTAGGAAAGGGATAGATAATAAAACAGAAAAAAAACATGATGCCACTATATAAATCCATGTTACGCCCACACCTTGAATACTGCATGAAGTTCTGATCACTCCATCACAGAAAAGATATATTAGAATTGGAAAAGGTACAGAGACGGCCAACAAAAATAATTAGGAATATGAAACAGCTTCTGTAGTAGGAGAGATTAAAAAGACAGAGACTGTTCAATTTAGAAAAGAGATGATTAAGGAGGAGATATGATAGAGGTGTATAAAATAATGAATGGTGTGGAGAAAGTGAATAGGGCAGTGAATACTCCTTCACGTAACACAAGAACTTGGAGTCATCTGATGAAATTAATAGGCAGTAGGCTTAAAACATAAACAGAAGTATTTCACATAACACAGTCAATCTGTGGAACTCATTACCAGGGGATGTTGTGAGGGCCAAAAGTTAAGTGGGTTCAGAAAAGAATTAGATAAGTTAATGGAGGATAGGTCAATCTCAGTGGCTATTTGCCAAGATAGTCAGAGAAACAAGTCCATGCGCTAGGTGTCCCTAAACCTCCAACTGCCAGCAGGTGAGACTGGATGACAGCGGATGAATCACTTGATAATTGCCCTGTTCTGTGCATTCCTTCTGAAGCATCTGGCACTGGTCACTGTCAGAAGACTTGCATCTGAGCTTGATGGACCGTTCGATCAGAGGTTTTCAAACTTTGGGCTGTGCCAACCTGGGGGAGGAAGGGTGGAGGAACATTTACAGGGGCACCGCTAGCCTCCCAGAGCTGACAGTGGGAGCCCTGACTGTCAGTGGCTGATGGCTGGGGCTCCCACTGACAACCCGGGATGGCTGCCCACTGGGGCACTGTCAGCTGCCCGGCTGACAAAATTGTGATGGAAACCATGGTCATTTCCATAGCAACAACTACCTCTTCTGCCTTTCTATAGCAACAACTACCTTTCCCGCTTTCTGGTTTAGTATATCATATCCTGTCCTTTCAACAAGCAGTTGTGTAGTGCCTATTCCTCTGGTGACGTCGATATTTTTTCATATCACTGTGTGGTGAAAAATGGTTGGGTACTTATTGCCAAAAGATGGTAGTGTTCTGAAATGAAAGGCAGGAGCTGAACTGGCTAAAGTCAATACAGAGAAAAAATCTGCAAAAACAAGAAAATCTGATGGAACATAATTGGACTTTGGGTTCACTTCCATCGCGGTTAACGGAGAAATTAGGCCTCTGAGTGTAGTGTGTGCGGTAACTTTAGCAAACAATAGCTTGAAGCCAATAAAATTAAGAAACGAAACATGGAAATCTGGTAGGAAAGAACAGAGATCTTTTTGAATGAAAGCTACAAGAAATTAACAAACAAAAAAACATAATGACCCGGTACTCTGCCTTTCCACTCCTGATCGCGCTTCCTCCATCCAATCCCACATTCCAGCCTGTCTTTCTGACGTCTCTTTCAGGATGTCTTGCCATCACTTTAAACTTAATGTAGCCTGAATTGAATACCTAGGGTTAGATTCTCAGCCCTATTAAGGCTGCATTATGCCATTCTAATGATGCAAAGCAGCCTTAAAGATGGCTTAATCAACCAGTGTAGGGTTCCCTCTGTGAAAAAGAATCCTCTGTTCTCATATAGCTCCCATAGAAGCCTTTATCCTCCTACTTGTCCTCAGCATAGAGGATCTGGATAGGGAAAGAAGGGTGTAGATAAGACATCCTTATGTCCTGTGAATCCTTGGATTTTGAAATAGCTCCTTGGGGCTCTGGGTAGCTGGCCATAAATTACAGAAGCCCTGAGCCTGCTCTAGGTTATACTGGGGATTGAAGCAGACAGCAGAAGACCAAAGGATCAGGGGGACAGAAAGGTGTCTTAAAGTTTTGCCCCTCAAAAAGATCTGGGGAGGACATAGGACCATGGATCTGCCCATCCCCTGTGCCAACCAGTGTCACGGTGGCCTGCATCCTACAAGATAATATGGCCCGTGAACTCCCCTGTACACTAGAGAGATTCTGTAGAGATTGTGCCTAAAGGCAATGCAGGTTTGAATAGCCTCCATAAGAGGTGAGTGTTTTCAAAGCACATTCTGACTCCTTAGATTTGTATGTTTTTGAGCAGTAAGAGTAACATAATTCAGACTGTCTTTGTCTTAGGTTGTATATGCAAGGGGACACTATATACTACATGATGGATCAAGAGTTCTTACCTCAGTAAATAGACCTGTTTGTCTAAGGAGCTATGCCTTAAATCTCAAGCTAGGCAATGCTTCTCTGCCTGATTGTGTGTGTAACAGCAGCACTCGGACTGTTTAAGATTCTATTTCACTTTCTAAAGTTAAAAGGATGTTCCAACATGATATGGTGGTATGGAACATGCCTATGCTTTCATATATTGTTTTCAGTGCTGTTGTAGCCATGTCGGTCCCAGGAGATTAGAGAGACAAGATGGGTGAGGTAGGGGCATATCTTTTATTGGATCGCCTTCTGCTGGTGAAAGAGACAAGCTTCCAAGCTACAAATGATAAAAGCCAAAAACACTCTATCACCCGGGGGCAAACACTTTTCACAAAACAATCACACCATATCTGACCTCCCAGTCCTCATCCTCCAAGGAAATCTGCACAACACCTTCAAGAGATGAGCCTGGGAGCTTAAATTCATAATTCTGTTAGAGACTAAAATCATGGTCTCAATAAAGTCACTTGACTTATGGCTTATTACAATAATCTGTAACCCACTTTCAGAGCTGTCCCTTGGGCACGGCGAATGGGGCGACTGCACTGGACTCTGCGCTTTGGGGGCCCCCATGCTTCAGTATGTGTATGTCATGTGGGGGGCACTAGGCTGGCCCAGGGGGGTGGGGTGGGTTAGAGGTGCCAGGCCAGCCTGAGGGGTGGAGTTATAGGTTTGGGGGCCAGCCCTGCCTGGGGACTTAGTGGGGGGCCTGGTGCTGGCAGTGGGGGTCGGGCCCGCACTCACCAGTGGGAAGTGCATGTTGTGTTTCAGCATCGCCAGGCTTAGTCTCAGTCTCCAGCTACAGCAGCAGCGATCCCAGCTCCATCCCGCTGGCTCCCAGCGTTGCCTGCCGCTGCACCGGCTGCCAGCATCCTAGCACCGCCAGAAGTGCCAGTGCCAGGCTGACCCCATCCATTGCCCTTCCGTCCTAGATCTCGTCCTTTTCCAAGACCACCCCGCACAGGGGACCCCCTTGGCCCTAGCACCGGTGCCACCCTGTGACTCTTCATTGTCTCTCGCCCCCCCAGCATTGGTGTCCCCTCCCCACACCAGATTTTATCTGTATAAAAGATGTTAAGCAGGGGGCCCATACTGGTTGATTTGTCCAGGGCCCTGTGCCCCCCTAGGGACAGCCCTGCTCACTGCCCTATGACTGCAAAGGTGTTAACGGGCCACTTCACTTTGAATGCTCTCTTACAATATGTGTTAACTACTTGTGCGAAACAATCTGTTCCACCTTGTATTTAGCTGTGACACTCTGGGTACATTTAGGTTTTGTCTACACTAGCGCTTTTGTTGGCTAAACTTTTGTCAATCAGGGTGTGAGAAAAATATCCCCCCCTGACCGACATAAGTTTCAGGGACAAAGCACTAGTGTGCACAGTGCTGTGTTGGCAGGAGCAGGTCTCTTGCTGACATAGCTACCGCCTCTAATTGGCGGTAGTTTAAGTATGCTGGCGGGAGCGCTCTCTCCAGCTGGCATAGAGCAGCTACACAGGAGACTTTACATGTGTACAGCTGCAAGATCTGCAGTGTGGCCCTGCGCAGGGATAAAAGCTCTATGGCAGGGCTGCAGCTGGCCTGGATCAGCTACCTTGGGCTTGAAGGGCTTGGGCTGTGGGGCTAAAAATTGCAGCTTAGACGTTGGACTTGGGCTAGAGCCCAAAGTCTGGGGCCTTTCACCCTCGCAGGGTCCCAGAGCTTGGGCTTCAGCCTGAGCCCAAACCACTACAAAGCTATTTTTCACTCCCGGAGCCTAAGCCCCTCGAGCCCCCATCAGCTAACCTGGGCCAGCTGCAGGTTTTTATACCCCTGTAGACGTACTCTCTAAGTACCTTTCCCAGACCTGAGGAAGAGCTCTGTGTAGCTTGAAAGCTTCTCTCTCTCACCAACAGAAGTGGGCCCAATAGAAGATATTACCTCACCTACGTTGTCATCGTTCTAATATCCACTTTGGCTTCACTAGGTAGAAGGACATGGAGATCCAAAAGCTATGTTACAGGCAAATGTCGGCGCTCAAAAATGAGGCAAAGACAGGGAGCTACTGAATCTTATATTTGTTTAGTTCAGTACAACAATTTTAGATGAGAAATTGCGACAGCTCCTCAGCTGGTATAAATTGGCATAATTTCGTTGCTTTCTGATTTACAGCAGCTGAGGATCTGGCTCAGACTGTCTGGTTCTCGAATGTACGTAGCTATGATCAAAGCCATCAGTTCATCTCCGTAAAGCTTTCAATCTGTATCAGCAAAATAGAAAATGGAGACATCAAATTTAATATTATAGTAATTAATGCAAACTTTCTAATTATCCTCGGTTCTCACATAGTGCTTGTCCTCTTCAAAGTGCTCTGGACCTTTAACTAGCTCATTCTCACAACACCTCTGTGAGGTAGGGAAGTCCTTGAATTTCAGTTTTATGGATGGGAAAACAGGCAGAGGGCCAGAACCTAAGGCCTGGTATGCACTACAGAGTTAGGTCAACGCAAGGCAGCTTATGACACCCTAACTATGGCCTGGTCAACACTATGATTTTTAGGTCAAATTTAGCAGCGTTACCTTGATTTAAGCCTGGACTCGTCCACACGACAAAGCCCTTTTTTGTCAACTTCAAGGGCTCTTTAAATCGCTTTCTTTACTCCACCTCCGACCAGGGCATTATCACTGAAATCAGCTTTGCCAGGTTGAATTTGGGGTAGTGTGGATGCAATTAGACGGTATTGGCCTCCGGGAGCTATCCCAGAGTGCTCCATTGTGATCACTCTGGACAGCACTCTCAACTCAGATGCATTGGCCAGGTAGACAGGAAAAGGCCCGCAAACTTTTGAATTTCATTTCCTGTTTGGCCAGCGCGGTGAGCTGATCAGCACAGGTGACCATGCAGAGCTCATTGGCATGATGTGCACATTGCTGGGGCACATTGCCCGGCTTGTATTTTGTGAGAAGTCTATGTCCACGTCTATGTCCTCATCACTCTCATCACTGCGCTGTTGTCGCCTCCTCTCCTGGTTTTGCTTTTGCAGCTTCTGGTTCTGCGCTGAAAAAAGGCGCGAAACAATTGTCTGCCATTGCTTTCACGGAGGGGGGTGGCCTGACGACATATACCCAGAACCACCTACGACACTATTTTTTCCCCATCAGGCATTGGGATCTCAACCCAGAATTCCAATGGGCAACGGAGACTGCGGGAACTGTGGGATAGCTAACCACAGCTACCCACAGTTCAACTCTCTGGAATTTGACACTAGCCTCAGTACTGTGGACGCAGTCCGCCGACTTAATGCACTTAAAGCATTTTGTGTGGGGACACGCACAATTGACTGTATAAAAATGATTTCTAAAAAACTGACTTCTATAAATTTGACCTAATTTCATAGTGTAGACATACCCTGTGTAAGTGTCTAAACTTAAATTTAACTCACGTCTATGTAACTGACCCACTACGCCAACTTAATAACTCAACCTCCACGAGCGGTGTCGAGTCATGGTTCATATAGTTAGGTTGATGCAGTGTCCGTGTAGACACTGTGTTGCTTTGCTGATTCTTACTGGCTTTCAGCAGCTGTCTCAGAATGCTCCACACTGACAGTACAATTGATATAAGCACTCCTGGTGAGGATGCACACCGTCGACACAAGAAGCAAGGTGTTGATAGGCACAAGCAATGTAATTACTGTGGTGGCTGTATGCCGACGTAAGTTAGGTCGACTTAATTTTGTAGTGTACGCATGGCTAAGGTTTGTGTGAATTTAAAGTGGATTTGTTAAACTGCATTAAACCCATGAGTGGATGCTCTTATTCAGAATTAAAGTTAATTTAGTTAGATTTATCTTATTTTATCTTATTATCTTAATTCACTTTGGAAATGAGTTAAGCTAAACTGAATTAAGGCCACTTTAATTCTGAATAAGTGTGTCAGACAAGGGTTTCATGTAATTTAGCGAAACCAAATTAAGGTCACTTTAATTCTGAATAAGACTGTCCACATAGTGGTTTAATGCAGTTTAACTAATCTACTTTAAAAGTTAATTTGGATTAACTTTCCTGAGTGTGTCCTTGTAGACAAACCATAAGGCCTTGTATATACTTAGGCCAGGTCTACACTACAGAAGTTTATCCATATAACGATGTCACTGAGGAGTGTGAAAAATTTACACCCCCTAAGCAACGTGCTTATACCAAACTGCCCCACCCCCCCATTTAGACAGCATTATGTTGACAGGAGAGCTTCTCCCTTTGATATAGTACCACCTCTCAGAGAGGTAGATTAACTACACCAGCTGGAGAAGCTTTCCCACTGGTGTAGGAAAGTCTTCACTTAAGCCCTACAGCAGTGCAGCTGCACTGGTGCAACTGTGCCGATGCAGCATTTTAAGCATAGATCTGCCCTAGAAAAGTTTTGCTGGCATAGGTATCCTGGTAAAACTATACCATCAAACCCTCCTAGTATAGACACAGCTTGTACTACTATTAAAATGCTTCTGCCAATACAAGTATCAGAGGGGTAGCTGTGTTAGTCTGGATCTTTTTCATGCTTCTGCCAATATAGTTAACACCAGTTCCCTGAGAGACATAAACTAGAGTAGTTATCAGTGGTTCACTGTCATTCCAGAAGGGCATAACAAGTGGAGTCCAGGAGGGACCAGTTCTGGGTCCAGTTCTGTTCAATATCTTCATCAATGATTTAGATAATGGTATAGAGAGGACACTTATAAAGTTTGTGGACGATACCAAGCAGGGACGGGTTGCAAGTGCTTTGGAGGATAGGATGATCTGGACAAACTGGAGAAATGGCTTGATGTAAATAGGATGAAATTCTATAAGAACAAATGCAAAGTTCTCCATTTAGGAAGGACAACCAGTTGCACACATACAAAATGAGAAATGACTGCCTAGGAAGGAGTACTGCGGAAAGGGATCTAGGGGACATAGCAGACCATAAGCTAAATATGAGTTAACAGTGTAACACTGTTCCAAAAAAAGTGAACGTCATTCTGGGATGTATTAGCAGGAATATTGTAAGCAAGACATGAAAAGTAATTCTTCCGCTCTACTCCACACTGATTAGGCCTCAACTGGAGTATTGTGTCCAGTTCTGGGCGCCACATTTCAGGAAAGATTTGGAGAAAGTCCAAAAAAGAGCAACAAAAATGATTAAAGGTCTAGAAAACATGACCTGTAAGGGAAGACTGAAAAAATTGGGTTTGTTTAGTCTGGAGAAGAGAAGACCAAGAGGGGATATGATAACAGTTTTTAAGTATATAAAAGGTTTTTACAAGGAGGAGGGAGAAGAATTGTTCTTCTTAACCTCTGAGGATAGGACAAGAAGCAATGGGGTAAAATTGCAAAAAGAGCAGTTTAGGTTGGACATTAGGAAAAACTACCTAACTGTCAAGGGGGTTAAGAACTGGAATAAATTGCCCTGGGAGGTTGTGGAATCTCCATCATTGGAGACTTTTAAAAGCAGGTTAGACAAACACCTGTCAGTAATCAAGATAATACTTAGTCTTGTCATGAGTGCAGGGGACTGGACTAGATGATCTCTCAAGGTCTGTTCCAGTTCTATGATTCTATATTGGGAAAACCACTTTTACACTGGTATAAGTGCATCTTCGCTATGGTTTATACCAGCATAGCTATGTCAGTAACAAAATAACACCCCAACTGACATAGGTCTGACGTATAAGTTCTAAGTGTAGACTAGACTTGCGAATCTAAGAGTTCTCACTGTAATTATTATTTCAGACAATTTACTTGGTGCTGAAGTAAGGCTCACTGCTCTGTAATTCCCAGGATCACTTTTTTTTCAAGCTAGGTATCACATTTGCTACCCTCCTTCTATCTGTATATCAAATAGTAGCTGATTTTAATGAGAGGCTGCAAATTTTTCTTATCAGCAAAGCTATTTCATTTTGTCAATTAGCTCCAGCACAGACTCTTTGGACACCTTACAGTGACTCAGCTTTATGACTTGAAACATATACACCTTGGGTAGGTATCTCCTCAACAGTTAGACCTGGTCTACAATATGTGGTTAGGTTGAATTTAGCCATGTTAGGTCAATTTAAAAATGAATGCATCCACACAACCAACTCATTCCATCGACTTAAAGGGCTCTTAAAATCGACTTCTGTACTCCTCCCTGGCGAGGGAAGTAGTGCTAAAATTGACTTTGCTGGGTCGAATAACGGGGTACTGGGGACACAAATTGACGGTATTGGCCTCTGGGAGCTATCCCAGAGTGCTTCATTGTGACCGCTCTGGACAGCACTTTGAACTCTGATGCACTAGCCAGGTACACAGGAAAAGCCCTGGGAACTTTTGAATTTCATTTTCTGTTTGGTCAGCATGACGAACTAAGCAGCACAGGTGACCATGCAGTCCCCCCAGAATCGTAGAGTGTAGAATGTTTCTACGCTCCCTCTATCATCTCTGTCCCTGAGGTTATCCCAGATTAGAAGGTGAAAAAACTCACTCATGATGACGTTTTCCGAGCTCATGCAGTCCTCCCGCACTGATAGGGCACAGCTTATTGCATGGAGGCATTCAGTAGCAGAGGCCAGGAAAGAATTAAGTGAGTGCAAACAGCGGAGGCAGGACACGATGCTGAGGCTAATGGGGGAGCAAACGGACATGATGAAGCATCTGTTGGAGCTGCAGGAAAGCCAACAAGAGCACAGACCCCCGCTGCATCCACTGTATAACTGCCTACCCTCCTCCCCATGTTCCATAGCCTCCTCACCCAGATGCCCAAGAACGTTGGGTGGGTAGGTGGTGGGGGAGGAGGCTCCAGGCACCCAGCCGCTCCACTCCAGAGGATGGCCAAGCAAGAGAAGGCTGTCTTTCAAACCGTTTGATTTTTAGTGTGGCTACAATAAGCAATGTCGCCTTGTCCTTCCCTCCTCCCTCACCCCATCCAGGTTACCTTGTCCGTTATCTCATTTTTTAAAAAATTAATAAAGAAAGAATGCACGGTTTCGAAGCAATAGTTAATTTATTTTGAAGGAGGGAGGGTGGTTGGCTTACAGGGAATTAAAATCAACAAAGGGGGCAGGTTTGCATCAGGGAGAAACACACACAACTGTCACACCAAAGCCTGGCCAGTCGTGAAACCATTTTTTGAAGCCTCTCTGATGTGCAGCATGCCTTGCTGTGCTCTTCTAATCTCCCTGGTGTCTGGCTGCTCAAAATTGGACACCAAGTGATTTGCCTCAACCTCCCACCCTACCGTAAATGTCTCCCGCTTACTCTCTTATTATGAAGCACACAGCAAGCAGCAATAACAATGGGAATGTTGGTTGCGCTGAGGTCTGACCAACAGCACCAGCGAGCTTTTAAATGTCCAAAGGCACATTCTACCACCATTCTGCACTTGCTCAGCCTATAGTGGAACTGCTCCTTAATACTGTCCAGGTTTCATGAACGGACCCCTTGAGTTCATCGCTGGGGAGCAGGAGAATAGAGTTGCAGGGAAGTGATGGAGTTGTACACCATGTCCTGGAGGTTGCTAGCAGCCAGGAAGGGAAGAAGTTCCCAGAACCCCCAGCCAAGCTGCATGTCCAATGAGGATGGTTACCAGTCCGACTGCACTGTCTGCTGCCAGCAGCACCCAGGAGAACCAGTATGGATCCCCTGAGCTCGTTGTTGGGGAGCAAGAGAGCAGAGTTGCAGCGGAAGCGGTGGATGACGACGGTTAGCAGTCCTACCGCACCATCTGCTGCGAAGGCAAGGAGCTGCTGCTGTGTAGCAATGCCAGCTGCTGCAGGTGCTTCTGTGTTGAATGCTTGAAGGTCCTAGTAGGGCAAGGTACCTCGACCAAGGGAAAAGACCAAGAGCCCTGGAGTGGTTACATGTGTCAACCACAGAAGTGCAATGGGGTGTTACAGCGCCGACCGGACTGGAATGTGGCTGCAAGACTTCTTCACCAGCGACAAAGGATAGGAATATGATGCACCTAAAATCTAAAAAGGCCCACACATTTCCCAGAGTCACTACCCTTGATAACAGAACATCAATGATTGTACTGGCTACTTGGTTCACAGCTGCCCCCACAGTAGACTTGCCCCCGACAGCAGTGGTGATGGTGAGCTGAGCGGGCTCCATGCTTGCCGTGGTATGGCATCTGCATGGGTAACCCAGGAAAAAAGGTGCGAAATGATTGTCTGCCATTGCTTTCACGGAGGGAGAGGCAACTGACGACATGTACCCGAAACCACCAGCGACAATGTTTTTGCCCTATCAGGCATTGGGAGCTTAACCCAGAATTCCAACGGTCGGCGGAGACTGTGGGAACTGTGGAATAGCTACCCACAGTGCACTGCTCTGTAAGTCTATGCTAGCCATGGCAGTGAGAATGCACTTTGCCAACTTAATGCACTTAGTGGGGACATACGGAATTGACTGTATAAAATCAATTTCTAAAAATCAACTTCTATAAAGTCGACCTAATTTTGTAGAGTGGACATACCCACAGAGTGAGGAACAGAAATTATTTAACATCTCTGCAATCACCTTATCCTCTTTAGTTGCTCCCTTTACTCCATCATAGTTTGGAGAATCCACTTGTTTTCTTGCAGGCTTCCCACTTCAGATACACTTAACAAATTGCTTGTGACTTGTTTCTATGTCTTTGGCTAGTTGTCTTTCAAAATGCCTCTTTGCCCTCCTAATTTCCATTATACATATTACCTGCAGTAGTTTCTCCTCCTTTTGACTGCCTTGCCTAGGATTGAATTTCCATTTTCTGAAGGATACCTCTTTGGTTTGAACAATCTCTTGGACCTTGCCATTAACTTTATGATTTTTTTCTTGCCTTCCTATTTTCTCTTGTGTTTAGAAGCATGCATTCTTTCTGTAGTTCTAATAAGTGTGGTTAGGTAGCCTCCATGCTGACTCTAAGGATTTTAATTTCCTTTCTTTTGACCCTAGGGTCTTTTTCACCAGTTTAAACTTTAAGCTAAAGTCAGGGGGATCTTTTTCACTAGCAAATCCCAAAGGAGGGCACTGGCAGTGCCACACTGCCTCTGCCATCTTTTGCCTCTTTAGGGTTGAAGGAGCTGGCTGGCACAGGGAGGAATAATTTACAATCCCGAGTAAAGACAAGAGTGTCTGGCCCATTGTCACTTCTAGGACTTCATTCTGGAGCATTATATTACTGAACATTTGACACTCTGAGGGAGCTGATTGTTGATTTGTTGTACATTTTCCTTTCTAGATCATTTCCCATGCAAAACCATGTAAGCAAACTGCTCTGATCCGCAAAGAACAAATCCTTGATTTAAGCTTCTATTTCCATCAACCTTCAACTTTTGCTTTGACAGCCAGGAAAAGATGCCAAATTCTGCAGTTTAATTACAAAGTAGTATTCAGTGCGGCTAAGCCTCCTGCCTTCTGAACAGATTTCTTCTCTCCTTTACCTATCACCAGTGACTTGATCCAATAAAAGTATCAAACCTCATACATCATGCTTGGTAAGACATTGTAAAATAGGTCTCGCTGGTTCCTCCTGGTACTAAAGAGCTTTTTTATCAGTGAAACACAGTTTCTTTGCCCACCTCCTAGCTATTCCTCTTTGGGATAAAACCACACTGGAGTTTTACCTAGTGACAGAAGTTGAATGCTTCCTGCTTTAATGTTTATTTAGTAAAACATTTTACATTCCTGGAGAGATACCAGTCTGCCATTAATGGATTCTTGGCTCGGGGCCAGAAGCTAATAGTTTTATTAGTTCTCATAACATAGCTATGTGATTTGGGGAACTTCACTGAGCTGCTGCCGCTGTTGCTTTTTTTGTTTTAAGCCAAAAAAGTGCATAGAGGGCTAGATTTAGGAAGCCATTAGGTATCTCCATTGTGTGGGGGAAGGGCGAGGAAAAATCCTCCCTCTCAGGCCTTGAGGCAGCTGGAAAGCTGCTCAGAGGAGGCTACTCTAGCCCTGTGTGCCCCCCATTTTGCTCAGTCTGTGGGAGGGGGCAGAAGGCAGGCTCATGAGATCCATACGGTGGTTGATCAACCCCTTGTTGCATAAGGTGCAGTGCGGTTCGAGTCTCTTTTGACAGGAGAGGTACAAATCACAAAATAGTCATTGCCACCCCCACCCAATGTATCAATCAATAGCTATGAAAAGCTTATCTTACTGATAGCGAAGTAGCAGCAGGTAGAGCCGGGAGCTGGAGCTACCCGGGCATGTGCAGGGGCTGGAGCATGAGGTGGTTCCAGGAATCTGTGGCAGTTCCTTCTGCTTACGCATGGGGCTCACTTCATGGGGTTGGGGGGCGAGGAGTTGCAGCTTTCGGGGCACAGGCCCTAACCCCACCCCCTGCAAACCTCCCTCCCCTGCAGCCTGGGCTTACCTGCTACAATCCTGCTATGGCCTCACCGAGCAGTGGTTACCACAGCACACCCTTATAAAGAACACGGTATGGTAAATCACCATGGTATCAAGGCAGCTTTTTGAGGCACTAGTAGCCATACCAAGATTTGAGCCTCATGCAGCACCACACTCTTCGAACTTTCTGGCATTGTGCTTAGCTACTGGAGGAAGTGAGTCATGCCATTTAAATCCAATCACAATTTGTCCTGACATCTGTATACAATTATCAGTTAAACTAAGGAGAACATGGAAAATGTATTGGGTGGCATTTGGGAATTCTTGGTTAGGCTGGATCTCTCTTGCCTGGGCTGACGCACCGCCACTGGTAAGATGCCCCCACAAAACTCAGTCCTATGTTACACACACCACTAGCTAGACCCACCCCATTCCCTCTCCCCCCAGCTGAATTACACCAAATCTGGTACCAAGCAGATCGCTGCAGGCACAGGAATGGGTGCAGGATTTGTAAAGACGATTGTACGTTCAAATTGTCTATCTGTCTTGCTCAATCTCATTTTCCTACGGCAATTCAGATGGAAACATTCATCTTGTTAGAATCTCCTTGTCATTCATACTTCGGTGTATTTTTCAAGAGGAAAGGCAGTGTCCTAATTATTTTTAAATAGGGTTGACTTTCGTCTTGCAGGTGGAGAAGCCAGACTGTTATATATGTGCATATGCATTTCAGTTGTATGACGTAGCTGGAGAAAAATGAGTGCTTTGGTGCTACAGGTCAAGTTTATTTAACACTGCAATGCTTTAAAACAGGATGATGCCATTTCAATTAAATGTCCCAGAATAACAGAATGTTTTGCATGGTAATTGTTTAAAAAACTTTTCAGGACAACTCTCGCAAATTAAACAAATCTTGTATAAAATACACCAGCAATAAAATAGTATGTGTTAAAAATAAAACTCAGGACTTAGTAGAAATGAGGGAAGCAGTAATATCTTTTTCAGGACTGTCTGGTTTGTAACACCACATTATTACATAAATCAGCAGTACCAGTTCAGGCCCTATTCCAGTTGAAATATGAATGCCTTGCATTCATCTTGTTATATGATACACAGACAATTAAAAGAAAGAAAAGACCAAGGACAGAGTGTTTGCATTTCCGGTGAGAACACTTGCAACTGCTTCTCTTTCAGTCCTGGCAGCTCTTCCTATGATCTCCATTCCCATTTCCCACCCATCACATTCATTACCACAGCTGGGACTGGCCAATACTTAGTAGAAATTTGTGACACATGTGAATGGACCAATTACAGATACAAAGGACACTTACAATTTTAGCTGTGGCAAGGTATTTCAGCTTTGAAATCTTTGAATTTGAAACTCAAATTTGTGGACCTTTCTTATTATTATAAACCCCACTTGAAAATGTTGCTAAAATTGCTGGGATTTTGGTCTTTTTTTGAAGAAATGTTTGAAAAAATTCCAGGACAATGGAATTGGGTCCAATCTGGTTTTCACTGAACTCAAATATAAAGATTGGGAAAACATGCCTTATAGTGATATACTCAAGGCGCTCAATCTATTCAGTTTAACAAAGGGATGGTCAAAGTGTGATTTGATCACAGTTTATAAGGGCTTATCTATAAGATGCTTTAGTCCGCACAAGTGTCAATTTTAGCCTGCACTAGTGTGCTGCGCACTCACTGGCCTGTGTTTGAAACAGGGCTTCAATAACATGCACCAGGGAAATTTGAGAGTGTCCCAACAAGTAGCACAGGGGCCAGTTAATGTGTAATATGGTAGTGCACACTAGAATTCATACCCATCTGGTGTGCACTAAAGAATTGTGTAGATGAGTCCTACAGTTCTACTTAGGTAACAAAAAATTGGTAATGGGTTCTTCAATCCAGCAGACAAACATATAACAAGCTCTAATAGCTGAAAGGTGAAGCTAGACAAATTCAGACTTGAAATAAAGCACACCTTTTTCTTAGTGAGGACAGTTAACGACTGAAACAATTTACCAATGATCATAGTGGATTCTCATCACCGGCAATTTGTAAACCCAGATTGGATGTTTTTCTAAAAGACATGCTCTACTTCAAACAGGATTTATTTTGGGGAAGGCCTATAGCCTGTGCTATGCAGAAGGTCAGATTAGATTATCAGAATGGTTCTCCTGGCTTTATAATCTTTGAATCTATGTATCGATGAACTGTAAAATTCCTTTTGGCATCAGTGAGAGCTGTCTGGAACCCATGGCTTATAAATTGGGTGCCAAATTCTGATCTCATTTACACCAGGATTCTAAAGTAATTTTGATTTCAGTTGTGTTACTCTAGATTTATGCTGATGTAATTGGGGTCAAAATTTAGCCTTGGGATTCTCGATAGATTCCTCATTTGCTCAGCTAACACCTGCCTGCTTGCTTCTTGCTCTTCCTATTGATTTCTGCCCTGTCTCACCTACTGTTCATGTCAAAGCTGAGCAAGCTTGAGAGTTAATTTAAATGAATATCTGTTCCACACAGTGGCAAAACTACAAGTGGCTGTGGACCCTCCACATGATCATGCATATTTCTGATTTCCCAAAAGCTAGAAATTAATGACCAGTACATGAATAGAGAACAAATAAAAGTTAATATTACTTCACACAGCATGTAGTCAACCAGTGGAATTCGCTACTACAGGAGGTCACTGATTCATATAGCATGGGGCTGGATTTGAAAAACGGCTGAGTAATTATATGAAATTAATCACACTGGGAGTTATGCAAGCTAATAGCGAGGTAATCAGATCTCTTGCTTCAGGGTGCATGCTGATTGTCTGCAGTGATCTAGAAAGAATTTCCCCCCTTATGTACAGTGTTGCCCAAGTGGCAGATCCATGATGTTTTTCCCCATTTTCCTCTGAAGCACAAAGTCACTGTTGGAAGCAGGACGAGGGAACTCATGTGTCAGGGTCTGAATGGGTTTGTCTACCTCAAAAGCATGGATTCCCAGCTCCTCACAAATTTGGGTCAGTTAAGAACTAAATTCCAAGAACCATATCTTATGCTCAGGCCCAATAAATAAATAAATTAATTTATTTATTATTATTTTATTATTAGTTGAAAGTTATCAGTGCACTGGGGTCTCTGACCTAGCAAGCACCATAGTCCTTGCCTTGTGATGTTTCCAACATACTTCAAGCACAAAAACTAAATTCAAAAGCCAAGATTTTCAAAAATGTGTGGCCTAAAGCTGAACTCCTGCTCCAAAGACTGTATGTAAGGACCCAAACAAATAGCTTGATTTTCAAAACTGCTGAGCATCCAGAAGCTCCTATTGAAGCCTCTGATGTGTCTGCATATGGACTCAGAAGCCTAACTTCGGGCATCCATTTTTGAAAACCTTGGACTGAACTCCCAGTGCAAGAGAGAAGGTTGTTTTTTTAAAATCACCTATTATAAGGGAGAATTCTCATGGGGTGGTGGAAGCCATGTGTTTTATGGAAATATTAGAATGAGGACAAGAAGGCTGAAATAGTACACAAGAAGAGGATGTGAGCTACAATCTACTGGGTTTCCCTCCAAGACCTTTTCCATTCGGCTTATCCAGAACACCTTGTCCAGTTCTGGGAGAACACTTCCTCTGTTCCGGGGGGCTCTAAAAAACTCAGTTCGACTCCAGCTCATTACTCAGTTTACTTTATACTTCTCGCATATAAAGACCAATTGCTTTGCAGATTGCGTATAGGCCAGTTGCTTTGCAGACTAAGTAAGGTTCAGTTCAGGATGTTCCTGAATACTTTATTTACTATAAACTTGCCAACAATAGTTTAATTAGGTTCTGTGTCCCCTATTTATTATAAACATATTCACAATAGTTAGTTGTTTCAGCAATTAATTGTTGGAGTTTGATCAGCAGTTACGTGTTCAGGCTCGTCTTGTCTTAACTTGGGCCTGCTCATGTCAGCTAAGCCAGTCCTACATTCCACTCTTTTTCGTTTTCTTTTAAGTTAGCATTTGTTTCATTTGCATCACATTTCTCTCTCTGAGCTTTGCTTTTAAAATTTTATTATCCAGCAACACACTCCCATGACCTAACAGTTGTTTTTATTTGAACTCTCATTAAGACTAAACATAGTGTATGAACCGGGGGTGCAAGCTCACCTCCTCTGGTATGAGTGTTTCCAGAGTCTGTATGGCATTGTCCCCAATTTGCTGTAGCTTGGCTAACAGTTGGGTAATGGGGACCAACTGCTCTTTGTTTCTCTTTACTAAACTGGTTGTGTTAATTGAACCATGCCTTGATCTTCTCTATCTCCGCCTCCTCTGTTGCCACTATCACTTCATGACAGTGAGTGTCAAGCTCAGGGCAGACTGTCAAAAAGCTAGGAAGAGACCCCAGATTGGTGGTACATTCTATAATTAGATTTCACCAACCCAGTAACAAGTGTAAATTCCTAAAGCACTCTAACAGTCTTACCATGGGCATTCCCATCTAGCTTGACACCCAAGCAAGCTGGACTACGTGATAGACGGTCACTTTGCACAAAAAAATCACAATAGTCAGGTTACTCCCAGTCCCAAAGGACCAGTTACTTACCCCAGGTCATTTGTACTCAGATCTCAAACCAAAGACAATCCCTGTAGCCAACCCTGTAATCAACTAACTGAAGATTTATTAAATAAGAAAAGAAATTAGAGAGATTTACAAGATTAAAACAGGAAACATACGTACACAAATGAGTTACAGCCTTAGGTTTAAAAAGGCAATATCAACTTCTATAATAAGCACCTCTACATGGCCTTTAGGGCTGACCCATGTCAAGCAGAATGGGAATCTCTTGCTTATGTTTAGGAAACTTTGCTCCTCAGAGTGCAGACATCATGAAGATCCCAGTTTCTCCTCATAAGGATTTTTATCCCCTTCACCCCAGAATCCAAGCTGATGGGATGAGATCATATGCAGACTTCCCCTTCCTGGAGGGAGTGAGAAGTGCAATCAACAAGGTCTCTGTCCTTTGATGCTACCCAAAGCATCATTTGCCTTCCATGGGCCGTCTTGTTTGCAGGATGAGCACTTCACCTAAATTAATGCTTCTTTTCCTGTTTGGTGAGTTACACAATGACAGAGGTTTCCAATGCAAACACTCAATATAACTTTATACCATGGGATACAGATATTATAAGTAGGATGAATATATGCAGCATCTTACAAACATTCTGCAAAGTCTAAACATTAAGCACATTCTTATAACACTAACATCTATTTTAATTATACTAACCCACAGGTAAGCCAGACTGGTTTCAAGCTATGCATTTGACCTGGGCTTTTGGCATGAGCTAGCAACTGGTTTGACAATGTCACAGGCACCACATTTTTTTGCACCTGTAAACTCTGCTTCTGCAAGTCCTGTACCCAGATCTCTGACAAGGCTGTACCCAGATCTCTGACAAGGCTACCAGATGGCCTGGCTGAGAGTTCATCATACTGTCCCACAGTCTCATTGGTCTCCCCATGAAGGCCTCATATGGGGAAAATCCCACAGATCTACATTTCTTGCTCTGATGTGCATAAAGACCCATCACATTTAATCCCAATTACTACCCACATTGTTTAGTCCTTCTGGAGTTCAGTTTTATTGATTCTATTCATTCTTTCCATTTGCCCCATTGCTTTAGGATTATAAGCAATGCATCATTTCTGATCAATGTCCAACAGTATGCATGCTTTCGTGACCACTGATTCAACAAATCCACTACCATTGTCTGAATCAATTACATTATGAACCCCTTCAACGACTGAACAAATGATGGAATAGTTGTTTAGCTGTTGTCAATGCAGTCATATGTTTAGCTGGAAATGCCTCCACCCAGCGTGAGAATATGTCCACTACAACTATTATATATTTGCTCCCTCAGGGGGTTAAAGGTAGTTCCCCAGTGTAACTGATATGGATCCTTTCCCAAGGTCTTCTGGAAGCCTGTCTCATGAGTGCCCTTCTGTACTTTCTACTTGAAGGATTTATCTAGCACAAATAGGCAAGAATTAAGATTTTTATTCAAATCCTGTTCCCATCTGGGCCACCATCTTATTTTCACCAATTTTTCCTGAGCCTCCTTCTGTTTAGGGTGACCACCCATAGTAGATCCTTATTTTCATGTCAAGAGATCTTTCTGCATATCCCTTGGTAGGACCCATACTAAATCATTTTCTGATTTTACACTCAGCGCCCCTGCTAACTAGTATTAACTACTGAGCATCCACTTTTACTCCCAGGCTTTGAGCTTCCTTCCCTAGCGGATCTAACTCTGACTTCTGCTGCTGGATGCTCTGCAATCACTCTCCCTTAGCTTGTATCGATTGCTGCTGGCCCTGGGTGACCAGTGCTGCTGGAACAGCTTCTAAAGTGGTGTCCTGCCATCAGGGCGGTCCAGTTACCACTGCATCTTTGGCTGCCGAATCTGCTTCCTGACTTCCTTTTACCAGTGGCCCTTTCTTCCTTGCATTTTCACCATAGCTACTCTTTCAAAATATCATCCAGCATTTGCCATGTAGTACTGAACTGTATTTCTCCTCCATCCCTAGCCTGATACTTGGTCTGTTCCCACCGGGTCAGCATCAGCTCAGCTCCCCTGAACACCCAATCCAAATCCAAGACTACAGCAAGCTTAGAGCAGGACCCTTTGTCTTCCCTCAGTACACTAATAACTGCAGCTCATTCTGCCTTCTGAGCTGACTGACTCCCACACAGTCCTGTGAAGAGAGCAAATCCTCTGTTCCTGTGTAGAAATCCTCACATGTTGCAGAAGGCTTTCTGACAGGCCAGCACTGAAGTGAAGGGGAGAAATCTCTCTGCCATTTTTAGAGAGAGCCTCTGATGGTGACCCTTAATAGCAGAAGGAATTAAAAGAGGCTTCACTGGAGCACCATGGATTTTTTAATATCCTTTGTGCTTGTTTATTCTCTTTTGACTGCTGCCCAAAGGCTGCCATTTCAGAAAATCTTCACAGGGAAAAGGCCTGGGACACTACCCAACTGAGATGTTTACATACTGTGATGGGGCAAGGCCAGATGGCTACAGTAAAGTACTGAGAAAAAGGTATGTTAGCCCCAGGCTAAACAAATCCCTAGTACCCTGGTAACCAAATGGCAGTTGCTCCAGGTTAATCAAGGCACCTGGAGCCAATTAAGATCTTTCTAGAAGGCAGTAGAGATAGCTACTTTAATTAGAACACCTGCAGCCAATCAAGACAGACTAATCGGGGCATCTGGGTTTAAAAAGGAGCTCACTCCAGTCAGGCAGGGAGGAGCCAGAGGAGAAGGAGCGTGTGTGAGGAGCTGGGAGCAAGAAGGCAAGGAGCTGAGAGTGAGAGAGTGTACTGCTGGAGGATTGAGGAGGACAAGCGTTATCAGACACCAGGAGGAAGGTCCTGTGGTGAGGATAAAGAAGGTGTTTGGAGGAGGCCATGGGGAAGTAGCCCAGGGAGTTGTAGCTGTCATGCAGCTGTTACAGGAGGCACTATAGACAGCTGCGATCCACAGGGCCCTGGGCTGGAACCCGGAGTAGAGGGCGGGCCCGGGTTCCCCCCAAACCTCCCAACTCCTGATCAGACACAGGAGGAGCTGACCCAGACTGTGGGTTCCACAAGAGGGGAAGATCACTGAGGTGAACAAATCCGCCAATAAGCGCAGGACCCACCAAGGTAGAGGAGGAACTTTGCCACAATACTACATAGTCAGTAGTTTTCAGCCTTGGTTCGGCACCCAGGAAGATGTTGATAATTTGCTGGAAGACTCAGGGCCATATGTAATTTGTATGTGACTGTCAACAAGAGTTTAATTAGCGAGCCACACACAGGTCACTATTTTATTTATAGATAGAGCACTGTGATCGTACTCAGCACTTTCATCATAGAAGAGAAAAGAGAAACGAGGTTTCTTGTTATTACAGTGAAAGAAGGATCAATAAGCATGCTGCTTTACTAGCAATGGTGTTATGGTGTGAGTCTGTTAGGCAACTGAAGTGGTTTGAGTTGTTGAGATTCTTACCACAAAAGGTCTCTTCACACTATAAGTGCTTCCAATGAGGTTTACACAAATGACAACCCTCTGACATGGCTCAGGAGAACTGTCACTTTGCAGGTGCTTATAGAAAATCAGTTTCTTTCTTGACACTTGACAGCACAGTGGATCACATCCATTCTAAGTGGGCATTGTCCTTATCTTCTTTGGGTTCAGTCAAAAATGAGTTTGCAGATATCACAAACATTTCATTTGTTCCTCTGGAAGTTTCTGAGCTGTCAGTCAAACAAATCTTGACATTTCTTACCTCACTCAGAATAATTAGGAATGGTTTCTTGAGCATTTATTAGCAAGTAGGAAAGATCTTTCTGTGGAAGTTGTCCATGATGAAGCTTTCAGCTGCAAAGAAAGATCTATAACCCCCCGGCCCTCTTGGAGGTGAAGTCAAAGGCCTCCTCCCTTGGGGCTTCTGGTAAGCACCAGATTCTGTTTTCCTGTAGTCTTTTGTCAACTACAAACAAAGACCCAACAGCACCTGCAAACAAAGGTCCTGCTCACTTCTGCTCCTCTAGCAGCCGCTCACAAAGGTCCTGCTCTCTGGCGGAGTTTAATACGTTAAGGTTCCTGAAAGTAATGCTTTGTCAGCTATTGAGAGTCAAGAAGGGATTAAGACTTGTTGAGAGAGGAATCCTCATTCTGCCTGGCAGAGAGTCCCAGCATCCAGGATAAGCTACAGAATGAGCCTTCCGCAAGCTTCGCCAGTGGATGCTGCTGAGCTGCTCAGACCCTTAAATCATGTCTGCTGCTGCTCTGATAAGACCTCAAATCAGGTCAAACCATTTAGGGCACACACAGAAATTCTCTTCTCTTCTCTTCTTCTCTTCTCTTGATATACTATAATTGGGAGCAGTTCAGGTGCTGTGGGGTGTGCATCAGGAACCAGCAAATTCTTGTCTTTTAAAAGCTGATGTAAAGAGCGGCACAAAGGAAGCCATAAACAATGCTGCATATTCCTGAATGCCACCTACTATCACACTTTCCATTAATTATTTATAGACAGACAGACAGAGCACTCTTGTAATGTTTTTCATCTCTAACTTCTAGAGAAGGAAAATGATCCTCTCCAACCATAATGGATCCAGACATTAGCTGGTGTGACAGTTTGTGGAATCTGCTTTTGTACAGCTTATGAATTCTGTTAGATGTTGGGGACTCTTTATGTGTGCCTGGGTCATATGGCAAACTCCATTTGGAACGTGGGGCTTGTCTGCCTTATCGGCTGCCTTTCTACTCCATATTGTGTTAAAGCCCAAAGGAAGGGGCAGGAGAAATTCTCGCAAAGGGTTAACAATGAAGCGTCATTAAACAATGAAAAGTCATGATGAGCCATTCAAATGGAGTATCCTTGAATGAAGAAATGGCTGCCATTGAGGGCAAATCAGTTTCTCAAGTCTGAACTCCATGGGGGTGGTTACTAAGCAATGGATCATTTTGTGGGGGATTTGGATCACCTGATGATACTGATCGGGGGGGGGTCACCTGACAACAGGGACAGGAGGTTATAAGAGAAAGGGTATCTCATTGGCCACTTGCGAGAGAAAGAGAGAGAGCGGACCAGAAGCAGAGCAGGAAAGCTGGCCACCGAGGAGAGAGAGACTCCATGATTTGGAAAAGATGTCATATGCAGGAAGGGAGATCCTAGATTCCTTGGAGGACTCTCAACCAAGCCCAAGGAATACTCAAGAGTGGTGAGGAAACTGAGGCATGGAACTGCATATAGGTGATTTATTGTTTTGTCTAGATATGTATATCTCTTGTGCTATCTAAAGTAAAGAGTGATTAGTTTTGAAATCTTTGCAAAGTCTCTGTGTTATGTGTGTCCACTATCACATATCCCTGAAGGGGTAAATTGTAAGCCAGAGCGCCCAAAAGACTGGATTTCTTGTACTTAAATAACTGGAGTGTCCTGGGGTATCAGCACTGGTCCTGAGGACCTAGGGCAACTGGATTGTTATGTCCCACTGCTGTGAGGGGTGGCTGTACTAGAGACAGGTTGGAGCCAGAGACAGTGGCTTGAGTCTACTGAGACCTGTGGAAGCTTAAAAGGGTAGGCCTCACTTGACATAAGTAACTTGCTTCATTTCTTAGTGGGAATGATTGGGAAGATGAATGAAAGGTTAAATTGTAAATAAGGGCTTAGCAAGCAGAAGGCTAAAAAGACAGAATGTTGGAGCCAGCAAAGATAAGCAAGAATACCCAGATGTTAGGGACAATGGACAAGATAAACCTGGAATGTAAAGATCAGGTTCTACATGAACAGTGCAAGGACAGAGTGTGTTATACAGGGATTGGCTCCTGTATCGTAATCAATCCAATCCAAAAAAGTGTGATGCAATGCAAGTGTAAATGTATACAAAGGAAGAGGTTTTCTGTGTAACCTTGGATGTGCGGTGCATCCACTACCCACCCTCTGTGCTTGAGTCTGATCAACTCACGTGCTTTGCTGTGTCCAAATAAAGGAACCTGTGTGATAAAATCTGGAGTTACACTGAGTTTTTTGGATCCCAGAGAACTGGATGAAGTCTTCTCCCAGAACTGGACAAAGTGTTCTGAATAAGCTGAGTGGAAAAGGTCTTGGAGGGAATCCCAACAAAAAGCACATGGGTCCAGCATGTGGGACTCAAATACAGCAACCTGGTGAGTGTCCAGCAGAGGGAAGTGTGGCAGTGGGCCATATCTGTTAAAATTGTCAGCAATAAAAAAATGTTGATATTTAAATAGCCATCGATAAATTCAGCGTTAACCCACCGAGATTAACATGGGCAGTTCACAATCTTCTAGAGCTTTTGATCCAAATCCACTGGTCTGCTCCAGCGGTGCAAAAATGGAGTTTGTGTGTGGCTGTGGTGGTTTGCAGCTCCCTGGATCCTGGGACCCACCTACATCAGCCTGATGAAAGGTAGAGCAGTACACTAACTTCCCTCCCTGTGCAGGGGGTGTGTCTGAGGAAATCAAGGGTGGCTTTATCTCTCCATGATTCAGCGTCCCCCAGCGGCCAGTGCAGTGCATAGGGCAGCTGGGAGCCAGCACACCTAGGAGACGAGCCTGTCACTGAACAGGCCAAGATGTATGGCTGCAAAGATGGCACCTAAAGCACCTTTTGCCCCCTGCCCACCTATTCTTCAGCCATGCACACTCACCTGGACCAAAGAATCTGGCCGCCAGATAGATTTAATTGCATCCTAATAATTTCTAAATAGGAGTATTTATAAGAGGTTTTTCCCCCCTTCTTCACGCATGTTAATAGTAAGAATAACCATGATGTCTGTATCCCTGTCCCTGTGGAATCATTGATCACATGCATCACATTAATCAGTCATTATACAGGACTGTGCTTAACACTCGGGGGGTGCTAGCTGATTGGCCTCATCAGCGTTACAGTCTCTCTGGGTTCACTTGTAAAGAGATGTTGTCCGCATCATCGTGATTTGCCAGAAGCTGTGTCTGACCCCAAGGACTTTGAAATGTGATTCATTTTGTGTTACAGAACGTCCATTCCTCTGGGCAGTGATTAAAAGGCCTTTGGTGTGGATCACTGTGTAAGGACGCGGGCTAAATGATGTCATCAGTTTCCTTTCTTTCCTCTGACGGACTTAGTGTTGCCAATGTCAATATGAAGTGGTGATGCTTGATGTTTGTGATCAGCGTTCTGAGTCATTTAATTTTATAGGAACAGCCAGTATTATATCTTTCAGCTGAGGTGCAAAGTTTGCTTAATGAGTATTTACATTTGTTAAAAGGCAACTTTTGGGGAGCAATAGTTTCCATTTTAGAACAAGGGCAATTTTTTGACAAAAAGCTTTTCATTAAAACAAAATTTGACCAGTTCTAATTGTGTTATTTATTATTATGTGTTTGGGTTGTTTGGGTGTTTGTGTACTTTTTATCTGATGTTAGTTTGGTGCAATTAATTTAACTAATATTTTATTAACTCAATTTACCTTTGGTTTGTTCAAGCAAGGATATGTACTTTGAGTTACATCTTGCTAGAGGCGTAGAAGCCATCAGGAATGGAGTATCATATAAATAAACACATTCATACATCATGACTATAATTCTGTAGCTATTATTAGCATTATAATAATTATTATTCTTTGTTAAAAAGTGGTCTTTAGTTAGTGACAGAAAAATCAAATTGGGTAGTTAAATACCGGAGGCAAAGCCTCTCTAACTGGATCACTATTAATATAGAGGATTTACTGGTATTATCAATTTGACTTTTTAAATTAAAAAAAGGAAGACAACCAAATGTTTAATGTTCTGCCCATTTACTTCTTGGTGTTCAATGAATGTGTTTGCCAGCAGGTGGAAACAAGAGTCTTCTTTCTGAGCCAACTCCTAGAGTTGGCATCAGCAACTCTCGCTGAACCGAGTAGGAATTCTGGGTGCTCAACACCTCTCCAGATGTAAGCCTCTGGAATGAGTGATTCAAAGCAATGCATTAGCAAGACCAACAGCCAGCAGGCATATATGTGTAGTGTAGTATGGATTTACAATGACCCTCATTCTGCCGCAGTGCCCAGTCCCAGGAACTAAGCTAGGACTGGGACACTCCGTGGGGGAAAGTGGGAGAGGAGTCTTCACCCCACATCCCAGAAGGGGAGTGGAGTTGTTCTGTGCTCAATTCTCCAGCCTGAGGGGCAAATCCATTCCCAATGAACTCCCATTAACCTCAGTGCCAACATTCTCATTGATTCCAATGGGACTAAGATTTTCCCTAAAAGTAACCACTAGGTCCATTGCCCCTGTCCCCTCTGTGTGAGGAAGGACTGAAGGCTCCACGTAGTGGCCATTTCCTCCAGCTCTACCCCCTGTTCTCTATGCCCCCCTGCTTGCGGTTTCACTGAGAGCCTTATGGATCTGTGCTCTCCAGCACCCATAGGCTCCAGTCCGTATACTCCTTCCAGAGCAGTGAGACTGTAGAAATTCCACTGTGATGCAGAGGAGGGGAGGAAGATTTGCAGCTAAAAGAACCTAGGGATTGAGATTTTAGTTCACAATTTGCTTGCTCTCCTCTCCCCAGATACTCTCAGGGGACATTTTTATGTGTCTCTCCCCACATGTTTTGGACTCAAGAATAAGACTGGGAAAAATTCTATATGGTGGCAACATAGTCTCAGATGCTAAAATCCAATCTCTCACGTGTATAGGATCTCATTAATACACATGATTTACAACCAGCAGAATGAGAAAGTGACAGCCTTGACAAATTACAGCTTTTTAATGGTTGTAAGGTAGCATTATTAATGTCTGCTGACTTGGTGTCCCTCCTTTTACTTTGAACTTCTCCTCCCTGTTGCATGGGCCTGAACAAAAGCTGTGTGAGTTTTGAAATACATCCACATAAAATAAGCTTTTAGATGGCTTGAGCAACGTGAGTGTCCTAATGGGCCTAAAAAGAGAGCAGAAAAAGCAGCAATAATCGTCGTCAATTAAAAGAGAACAAGAAATCAGCGAGAATAAATATGCCCCACAACTGCAGTCCTCTACCAGGCAACAGCATCACTTCAAATGATCAGAGTGGCTTTTTAAACCATGCATTTAGAATACCATTCACCTGACTTTTTGAGGCATGGCAGCTTGCTCGGTAGTGTCAGTGTCAGGCTTCACTTCAGTAACTGCTAGAGCAACAATCTCCCAAGCGACTAACACTGGATCTGAGACTGAATTCACTTAAATGTGAACAAGATGATTCAGTAGGTGCTAATGCTGCTAATTCACTAGGTGCGAATGTGTGAATAATTATAGATGTATTTAAGCAGCTGCTGCGCCTTCAGACACTTCCGTGCATGCAAATTCATAGTTCTATGGTTGGAGGTGTATGTATGAATATATTAGAAAACGAGGGTGTTGGTAGCAATTCCCCAGTTAAGGTTGCATTGAGATTTGCACTTAAGGGGGACTAAAATCCCTCTCATTTACACTCTACTAATTGAATTCAGTCTCCAAACTTGGCACTAGAACTCATCAGAGGGTAACTGAATTTTTTATGTATTATTTTAATAAAACTAAGTTAAATTTTTTAAATGTTCCTTCTAGAAAATTGTAAATTTTCTTCTCATTCCTTGAGGTTCCTCTAGTTAAACAAATTCAGTACCCACAAATCCCCCCCCCCCCGCAACCCTCCACACCCAAATGATATCTCAGGCGTAGACCACTTTTGCCATTTTAAAATTACACACAGAAAAGCATGTTCCCCTTATCTGGAAGAACTGTTCTGTGCTATGCACAGAATACCCAGCTCAATACTCAGATAGTAACTGAAATTGTTCTAAGTTAGGGAATTAACATAGTAGGGCCTGAATACCCTCAACTTCCACTGCCTTAAACGGAAGTTATGGCACAAAGGATCCTGTTGAATGCTCTGCTCAGACAATATATTAAGGAGGAAGTAAAGCAACACAAGGTAACAGTGAAAACAGCCTGACCTAATAGCGTTTTAGACTGACATTAGAGCACTAAGTGTTTCAGTGACTATCTGAGTACTAGGGAGACGAGGTGGGTGAGGTCATATCTTTTATTGGACCAGCTGCTGTTGGTGAGAGAGAGAGGCTTTTCAGCTACCCAGAGAACACATCTTACTGTTATGACGCTAGGCACCAAGCATCTCCCACAAGATATTCAGCACCTTGTGGAAGCTGGCCCCTACTCAGACCTTTTCTGATGCAAGCACGGACAAAAACTTTCTCACATGTCATCTGTTTGGCTTTAGAACAGCAAACAGGGCAAATCTGATGCAGTCTGATAGCTCTCCGTTGTTTGTACAGACAGCTATAGCGAGGGCTTTATTGCCTCTTCCTGATGTTTGTGAAGCCCGCTTGCTTTCTTTTCCATGACCCTTTGAGAACGGAGGCAGCTGATGACATTTCCCCTTTAAGTGCTGAGATACTGCACAGGACAGGCCCTTGGAAAAGAGAAGGTTATTCCAACAGAGAGAGACTTCAAGAGAGTTATGACAGCCACTGGGAGTGCTTCTGCTTCAAGACCTGCTCACGCAGGCAGTCATCGATAATGCAACCTCTGACATGAACTAAAGGCAATTTCTTTCCTTGAAATGATGCTGCAGGAACTTAGCTTTCCAAATGATACAATGCACTATATGTTCCAAATGAGGAGTGATTTTGACAACACAAACTTCCTTCCATCCCCCAACATAATTCATATGAATATAAGCATTCCAGACACGGATCAGTGTATTTACCAAAGAAACACGTTACATGAAAACAGTTAGATCAAACTGATTGCTGACATGTTGGCATTTTTACTTAGAGCTAACAGTGTAGCTGAGGTCTGTATTTGTTTAGACCACTCAAATGGCCATTCTTGAACATGGCATAACCTTGGATGAGATCCAGTCTGCCAACATCTAGCCTGTCACAAAGCTTAAATTAATTATGTAGATATGCAAGAGGGCATTGCTGCAGCAGCTGGTTTAAATAGCTGTATATCAGTTTGACTTTCAGTGCCTCCGTTTTTAATAGATTATATCATGTGAAGGTCTCACATTATCAGCTGGATGAAAGTCAGATATTTGGAGATGGAACGATATCCAGAGCTGTTCTGTATTTCTGGGAACTTTTTGTTAATATACTCCGTGTTCCTTTGCAAGATGCATAAAGCTCTTGTCCCGGTGACTGACATACTGCATAAGAATGGCTCACAACTGCTAATTAAAAAAATGAGAGGCAGGAAGGCCTATTCCCATGTACTTTGTACATGGGCAGGGAAGTATCTGAGCTCATGAATGGTTCATTGATACTGCACATTAACTTATCTGCTTTTTGAATGCTCCCAGTCTGCTAAAAATGTCAGATAAATTTGCACTAGATACCCCTTGCCTAAACTGATGGTCAGCATCAGATCAGAAAATAACTTAATTCTCCTCCATGTTACCTGTTGCTTCCTATTACACTGGACAGTACTTTATTGTCTCATTGTGTTTGGCCACATTTTGGCATGACAGCTGAAGCTGTTTAATGGGATAAAATGGGAGATGAAAGTGAAACAACAGGACAACCGACTGGGAACTACCTGTTCGCTCAGATGCCTCGAACGCCTTGTTATCCAGGCTGTTAATTTTAATGTCTGCACAAGGATCTGTTAATTGTCTGTGGTTCATGAGCTCCCCTGATGGGGAGTCTGGTCATCTCTGGCTCCCTTTCTTCACTCTTGAAGCATGTCCTCTCTTTGCCTTACTAGTCTCTCCTAGCAGCTCATCTCCCCCCTCCTCTTTTCTCTTCAAAGGTTAGACTGGAGACTGGACCATGTGCCCACATATGGAGTAAGCAGGAGTGTTCCCCCCACTTCTGGTGCTGCATGGGTGACTTGGATCGTGGTCTGGGTGTGCAGAGGTCAGAGTCTTGTACTCCCAGCTAGTCCCTCTGCACCCAGAGCAGGAAGGTGGGGAGTGGGTAGAGCTTTAGCTTGGACCCCTCATGTACCAATCTGCAGAGCTGAGCCGGCACTGGGACAGCAGGGATAGTAATTTGCAGCTGTCCTGAAGGAAATTACAACCCTCCCTGGAACATGGGGGAGCAGCAGGCAAGGAACTGTGGTTCTCTGCATCCAAATTCCTCCCCTGGGGCATGCAGCTCCCATGGGCTGCTTCCTTGGGACACACTCAGACTCCTGGGTTTGCCTTTCCTCATGCCTCAACTTCCAGTCCTGCAATTATTTATTACGTCCTCTTCAGTCAAGCTTTGGCCTCCTCCTCTTCACTATGGAAGCAGTTTCCTATAGTCTCTGACCAAAAACTGCACCGTGAGGAAGAGCACACAAGAGTAATATAAGTACAAAAACCCTAAACCCTTATCCAGCCTCTCTCTGTGTTTGCTTCTCATTCTGCCTGTCCACAGCTCTACTTTCATCCTCAGTTTGCTTTGGACTTTCTGCCTTCTCCCTGTTCCATGTTTCAGCCTCTCCAAAGGGACTGAAATATTGTATTTATTTAGATGCAAGCAATACACTGAAAGAGTGCCTGTCCAGGGCTCTCAGCACTTCTGATGTGTTAAGAATACAACCAAACTCCTACTGGTTCCAACAAGTCCATTAGCCTCACCCCTACAAAAAAGCTAAACAAAAGAAAACAACTCCTCACCCTGCCCAGCCCCTAAATCCCAGTGCCTAGCCCTAAATGCCAGCCCTTTACTTAAAAATGCCAATCCTCTGTGCACAAATACTTCCTGTGCCCACAGTGCACTCCTCTCTACCCCAGGTCCCGAGAAAGACATGGACTTTGCTGCATGCCCCAGAGGTTATTTTGGGCCCAAGGAAGGAGTGAATTTGAAAGTTGAGGGCCCATGCCAAAGAATGTCCTGCCAGCAGCTATTTCTTTTTCATAGTGATTGGGCTCCGGCTTGGCAGGTTGTGCTGAGCACAGCTGTGGCAGTATGGCATGGCGGGGACAAGTGGGAATTAGGCTGAAAGAGTTCATCCAGATCCATCCTTAGCAAGAACAAATGATTTGGAAGCCAACCAACTTGCACTTGTCCACAGCACTTGTTTAGTAACCAGGTGTAAAGGCAAGACAGGATTGGGTGGTGGAGTTCAGATCCACGTTCAAAACTGAATCTGAACTTTCCCAAAGTTGGAAGATGTTCTGCTTCAGGTTCAGGTACAGAGAGATGCCTGAAATGTGATCTTCACCTCTGCAATTCCAATTTGGGCCTACACACTTGGCACTGATGTACACTGCTACTGTACCTTGGATAGTGAAAAGAGGGCCACTCCTTGTGGCCATGTTTGAGGTTTTTGCTGTTTTGTATACACATGTGGTGAAACCTCACCCTCAAGCCAGTCTGCAGCTGCTTATCTGGAGCTCTCTTCAAGAACAGCATGCAGGCTTCACACCCCTGGTCCTGTAGAAAAGTCTCAGCAAAATGAAGATACGCCTCATAAGTCAAATATTACTGAACAGAAGGATTTTGATAATTATAGTATCCCAGGCTCACAGCTCTGCTGTGCCAAGAGAACTTAAACAAGAGTCTACATAGCTGCAATCTCTCAGAATGAGGAGAGGGGAAAAGAAGGGAGACATCCTGAGTTTTTGGTTGCAGTTCATCCCAACAGCCCTGCTACATTCTTACAACAGCCATCTAAAGAGGGAAGAGCTTCTTGCAGCCAGGCAATGAATATCCTTCAAGAGATGATTGCCTCTGATGAATCACTACAGCTAACAAATGACTTTCACTTCTGATCATACAACAGGGACCGTCTTGCTTATGTTAAAAATTGCATCTCAATATCTTGATATTCCTCTTTCCCTCCAGCATTACTCAGAATGTCGTATCACTGGAGTTCTGGAGTCTGCTTGTACTAGACTAGCATCTGGTTTCTGTTATCCCCTTGGGAACTGCTTTTCTCAAAACCATAGGGCAGGCTAGATGGAGAGTGGCAAGACATGAATATTTTGCACTGTTTACGCAGAGGCAGCTATGCCACTAAGCTTAAAAGCATCGGCAACATATTTTAGAATAGCCAAATGCATCCTAAATGCCAAGATTAACTCTGGGCCAGGCCACAGCACTTTTGGTGGCACCATTTTAGAGAGGCAGCCACTGAGGTAGGAAGGGAAGCAGCAGTGGCACAAAGAAGAGTTGGGTAGGCAGGGAACCTGTGGAGCAGCTGGCCAGCCAGCTGATATTGAGCAACTGAAATATTGCTGGTTGGCTCAAGCAGGCGCTGAAGCTGCCTGCCAGCGATGGGGAGGAGGAACAGGTGATTGGAAGGAGAGAATGAAGAAAGAGGCCTGAGGAGGTGATGCAGAGTTGGCTGAGGTGAACCAACTCTGTGAAAAGAAAGGGCTCCAGCCCAGCTGGAACATTGTCATCCTTTGATCTCAGCTGTTCATTGATGTAGGGCATCAGTGTTAATGGGTTAAAAATATGGGGGAGAAGATGCCTAAAACAATAGAGGCTCTTTATTGATGCTTATTGGATTGACCTGGTTCTGATTATGCTAAAGGACCATTCTTCCACAGAGAAAGAAACAGTTTAAAAGAGGTTCATAATGGCTTAACTGATATCAGCAAACAAACGGAAGAGATTTAAGGATGCATTTAGTACTTGCGGAAGCAATTGCCTGAGTATGCCTACTCTGGGCAAAGACAGTACTCACGTTTCTGACTTAGCTACTCTCCCAAGCTGTCTGTATATCTGATAGAGTATCTTGATCAGGGACTGGGAAGTGGATTCCCATAACACAAATTCTATGGCTGCTGATATCTAGTTGCTTAATTTCACCCTTGAGCCTACATAATGTATAGCAGATATATGAAATCAGGTAAACTGAAAGCAATGGTGGCTCATTGGGGGTTACAGAACTTTAAAAGTACCTTACTACCCTGATCTGGCTCTGGAGAACATATCAGAAAGGTTTTTCTTAGATATGATAATTTCCTTAGTAGACGAGTGTGACTAAGAACATAGAGAAAATGTAACGAGAAACTCTCTTTGGAAATCTTCAGAATTCTCCTCCCCCTCCTGAAACTAGGCATTCAGGATATCACAGCTTAAATGGGTGTCCTAATTTGCACATTCACTTCATGACCTATGAGCTTTGTGTTTGTAAAGTGCCTAGACAGTCCCTGCTGGGACGAGTTTACAGTATAAGGAAGAGTTTGAAATCTATTATTAAGATTGTAATAAGTATTATGATTCCAGCAATGTGCTAGATGCTGTGCATGCTTTCTGAAGACAAGTCATCTGCCACAAAGTAGCGTTTTCTCATGTGAGTAAGGCGTACTCTGCGCCTATGCCTACACTACGAGCTAAGGGTGTGATTCCCCCTTACTGGCGCTAGCTCTCATAAATCTCGGGCAAGTATAAATAACAGTGTAGTCACAGCAGCATGCCCAGCAGTCAGAAACTGGTGGGTACAGATTTGGCATGGCTAATCCATGCCTCTGTGGCTACACTGCTGTTTATATTCACACTAGCTAGATGAGAGCTAGTTCGAGTATTTGTCCGCAAGCAGGGGAATCACAACCCTAGCTCATAGTGGAGACGTGGCTTGTGAGTGAACTTCATCCCTACGCGAAAGTCCAGCTTTGAGGCCTTTGCATCACTTCAGCCCCATTTAAATCCTCAAAACAGAGTTTAAGACAGAGGTTGAAGTGATGTACAAGCCTTGTGCTGGATCTCTGCACAAAGGTCCATTTCACCCAACGTGAGTAAGGATCACAGGCTCCAGGCCTGATGGAGTGGTTACAATGGCAACAATAAAAGAATGGGAGGAGGTAAGCAGTTGACATTACATGGAAACCTTTCTAATATGTGGAGAGTTTCACTTCTGTTGTGTGATATTTTGTGCAAAGTTCTTCTCCCTGAGCCTGATCCAAAGCCTATTAAGTGAGGAAGGATGGTCCAGTGATTATGGCACCAGCCAGAGACTGCGGTTTAATTCCATGCTCTGCTACAGACTTCCTGTGCAGCCTTGGGCAAGTCACTTAATCTCTCTGAGCTTCAGTTCCTCTTTTGTAAAATGGAGATAATAGCACTGCCCTAGCTCACAGAGAGATTGGGAGGGTAAATACATTATGAGGTGCTCAGACACTATTTGACAATACGGGAGCATTTTGCTTAAGTGCAATCAGACCTGTGTGTTCTGTATGAGAGACCCAACTTACGAAATACTATTTATCATTCCACACACATCCACTTAGCTCTGCAAAATAATAGCTTGTTTGTAAAGAGAAAATGCAAGAAATTAATTATGCCATTAAAATATTAATATACACAGGAAAATAAACAGAGTAAAACACTGTTTTCTGCTTGAGAGGGGATAAATGGGAAGACTGCTTCATATGCAGCCAGAAAAACAACACGAAGGAGCAGAGAGGCAAGGAATTCAGTCGGCAATAGAGACACTACTTTCCCATCATGGACATGCCATAAAGTGACACACCATGGATCTTCTTTGCATTTAATATAATTAGGGAGCAGGGAAACTATGACTGAAGAACAATTTAGTAATATGCATGATTATGAGGGATTTGGGCATGATGTATATTTAAAAACCTGTGACTCCCCAAAAATTGGTGTGAATGTCACAAAATATAGAGATGATCATCATTTTCAAAAGCCTTGTTGGTAATATTTTGAGCACTAACCTTGTTCACTGTACAGTGGGACGAGGGTAAAACTCTACAACATAAAAACCATGACTACACAATTCATGGAGGCCCTATTCTGTTGAGAGCGGGCAATATTCATCCCAGGTTCTACCCCAACCTGAAGTGCATTGGGGAAGGTGGCAATGGTGGGAAGCAGCACCAAATTCCCTTCTACCAGAGAAGAATCACAGCAGAGGGCCAGTGCAGCCCCCAGATTGAGCAGCATTTGCTTGAAAGGGGCCTGATGGGGGGATATGTCTATTTAGTGCATCACCTCCTCACAAATGGAAAAGAACCCACACAATCTATAGAAGGGGAAATATGCACCAGGCTTCTACGGCCCCCATCGTGTCACCATCCTCAGTTGGCTCAGTCTCAGAACCACAGGAACATACAACTACAACATTGGTTGATAAAGGCAATAGAGTTGACATAACATACTTAGACTTCTGTAAGGCATTTGACTTGGTATTGCACAACGTTTTGATTATAAAACTAGAAAGATATAAAATCAACATGGCACAAATTAAATGGATTAAAAGCTGGCTAACTGATAGGTCTTAAAATGTAACTGTAAATGGGGGATCATCATCAAGAAGGTATGTTTCTAGTGAGGGCCCTCAGGGATCAGTTCTATCCCTGTGCTATTTAACGTTTTTATCCATGACCTTGAAGAAAACATAAAATAATCACTAATAAAAATTTGCAGATGACACAAAAATTGGAGGAGCGGTAAATAATGGAGAAGACAGGTCACTGATACAGCGAGATCAGGATTGATAAGCTGGGCGTGAGCAAACATTATACATTTGAATACGTCTAAATGTATACATCTAGGAATAAAGAATGCACACTTACAGAATGGAGGATTTTATCGTGGGAAGCAGTGACTCTGAAAAAGACCTGGGGGTAGGGGATTATGGTGGATCATGAGCGGGACATGAGGTCCCTGTACAATACTGTGGCCAAAAGGGCTAAGGTGCTCCTTAGATGTATAAGCAGGGGAATCCTGAGTAGGAATAGAGAGATTATTTGACCTCTGTATTTGGCACTAGTACGACCACAGCTGGAATACTGTGTCTGGTTCTGGTGTCCACAATTCAAGAAGAATGCTGCCCTATTGGAACAGGTTCAGAGAAGAGCCACTATACTGATTAGAGGATAAGAAAACATGCCTTATAGTGGAAGACTCAAGGAGCTCAGTATAATTAGCTTATCAAAGAACAGGGTAAGGGGTGACTTGATTACAATCTGTAAGTATCTACGCAGGGAACAAATATTTAATAATAGGGCTCTTCAATCTAACAGAGAAAGGTAGAACACGATCCAATGGCTAGCAGCTAGACATATTCAGAAATAAGGTGCAATTTATTAAACAATGAGAGTAAATAACCATTGGAACAACTTGGTGGATTCTCCATCACGGACAATTTTAAAATCAAGATTGGATGTTTTTCCAAAAGAGCTGCCCTAAGAAATATTTTGGGAAAGTTCAGTGTGTTATACAGGAGGTCAGATTAAATGATCACAAGGGTTCCTTCTGGCCTTGGGAGCTATTAATCCATGAACACAATCTGGTGGATAATTTCCCAGTTTTGATTTTTTCATCAAAATTTTGAAATTCAAGAACAAAAAAAAATTGGATGAATTTTTGGAGAACATTTTGATGTAAAAATCTTCTCTTTTTTAACTAGCTATAGAAATGAACAAAATAAAGGCACACATTTTTTGCAAAAAATGTCATGATTTTCTCCCCCATTTTTGACCAGCTCCATATACAACTTATATAAACAAAGAGGATAACCTTGTAGATTTACGTGAATGAAGAGCAACTCACTGTAAATTATTCTGCTTTGGGAATCAAAGTAAGTAAAGAAATGCTCAAAGAAGTCAAGAAGATGGATCACAGAATGTAATTTGTTCATTTATTGAGAAAGCGCAGCTTAATGTCAACGATGAACGATAGCATTTCAAAATGTTTTAGTAAATATTCAGAAGTATACTTTGTCAAAATGATGACCTCTTAGTAATATGAGACCTCATTACAGGACTCTGCTATTAAATCGTCCCAGAGAGAATGTTGAGTTTTCAGAGTGCTAATTATGGTATGTGCCAGTTAGTAAGCTTCCACTGTCCAACTGTACACAAGACATGGTAGAAATGTTCAGAGTTGTATACAATACTATTTACCAGGGGCTGACCTGCATTTGAACTGCTATGTGAAAGGTGCTTTTCACTAAAGAATCAAGTAGCTCTCCAATCTCATAGTTGCCTCAAAACAAAAATAAAGAAAGGTTTGCAAGGAAGAGTGAAAATGTGGTCCACCTTTGTTACCAACTATTCTAGTAGTATGGTGTGCGTTATGAGAGAGGTGGGTGAGCTAGCTAAGGAGATGGAGCCTGTCATGGAAGAGTGCTGTGAGCAAACATTCTCTGGAACTGTTCAATACAATGACTTGGGTTCCTTGCATAACTTACTCACTTGGTTTCTCTCTGTTAGCTGCCTGACAGGGCTTATAAGGCTAAAAGATCAAACTGGAAACTAATACACATACAGACTAGGTAGGTGACCCTTGACTCCCACCTATTAGGTTAGTTGCTGCATGTTTTCACTTTTTAATCCAACCACTTTTGCTGTAGTTCTAGGCTGATACAGTTGTCATACATGCAAAAGTCCCCATTTAAATGAAGTCCAGTCAGATGCCCCTTAAATGCACAGTATCCTGCAGAGGCCACATCTTCAAAGGATAGCACTTACATTTAATAAAGAAAATGGAAAGAAACAAAGTTACCTGGAGATAGGAATGTCAAAATGCATTTCACACACCAGCGCAGTTCTTGGAGTTTGGCAGTATCAGTTTTAAAAGATCCTGTTTTCATCTACCATTTTATGGTGCAAATTGACTTCAGAGAAGTATCACTATGGCAGAAAAGGACAGAGAATGGAAGCCAATTCTCTATATAAGTTGAAAACGGTTCCCCAGGGAATAGAAGTACAGTATAATGAGAAAGTAATATTATGGGGGAGTCACCAGATGGCACTATTGCACAGACTTCGAGTCTTTTTTCTTCGCAAGAGAGAAGCGTAGGACCTTTGAAAAACTGCTGTGTTGTTAGTTTGGTGATGCTGTTTCTCTTCAGAGGAGCTGTTGCAAGTAGCAGGGAGTTTGCTTTCTGTCTACATTTCTCTAATTAGAATCAATTCTTGAGGAAGAGCTGTTCCATGGGAACTGATTCTTGATATTTTGGCTGAGAGTCCTGAAAGAGGGGAATTCCTATGCACGGTTTGTGACCATTTTTGTTCAAGGACTGGCACTCATAGTGTAAATAAAACAAATTATACTAGGAAAATACTCAGACTCCATGCCACTGATTTCTCCTCCAATGGAAACCTGACCTGCAAGGCTGAAAAATTGTTATTACCCAGCAAAGGGGGACAAAAATATCTGGAAATAAAATAGGCAGTAGAAACCCTATGGTATTACCTTGTAGTCATCCCGTTTACATTGGTCATGGATCATTACTTCCAAGCCTGGAATACCCTAGTCCCTCATTGGTGTGAGACAGGAGACCTGGTGCTCCATTCACTTAACATCAGTTTTACTCTGGTGATATACACCTATATAAAATGAGCAAAGGATTGGGACCAAGGATCTAGAGTGAGACACAGAGATAAAAGCAAGTATAAAAAAGAGAGAGATAGAGGAAGACAACAGAAAACAAGACCTCCAATGATAAAGAATGAAGGGGGTCCACACTGTGTATGGCTGTAATTCCAGTCAGGGATCCTTAGGACATTAAAAAAACAACCAAATGTACCCCCCAAGCCTTCCAGAAAAGGTCCCCATGGCAGAAGAGGGTGTACAAATGACAACTTCCGCAGGGCCTAGAGTAGGGAAGGAAAGGAGCTGTGCTTCCTTTAAGGAGCTTCCCCTCAGGGGTCCCTCAGCAAACACCATCCAAATAAGACATGTGTCCTGTGAATCCACACAGCCAAACGTGGCTCCCTCCCCCTCCCACAACATCCATTGTAAAGTGTCTTTTTTGAAAAGGTGCCTCTCCCTTGGCAGTGACTATTGTGATGAGAACCTTTAAGAGCTAGACTGGGCAGGTACCGCAAGCCTGGCGTGATGGGCAGTGCATCGTTCCGCAGCCCTGGGAGCAGACCAGGGACCAAACTGCAACTCAGAGAGTCCCAGTTCAGTCCCTCTGATCCCTTGGTTCTAAGGGGAAGTAAACTGTGTGTTCAGTTGTGCTGGGCAGTGGTGCCACGGCCCCACCTATTCCTTGTCTACGTGGGTAGCTGCTCTCCTCCACCACACACAGCCCAGCAAAGTGGGTAATCCACTCTGGGGAATAAAGGGGCTTTCACTCTAATTCTCCCCTATATGGCTCCATGATAGAGCCCTAAGAGAACCGACAGAGCAGACTAAAGAAAGTGCCACACTGTGGCTAACTCTGGGGGATAAAAGATGTGATTCACTGGAGTTCTGCAAGGCCTTTCAGGAAGGCAGGGCACTCTGACAAACCCTTCAGTGCAGGCTGTGGGTGAGGCTCAGGATTTTGTGATGCTGGGACCCGAGTTTATTTTATCTTCCCTTTGTTAATAAACATTACGTTTTCTTCTCATTAATTGAATCTCCTTGTGAGTCTGTTTGGCCATTGACAGTGCCCAAACTCCTTCAGTTTTGTTTTAAGTGTGGGAGCAGTAAAGTCACTGATTTCCAAACAACGTTCATACCAAAAGCTTGACCCCTGGATTCCAAGTGACAAGTGAAATGTACTAATGGACATTTTAAGAGTTCCACTGCGACAGATGTATCTTTCCACAAACTGGTTGGAGGTTCTTTGTGTGAACTTGTCATCGTTTTTTTCCCCAACTTCCCACTCTAAAGAAAGTAATAAATTAAACTGATTAATGCATATACTGTAAAGGTGATGTAATAAGCGAGTGCTTTGAAGTAATGCTTTTCAAAGAATGATTTGTATCAGAATAATATTCAGAATGATGACATCAATCTAATACTATAGCCTTGATCCTTCAAGTGCCTGCTGTGAAGTGCTTGGCTCATAATGGAGACAATAGGAATTTAGGGCACTTAAGCACCTTACAGGGCATTCTCAGCACCGGAAAGGCTCCAGCTCTAAGGCTGTGAGTGCATGAGACAGTCCTAGTGACATCTGAAACCACAAGAACTAAGCTTGATAATTTAGGGTTTACTTCGACTATCCTGAAATTCCAGCCCTGCCCTGAATGCTGCACGGGTGGGCCCTCATGGAGCCTGGTACAGGATCAGGGCCTGACACTCCTGAGAACACTTACTGAAGTTAATGGAATGGCACAGATGAGTAGGTGCTACTCAGTGTGAGTAAGGGCGGTTGAATTGAACCAGTCACTCCTAATCTACACTGGCCTTTTTTCTTAAAATCTCACATAGCTGCGCTGCAGTTGTGCTCCATACATGGGTAACTCGGTGAAATTCTGTGGCCTGTGTTAGACTAGATGATCTGTTGTTTCCTTCTGGCCTTAAAATCTATGCATTTCTGAATGTCCCAATTTCACAGATGTGGAAACTGAGCTATAAGAAGTTTAAGTGACTTGCCCAAAGTCATGCACTAAATCTGTGGCAGAGCCAGAGATTGGAACCCACATTTCCTCTTTTGCAGGCTTTGGTTTAGTCACAGGCCATCCCTCTAGCTCAGGGATCGGCAGCCTTTGGCATGTGGCCCATCAGGGAAAGCTGCTGGCGGGCCAGGACAGTTTGTTTACCTGTGGTGTCTGTAGGTCTGGCCGATCGCAGCTCCCACTGGTCATTGTTTGCTGTTCCAGGCCAATGGGGACTGCAGGAAGCGGCGTGGGCCAAAGGATATGCTAGCAACTGCTTCCCACAGCCCCCATTGGCCTGGAACGGTGAACTGTGACCAGCGGGAGCTGCGATTGGCCAAACTTGCAGACTCTGCAGGTAAACAAACCAGCCCGGCCCACCAGTGGCTTTCCCTGATGGGCCATGTGCCAAAGATTGCCAACCCCTGCTCTAGCTCATAGCCTTAAATGTCTGTGCTTAGACTTCTAAATATCAATCTGCATGGACAAATGCCGTATTTCATCAATGTGACTGGTAATTTAGGAATTTAAGCATCTTGATGTGCATATTTTTGTTCAAAGATCTCAATGCTCTATTAAAATAATCTGGCCTCAATGCCTGCAGCATTCTATTTGATCAGCAATACCTGGGAATAGGCAAAAGATGATACTGCTTGCATGTTCAAGGGTGAAATCCTGGCTCTCTTGAAGTGAAAGGTCTGTTGAAGCCATGGACTTCAATGGGGCCAGGATTTCACTTCAGCATACAGCTGGAGCCACTGGGCTGCCTTTTTTGAGTAGCAGAAGTTACTTTGATCTGCTAGGAAGAGAGATTGCTGTATTGATCTATAAACTCTTTGCAATCTTTTTTTCTTTGTTCCTTTCAAAGCTAAGTATTTGCCAGAAGCTACTGTAACTATAGGCATGCTAGGCAGCTGCCTTGGGTGGCAGAATGCTGGCAGTGGTGGTGGAAGATGAGGCTGGCAGGGCTGCTTGGGGCAGGGAGTAGCCACTTGCCGGTGCTCAGAGGAGCAGGAAGCAGCCCCTAGCTGGGCAAGTGCTCCCGCCTCTTCCCCTGCTCCTCCCCACCTCTGCTGCAGGTAAGATTGTGGCCACAGCTCAGGCACTGAATGGCTCGGGGCTGTTGCTGGTGGTGCTGGCAGTACTGCTGGGGCTTTGGCCACATGTGCAGCAACCTGCCTAGCTCCCAGCCACTGCTAAAAGCCTCGTGTGTCCAGGCTCTGGAGGCACAAGCCCAACAGTGAGGAGCTCATCCAGAAAGGTGCAGAGGTTGCTGGGGGCCAGGTGGGCAGTGCAGCCAGGAGGTGCAGCGGGGCTGGCTGGGGGTGTGTGGGCTGGGATGGGCTGGGAGTGTGGAGTGCTAGGGTCAGGAAGGGGACTGGCCACGCAGGGGCTGAGATGTGGGGCCAGGCCGGGGAGCTGGGTGCAGGGCCAGGCTGAAGGTGAGGGGGCCAATGTGCCATGCAGAGACACTCCCCCCACTCTGTCCACTGGAAAGAAACCTGCCACCTGCAGTGTGAGGGGGGATCAGCACCCTCACCTGGGTAGCTTCATGAGAGGTAGGGGGGGTCCATTCTGGCTGTTAAGAGGGGCCCATCAGGTTGGGAGCAGCCCCCTGCCAGTGACTGGGTGTTGGAGTGTCCCCGTCCCGTGGGGTTAGTCACCAGGTTTGCAGCCTCTGAAGCCCAGGCCAGGGTCTGTCCCATCAGTCTCCAACTCAGCTGCACAATGATGTTTGGGGTGGGACTGGCAGCGGCAGGGATATGCTGGGAGTCTGCCGAATACTTCTAAGGGGCCAAAAGGGGGGCAGCACACTGACATTTTGCCTAGGGCAGCAGATTGTCTTGAGTAGCCTCTAGCATTTGCTCACGAGATACAAGTGGGTGTTATGAAAGCTCTCAGTCTAGTTGTTTTAGCTAGCAAGTACAAGTTCAAAGCTGCTGTATACATCAATAAATGGAAGACTATCAGCCACTAGATAATTCAGTTAAAACTGCAGGTATTTGTCTAAGGAGCTAAAAAAAATAATTTCTATGAATGAAAGCTACATTTGATAGATTGCATAAATGTCACATTTTGCCAGTTCCTGTTAGCAAACAGATATAGCTGCATGTGAGACAAAGCCAGTAGCAACATGGTTTTCATCATACTACAAAATGTATTGTTTAATGTATTATCTGAGATATAAAATATATACACACACACCGCTATATAGATAGATATCTCTCTGTCTGTGTGTATATATATATATATATATATATATATATATATACACACACACACAAACATTAAATTATTATCTGTATGGAAAATAATTATATTTATTATGGATATCTTTTAATAGCAAATCAGCACATTTATGAATATATTGTAGCACATTAATGTGATTTTGTTTTTGCTTTAGGCTAACATATATGAAAAAGTGTGTTGTTGATATACCAGTGAATAATTTAAGACATGAAAAAATATGAATTATCCCACAGTCTTTATTTCCATTATAGCTAATCAAAAAGGCCAAATTTTGAAATGTTTGGAAGAAACAAGGGGCTATATTGCCCACAAAAATGTTTGCAAAAATCCACCCATTTCAACCAGCTATAATTTCCATAAAATTACATGTTTCATTAACTACGTGTGTTCTACAGCAGACGAAAATATTTAGTATTCTAAAATTATGGCCAAAGGCATAAAACAGAACTTGGGAACCTCTTCAGAATGCAGTGTAAGTTTTAACAGACAACTATGCGGACAGCATGTCAGTTGAAACACAGTGATGCCTCAGACACTATAGCTCAACAACAAAAAAGTTAGACTGGTGTTGACCAGGCTTACTCAGCCACAGTTGGTCCATTTTTTGTCATTATGTGTCTAATCAAGTCCAGTCTTGCCTCAGTCTCCTTAGCCAACAAACATCCCAGATTTAAATATAACCGTATGTATGCACTGTGATTAGAACAGACATAATGCACTTTCAGCTATATCATCCTGCCTTTCACTGACCCTGCGTGTTGGTGTGTCACATTTCATATTTTATCTGCTAAACATGTGGACCAAATGCACACAGAGCAGCCTTTCCCCTCAGTATTCAGGCTTTAATCCATGCAGATATTGATTACTACAGTCTAAGTGCCAAATCTGCTCCCTGGAACAGAGCCTGAATACAAGTGATTTCCTGATGGGAAGCACATGGCCTATGGGAGGATGGAATCCTCTCCCAAGTCTGCAAGTGTTTTTAAGGGTGCCTGATTGTGGCCACTACTGGAGCATATAGGCAGGAATAATAGATGCAGTCTGCTGTGGCCCCCGCCACCACTGGTTTGTGGCTATGTGTAGACCCTGGTGTGTTGGTGATCACTCAGCCTCAATGCTTAAGGATGTTGCAAGAGCTCTGCATTATTCTGTGACCAGTTTCAACTGCCTATGTATAACAGTAAGAGCTTCACAGCATCCTGCCCAGATTCTCTGGGAAGGTCAGCCCTTTAAAGGCGCACCCCCAATACGACATCTTCCTTTGCAAGCCAAAACTTAATTATATCATCATCTACAAAACCAAAATTAATATAACACACAAATGCTCATAACCAACCCAATGATGACTAAACTTTCTAACAAAGTCTTTGAGGTGCTCTGCATAATTGTTGTGACCACTTGAGCTACCTGAAACATCAGCACTACTGCCAGTAGGAGGCAGCAAGACCACTTGTTCAAGTTGTTCCTTGTACACTGGGGCTCCATTGTCTCAACCTGCTGTAGTTGTCTGTCTGAGGCCCTACTGGGCAAAATGGAAGACTCTGAGCCCCTTATCCCCGTCCTTTCTGGAGGAGGGATTCCTAGATTCAAAACCTAAAGGGACCATTGTGATCATCTAGTCTGATCTCCAAAGGCGGCATGCGAACTTACTTTCAGTGGCACTCACATTGCCCGGGGTCCTAGCCACCAGTCCGAGGGGCTCTGCATTTTAATTTAATTTTAAATGAAGCTTCTTAAACATTTTAAAACCCTTATTTACTTTACATACAACAATAGTTTAGTTATATATTAGAGACATAGAAAGAGACCTTCTAAAAATGTTAGGGACGCGAAACCTTAAATGAGAGTGAATAAATGAAGACTCGGCACACCACTTCTGAAAAGTTGCCGATCCCTGGCTTAGAACTTTTCCAAAATAATTCCTAGAACAGATTTTAAAGAAAAAAAATCCAATCTCGATTTGAAAATTGTCAATGATGGAGAATCCACCATGACCCCAGTAAATTATTCCAATGGTCAATCACTCTCATGGTTAAGAATTTACACCTTATTTCCAGACTGAATTGTTCTAGCTTCAGCTTTCAGCCATTGGATTGTGTTGTGCCTTTCTCTGCTAGATTGAAGATCCCACTATTAAATATTTGTTCCCCATGTAGATACTTATAGTCTGTAATCATGTCATTCCCTAACCTTCTCTTTGTTGAACAAAATATATTGAGCTCTTTGAGTCTGCCACTATCAAGCAAGTTTTCTAATCATTCTCATGGCTCTTCTGAACACTCTCCAATTTATTAACATCGTTCTTGAACTGTGAACACCAGAACTGGATACAGCATTCCAGCAGCACTCATACCAGTGCCAAATACAGAAGTCGAATAAGCTCTATACCAACTCAGGATTTCCCTGTTTATACATTCGAGGATCGCATTAGCTCTTTTGGCCACAACATTGCACTGGGAGCTCATGTTCAAATCCTTATCCATCATGACCCCCACATCTTTTTCAGAGTCACTGCTTCCCATGATAGAGCCCCCCCATCCTGTATTGCCTATATTCTTTGTTCCTAGATGTATACATTTATCCATATAAAAATGCACATTGTTTGCTTGTGCGCAGTTTACCAAGAGATCCACATCACTCTGAATCAGTGACCTGTCCCTTCATTATTTACCACTCCTCTAATTTTTGTGTCATCCGCAGACATTATCAGTGATTATTTTATGTTTTCTTTCAAGTCATTGATAAAAAGTTGAATAGCACAGAGCCAAGAACAAATCTCGATGACGATTCCATTTACAATTACATTTTGAGACCTATTAGTTATCCAGTTTTTCATTTGTTTAATGTGTGCTATGTTAATTTAATGTCATTCTAGTTTTTTAATAAAAACGTTGTGTGATACCATGTCAAATGACTTATAGAAGTCTAAATATATTGTGTCCACACTATTACCGTTATCAAACAAACTTGTAATCTCATTAAAAAAAGATATCAAGGTAGTTTGACAGGATTTATTTTCCATATACCCGTGTTGATTTGCATTAATTACATTACTCTCTTTCAATTCTTTATTAACGAAGCCCCATATCAGCCGCTCCATTAACTTGCCCAGGATTGTTGTTAGGTTGACAGACCTATAGTTAACAGGGTCAACTTTGTTTACCCTTTTTTAAAGACTAGCACAACTTTAGCTTTCTTCTAGTCTTCTGGAACTTCCCCAATGGTCCAATACTTACTGAAAATCAATATTAACAGTCCACGAATGCCTCAGCCAGCTCTTTTAAAACTCATGGATGCAAGTTATCTGGCCCTGCTCATTTAAAAATGTCAAAAGTGTCATCTATTCTGCTGTAGTATGTGTTCTTCTGGGGTGATAACCTCATATGAACACCAGGGAACCTTTTATGACACTATTTGTGACCATTGTTTCCCATCATAGAGATGCCCAGTATCATTTTCATGAAGTGGTGGTAGCGCCCATTACCCTGAATCATATTGATTTTTGTTTGTTTTGCCTCACTGCCCCAGGTCACTTTTCCTGTAGTATTTCAGATTCTCTATCATGTCCACAGTGTCAGAACACTGTCCTGTCTCCAGAAGCTTCAGTCTGGACTGCGTGATTTCCTTTGCTTGGTGAATGCTTATTGCTTTGTCAAGGGTTAATTCTTGGTCTTCCAGCAGTCACTGAGTTTTTTGTTCCAGATCCCAGCCATGCTCTGGTCTCTTACTAGTGTCATAAAGCATAAGTCCCAATTCTGAACCTTAGCGTCCAAATTGTAGGTGCCTGCATGAACCCTCCAAGCTTAATTACCAGCTTGGATCTGATAGCGCTGCCACCACCCAGAAATTCCAGTGTCTGACTCACTCTGGTCTCCCCAAAACCTTCCCTGGGGACCCCAAGACTCAGATGCCCTGAGTCTCACAACAAAGTCTCACTTCCCTTCCTCCTCTTTACCTCCTCCCAGATCTTCCCGCCCTGGGTACACTAGGAGATTACTCTGCTTCAATTCCTTGAAACACAAACACCGAGAGATCAAGTGTCTCTCCCCCTCACCCAGAGGCTATACAAATTAAAGCTTAGTAACTCTAACACAAAGAGATTTCCCCCTCCCTTCATTCCTTAGCCTTAACCAGAAAAAAAAATCAAACAGGTCTTAAAAAGAAAGCTTTATATAAAAAGAAAGAAAAAGACATAAAAATGGTCTCTGTATCAAGGTGACAATATACAGGGTCATTGGCTTAAAAGAAAACAAAATGAATAAACAGCCTTATTCAAAAAGAAATACAATTTAAAACATTCCAGCAAACTACACACATGTAAATACAAAAAACAATATAAGCCTATTGTCTTCTACCTTTGTACTTACACTTGGAAACAGAAGATTAGAAAGCCTGGAGATAGAGAGATCACTCTCAGAGCCGAGAGAGCAACAGAGACGAGACAAAGAACACACACCCAAAACTTCCCTCCCTTGAGATTTGAAAAATCTTGTTTCCTGATTGGTCCTCTGGTCAGGTGTTTGGTTCCCTTTGTTAACCCTTTACAGGTAAAAGAAACATTAACCCTTAGCTATCTGTTTATGACAACTAGGGACTCAGACCCCCAAATTTACAAGATTGGCTCTTCAGTTTTGACTAGTCACAGACTCTACGATTGTTTCACCTGCTTTTTGCTTTCTGTTTAAACTCTTAACTCTCATTCATTTCATCTCTACAGGGAGTGCAGCACTCCTCACGTTTTTGTAATGCAGCTTCATAGTTCACTTCCTATGCCTGAGTTCACTGAAAACTGTTAAACACATCAGGTGTTTCAGAACCAGCTACAGTATTGTTAAAAATAAGGCTAGCTACTGAATATCTTCCTTTCTGCGGGCATCGATTGCTAGCAGATACAGAGTGAAGCAATGTTTAAATCTCCCACTTGCCACATTTCCGAAGAGTTTCAATTCTTTTGGGACTTTTACCTGATACATTCTTGGTATTGCTTAGCTCCTTTTTACTCCTGGTACAATGTGGTGTTCAGTGATCACTCAGTGCTTAAGGAGCTTGCAACTGCTCTGCTTCATTGTGTGTCTGGTTCCAACACAGCAGCAGCATGACAGCACCTGGCTGTCCCAGACTCTAGCTCAGCCTTTAAAGGCACAGTCCCCACTGATTAAGCCTCCTCAGTGATCCCTGTTCCTGAGTGGTCCAGTGAAGAGAGGCCCAACTGGAAGCTTTGCTGTGCACTGAGGGTTACAAGGGCAAGGGCTTTACACTGCCTGCCCTCCTGATCCCCCCATTCCCATGTATTAGAAAAGCTCATTTCCATTGCTTTTAGGACCTTGTATGTCCTCATTGAGGGAAGGGGACAAAGGGAGCAGCAGGATTTGCTCTAAGTGCTTTCTACAGTTACCTTGGCAAATTCATTATAATATGTCTATAAAAGCAAATTAAAAATGCAGCAAGGACAAAAACACAAACTCACAGTACTACTCTTCAGGTTTTCACTAGGCAATCAACCGTGTTTATGATCTACAAGGATTGTAATATCACCCAGGGGGCTTAGTTCCTTGATAATATTCTGACTTTGCCATGCCAGTACCCCGGTGCATAGAATAATTAGAACAAAGACACAATGCTCATTACTTGCTGACTTCTGTTCAGTCACTGGCCCACCATGTTACAGGGTTAGATATAGAGCCATGCAAACAGTGAATTTCTTGGTTTTCTGGCAATTATGAAAAATCTAAAAAAAAATTATTTTGAGTCTTGGTGAATCTAAGTTTTGGTGAACCAAAAAATTTTTAAAAAACAAAACATTTTAGGTTTGATTTCATCTTTAGTTTATTAATTTCTGGTCATGGGGTGAGGACAGCTGCTGGCTCAAGTTTTTCCTTGTATGCAATTGTATTTTTCATGTATGAGAAAGGCACTGGGCTACACTGCACCTTTGTCATCCAACCTGAGCAAGAGGCAGCACATTGTTACGCTGCCTCATGAGCAGACCAGACAACACAAGATTCCCTCCTTGTGAAGCTATCTGCATTAGCACTACACTTGGTGCAGATTACTTTTCAGGTTGTGTTGTCTCAATTGTGTTCTGTTGCAGGGCAGAACCAAGGCTTTGTCCATTGTCTATCCACTAACCACCTACCTGTTTTCTCTCCCCCTCACTGCTATCCCTAAGGTGGGTATCGAGTGTAGGGGAGTAAGGGGCTACAACATAAAGGCACATAAAATGGGTCAAAATCCGGCCCTCAAATAGGTACTATTTTTATATGTATTACAAAGAGCAGGGTGAAGTTTTCACACAAAGCTTTTTTTCCAGGGAAAAACGCAGATTTGGTGACATTTAAACGTGTTGTGAATTTGTGTTGTTTTTGCCAAATTGTTTCAGTTGAAAACCATCCCCTGCAAAAAACAGAAAACATCAAAACAGCTCTGTTTGACATTTTCAAAATGAAACATTTTGACTTTTTGCTTCAAAAGTTCCTTTAATTTTATGACCTAATCAAAACCATTTTAAAAGGCTCAAAGTTGAACCAAAATTCTCAGTTTCAGGTCAAACAAAACATTTCACTAGATTTTTTTACTTTTTGCTTCCCTGAAAATACACAAAAAAAATCATTTTCAGTTCAGGCCAAAAACTAAAAACTCAGTTGTTCACATGGCTCCAACTACAAATAAAAAGCAATGCCCGAGAAGGAAGAGTGGGTAAATGGTCTCTTTCATATGCAATCTATCCATGGCTGCAGGTGAAGATTTCCTCAATCACAATGATGATGATGGTGGGGTCAGGAGGGAACAAAGATGTCAGGCGGAAAGTCAATCAGGCCCAGATCCTCAGAGGTGTTTAGGAATCTTTGTGGGTCTGGGCCTCAGTCCCTCTGTGCATGAGGATGCCCTTCTCATTCCCCTAAGCTGAGCTGCTGATAGTGTATATTTTATTTTATAATTTAATATTTGTGTATTTATACTGTACTGAGCTCACCATTGAGCCATCAAAGCACATTCATAGAAATTAAAGGAACAGCTGTTGGCAGCAGTTGTGACAAATCAAATAACTGGCATAAATCAGACTCCCCACTAGCCGCAGCCATGTCACCCATCCAGGGGACAAATGCCAGCTAGCCACAGGCCCAAATTAAGACAACACCACAGAGAACAAATACCTCTTGCACTGAGTCAAAAAAATGCCAGTGCTGGGGGAGTGAATTCCAGAGTCCAGGAACTCTCCAGTAGGAGTGCCTGACCAGCCCATCACCCCACATGCACCAGCAGAGTCTGGCCCTGGGACAGCCAGCCAGGACTCTCTGGGAACAGGTAAATGTGAAAAAAAAAGTTGTTGCAGTGAAGTTAGTGTCACCGGCAAATCCCAGTGTTTTGAGAGTATATTGCAGTTCAAAAACATTTCTTAAAAATGCAAAATAAGACCCCAAAACCAAGGAAATTAAGAGTTAAAAAATTCAGGTCTTTAAAAAAATAATAAAAAAAAGCATTGACACAATGAATAATGGCTTTGGGCCAAATCCTCAGCTGGTGTAAATCAGGGGAACGCAAATGTCAGTTCCTTGGGAATGGAGTTAGGCCACGTTTCACCAGCATTCTAATCCAAAGCCCAGGGAATTCAGTGATACACCATCTAGTCACTTCAGTGGGCTTTGAGTCAGGCCACAGCTGGGGAACTGGGCTAACACGCTGCTCTGTAAGAGCTGAAAGCCTGGATTTTCAGAATGAAGCAGCCAGAATTGCCATAGTGCTATACCCTTCAGTCTCTCTCTCCCTGTTCTCTCAACATCAAGGCCAGTTAAAGAAATCTGGGGGTACTAATCACAATCCACATGGGACCCTCTTGGCCACACCTCCAGGCCCAGGTCCTTCACCTACACTATGCCACTCATCTCTGGAGCCTCAGTAGGTTTTGGAATTAAGATGAACAGGGCAGTTCACACCACTTGGAGTGGTGGCTTCAGGAGCTCTGCAGACTCAGGTAAGCAGCTCTTATATTCAGTTTTCAAGATTTTCTTTGCATCCATGAGCTCTAGAAACATTGTTTTAAAATGCAAGTTGAAAGTCTGATCTCATCATTGAATTCCAGGAGCTGAAACTCTAGGCATGGGCATATAATGTCTACACCTTAATTCAGTGGTTCTCAACCAGGTGTATGTGTACCCCTGGGTGTATGCAGAGGTCTTCCAGGGGGTACATCAACTCAGCTAGATATTTGCCTAGTTTTACCACAGGCTATGTAAAAAGCACCAGCAAAGTCAGTGCAAACTAAAATTTCATACAGACAAAATGAGAAAGCAAGCAGTTTTTCAGTAAGAGTGTGATGTGTCACTTTTGTACTGTTATGCCTGATTTTGCAAGAAAGTAGTTTTTAAGTGAGGTGAAACTTGGGGTACACAAGACAAATCTGACTCCTGAAAGGGGTATAGTAGCCTGGAAAAGTTGAGAACCACTGTCTTAATCTTGCCCTACCCAACACAGAATATCAGGCTTGGAAGGAAACTCAAGAGATTGTCTAGTCCAAACCCCTGCTCAAAGCAGGCTTCATCCCTAGATGGATTTTTGCCCCCTATCCCTAAATGGCCCCCCCAAGAATTGACGCACAATGCTAGGTTTAGTAGGCCAATGTGCAAACCACTAAGCTCCCCTTCCCCCATATGGTGTCTTTCCCTCCATGACTCCAGTCCCGGCATACTCCCTAAACCAGATGGGGCCATGTAGCAATGCATAGTCCAGCCCTATACAGCTCCTTTGCTGGGGAAGCTCTCCCATGGGTTTGTTACGGTCCTTTTAACATCTCTTTTGTGCTACCTGAGCAGGGATACCACCTCTAACAAAAGAATGGGACATATGGGATGATCCTGAGCCCCAAAAAGTTCTGGCAGTGTGTAGTGAGCACCTGTACTGATATGTATCCCATTTACCTCAAAAAAAGAGACAGCTGGCCATGTGTATTGAGCACCCTTACCAATTTCCCTGGACATCTACCTTAAAAATGAGATGATCCTGGAAAAACGGCAACCCTATACCTGAGTGTAGATGACAGGTGGGCCAGAACCTGGCCCTAGAAATTTGTATTTGTGTATGAAAAATAGAATTGCAACACAATGCGTTGTGAAATCAGATAATCACAGCCTCATTTCTATTGCAGCATAACAAGCACATGCACTTGTGATAACTAAGGCTACGATTTAATCACAGGTATTTTTAGTAAAAGTTCTGGACAGGTCACGGGCAAAAAACAAAAAATCATGGCCTGTGACCCGTCCATGACGTATACCATAAATACCCCTGACTGAATCTTAGGAAGGATAGGGGGCGCAGCACCAGCAGCTGGGGGAGAAGCCCTGGGGGGGCCTGCAGCACCAGCTGCTGGGGTGGGAGAGGAAGCCCTGGGGGGGCCTGCCGCTGGAGGGGGTGTGCCTGGGGTCCAGCAGCTGCGGCGGCCCCATGGGGCCAACGGCTGCTCTGGCTGCCCCTGGAACTGCTGCTCAGACAGTCCCTGGGACCAGCCACATCAACCGCTGCTTGCGGTGCTGTTAGCCCTGTGGCTGGGGCTGCTTCAGCAGCACTGGTGTGGCTGGCTGGTCCAGGGGCCACACGAGCGGCTGGCTGTGGAGCCGCTCCAGCAGCGGCCGGTGTGGCTGTCCCCAGGGCCTCCTGAGCAGCTGAGTATGGTTGGATAAGGTTGTCTCGGATTTTCTGGTTGTTCTCAAGATGGTTTATGGCAACAGAGTGAAGGTTATTTTAGGGATATTGACTGCACATGTGCACCCTTTTAAGTTTCAAACACTTTGCTTAGGGTTCCTAGTTTAGATAAAGACAGCCCAGAACTTGAATGTCCAGTGTGTCTTAATCTTCTTATTGATTGTTTGTACCCCAGTAGCACTCAGGAGCCCTACTCCTGGATCAGGACCGTACTAGGTGCTGTACAAACTCAGAACAAAAAATGGCCTTTGCCCCAAAAGGCTGACAATCGAAGCTGCGTAAACCTGCCTAACACGAGTGATTTCTGAGACGACTTCAATGTTCTCACAAGGATTCTTTTGGCATAAGTGAGTGATGGATTGTTAGCTCAGGTTAGCCAAGTTTCTTGCTTGGGAATAAAATAGTGAATACCAAACGCCCACTTCAACTAATTAGTCTGTACAACTGTCATTGTTCTTTTTAAACAAGTCCATAGAAACGATGGGGCTAAACCGAAGTCCACTGACAATTCTGAGACTTTTAGGATCTGGCTGTTTGAATGGAGTTCAGATGGAAATAACAGACCTGTGGCAGCTGCAGTCTATAGCAGTGTGAGAAATGTTTCTAAGAAGTTGGCAGTCATGGCTGAGTTTTACTTTTGGTAAGACAAAGTAAACAGATGGCTATATGGATGGTTTTGGTGTCTGAGTATTTGACTTGCACAGCAGCTGAAACCTTTGCTTTATTTGCACTAGTCAGTATAAAACAATCTGCATGCCATAATCTGAAAGGAAAGGTCATCCCAAAGGTCACAGGTTTTAAGGGTGCTACTTCAAAGACATTTATCTCTTTTACAGCACCATTAAGTCTCTGGTAATGGTCTATTGTCTTTCATCATCTCAACCTCTTCACCTGCTTGTTTACTTTTACCCAAACGTCAAAATTCAAGGCACAGTGTAAACAGGTGCTTGGTGGAGCATGCTTGAATGAACACACTCCATGCTATTTAATGACAAGTGGTGAAAAAGCTGCAGGCTTTTACGAGAGTATCAAACTGTAATTGTTACTATTCTGCTTAATAGAATACCTTCACTGCCTCTTCAGAAACCAGAAGTTAATCCTTGCAGTTTGCTACCGTCTTATATAATCAGGCCCCTATGTCTTGTTATGAGACTGTAATCTGATCTCAGGTCTCCACCGATCTGCATCCTCCTTGTATGATCTGATTCCAGCTTTCTGCTTATTCACCATACTGAAAAACTGGGCATTGCCACTTGGGGAGCATCCTTCACCCCAGCAGAGCCAAAGGGTGAATTTGTATGTAGTCCCTTGAGATTGTCAGGTTCCTTCTTTCTTTAACCTATTATCTATGTTAGGGCCAGACTACACCATCACTACTGGCCTATAAACCCTAAGGCAAAAGCCAGATCCTCAGATGCTGTATATCAGCCTAGCACCATCTATTTCAATGGAGCTAGGCTCATTTACACCAGCTGAGGTTTTGAATGTCCATGCGAGCATAAGAGAACTACCAGTGACAGGTAAAACCTGGCTCCCAGAGTAGAAATTATACAAGTGGCTATCCTCATTTCCTGGTGTAGGCCACCATGGCTGGATTGCCAGGCACGTCCTCTTCAACTTGCTAAGGAAGGTGGTCAGACAATACTGGGATGTCTCATGACACATTAGTTTCCATTAGACTCACATACTCAAGTGATTACAACTCTACTGCTTTCTGCTACCCCTGCCTCTGGCTGAGGTTAACAATTACCATGTCTAGCGAGTCAAAGCGAAGTTTCAAGTCATGAACCAGGGGTGAGAGCTCAGCTCGTTATGTCCACACCACCTTTCAGCAGGGGCATTTCAGAAAACTGGGGGAGGCAAAGCTGTGTCAGCATATAGAAAACGATATGTGATTATATCAGACAGGGGATGGATCACTTGATAATTGCCATGTTCTGTTCATTCTCTCAGAAACATCTGGCACTGGCCACTGTTGGAAGACAGGATACTGGGCTAGATGGACCTTTGGTCTGACCCAGTAGGGCCCTTCTTATGTTCTTATGTTCATATCCTGCAGGCTGGGCTTGGGGTGGGGAGATGAAAGGTGGACGACATAACAGAGCATATAGACCTATGAAAATTTGGGGGGAGGGCAAATCAAGGTATGGGATGGTGGAAACTGCCCTGTTTGCCCCACAGCAAATGACACCCCTGCTTTTCAGCAGCCACAAAGTATACAATCTGCAGCTTTGCTGAGAACATTTTTGTCACTGCCATATGCTCCAACACTTCATTGGGATGCTGTGACCATCGCTTCAACCACATGAGAAGGACGGGGGGCGTCACCCTTGAGAAAGATAGGCCTCTGTCTATCTCTCACTGCCAGTCATTTTACTTGTCATCCATCCTATTTTCTAGGCCCCTTACGTCTTGGTAATTAAGCAGTTAACAAAATTGAAGTAAAGCATCAGAGCCAAGAATGCTGAATGTTTTCTTTTTCCACTCTCTGGAGGTGAATCTAGGGACTCGTGGAAGCAGGACTGGGAATGTCTGATGCTTGGGTGGGAGAAGAAGCTTTGCTGGATAGAGAATGCAAGGGAGGGGATCCACTGGATGTGGGGAGCAGAGGAGTTTTGCTGGGTAGATGGAGGGAGTCTGCTGGGTAAATGGCTTACTTAGTAGGGGGGGCTGTTGGGAGGAGACAGGAAGATTGGGAGGAGCAGAGGAAAGAAAGGCTGCTGGGTATGTGGGAGAGGCAGGAAGGAGTCCACTGGTCCCAACTGGGTAGGGTCATGATGGAGGCTGGAGTGCTTAATGGGTACAGCTTGAGATGTCTTTTGAGTCCTCTTGGGTGGCTGGACTTGTGCTTCACCTGGAGTAAAATGGCTCTTCCTTCGTTCTCAGCCTTTATTATGAATTTACCGATGTATCCCTGAGTACATCCAGACAGCTATGATTTCCAATTGCATTTATGAAATACTTCTTATATAGTTCCTCTAGCTGTTTCCATCTGTGGATATATCTACACATTTTCCAAGCATATTATAAGAGTAGCTGGTAGTGCCGCCTGCAGTTAAAGTTGCCCAACAGGTCCCATTTTAAAACCCTGCTTTCAGTTTTTGATAACTTTGCTAAATTTAACCATTTGGGACAAAATTTCCCATGCAAATATCTGCCTCAGGCTTAAATTTTGGGGACAATTTCAGCTAAACTGTTCAGCCACTTCTGAGAAAGAGATTAGGGAAAAATACATTGTTTTGCCCGTGTTAAAAAGAATCTTACAACCATTTCATTAAGAAGCTGTAGTGTGTTCATGCTTTGGAACAAGGGCTTGAAATTTGGCTGGGAAGGTGCAGGAGAGGCACTGGTGGTGGGATGTGCGCGTTGCTGCTGTCGTGAAAATTCACTCAAATTTGGCCAAGTTATAAATAGTCTTGGAAAGGTTAGATTTTTATCAGTAAATGCCAGTAAATGTCAGTTTCACTATATACACACAAACTGATGAAAAAATATTTTCATTGTTAGTAATAAAAATGTACAGATAGGCAAAGTAAGAAAAATGCTGCTTGAGAATTTGTTAAGAGTTTGATTTAAGGCTATTTACTGTGTATATTTTGACCTATGATGTTACCAAGTTGTGTTTTAATGATTATAAACTTTAGCTTTTTGAATCTGAAGGTCTATTGTCAATAAATAATGATTGTTTGACCCCTCTTTCCATAATTTTTCACAACTGTGAAATGAAAATTTAAATGGATAAAAATGTAAAAAATGCTTAAAACCCATAATTCTGTGAAACTGTGAAAATTTAACATTTATACAAATTGCTTGAAAAGAAACACTGAGATTATAAAATACAAAATTGAATTCTGCCAAGTCTAGTTATAGAGCTGTGAAACCCACTGACAAAAATCAAAATTTCTGTCCTGTGAGAAGTTCTGAATTGAGATGAAAAGTCAAAATACCAGCAATTTTTGAAGGATGTATATTTTTGTACAAACGCAACCTGACATTTCCTAACTTTTGAGCTCGACTTTGCAACTTTAGTGACTTTTCAAAATAACTTTTTTATAATATACATAATGTATGCAATGATGTACATTATATAGGTAAAGTGTGACAGATATATACACAGGTGTGGATATATCTGTATATTGCATAGTCTTGGAACTTAGGTTTGCATTTGTCCTGTAAGAAGGGAGAGGTGGTTTTTTCTTCTTTTTTTACAGGAACTCAGTGTTATCTAGTGGACATTTATAAGCTCTCAAAATTTCAAACTGTTTTGGTTTTGACGATTATGATGAAAGGGGTTTGTTTCCCTAAGCTATGTACAAGAAGATCCAGTTGTACACATAAACAGTTTCTGGAGCTTTATGAGGATGCTGGAAACTCTGGTGTCTGTTTTACTGGAACACTAGTTTAACTTACTGTACACTGTGGCTGCCAGTATTGACTTATTTCTTTGGATTATCAGGTCCAGAATTAGACTCTTGTGGTCACACAGCCCCAGTTCCAGGATGAAGGTCTCAAATTGTTACAGCTGAACTATCAGCCTATTTCTCTTCTCTTTCATGCATTATTCATTTTAATTGGAACAATGCAGGAACATTTACAATATATAGATAGGAAGCAGATTCTTCTTTCGCACTAGGCTTTTTTTTGTACTGCAGCCATAACTACTCTTCTGACAGCACTTAAAATCTGAAAATCCAGAGGTCAGAGTCTCAGCTGGTGTAAATTGGTACAGCTCGATTGAATTCAATGGAGTTATGTGAAATTACACCTACTCAGGATTTTGCCCCATATTTTAAATTATATATAGGAAAGGGATGAGTCAACATTTCCAAAGCGCTGGAGAGACGTGCTCATCTTTGTGCTTGTTAAATGCTCTAAGCAGACATTTTTAGAGCCTTGTCTCTTCAGAAGTGAAAAACTAGCTGGTTTTCTCAGTTCCCTGCCAGCACACTCTTGAAACTGGTATAATTCATATTTCGTTAAGTGGAGTGAGAAAGCTTCACTAGGTGCATAAAAACCTGTGAAAATGTGTCTAGTGGGATTCTTCCCAGAAATCAGAGCGCATTTGTTTTGCTTCATTTGGATTTTTGTCTTGCAGCTTCTTTTCACTATTGCTCCAGTGCAGCTAAACAAGTTACTTATGAATCTTGATGTGGCTAATTTAGGGTGAACGTATTAATAGCCAAAATTAATGTTCTTTCTTTCATTCTTTCTTAACAGGGAACACCTCAGAGGCAACAAATGCAGGAAGTTGTGCGTCACTCTGATGGAAAACAAATGAACACTTCAATAGCACTAATCATGTCAGTTATCTGCCATAAAAGGTATCCATCATGGTGTGCCAATGCAGTTACATGCTATGTGACCCACTGCAGGGAACAGAGCATCCAAAGTGAATTCTTTTGATTTCATACTTAACACCTCCCCTCAGAATGTTATCCGGCCTGCATTAAATAATACTCTCTGAGCTTCAAATACTTCACTGTGGGTACTGTATTTTTAAAATTCTGTAATTGTAGCCAGCTAAGAAAACAGAGAGAGAGACCAACAGAAGGAATATTGATAGTGCTCACCAAAACTAGAAAGTTTGGGGTAGTAATAATGCAGTCATTCGGAACTGCTCCCCAATCGGGTTTTGAAATAACTTATTTCCAAATAAAAAGAGTTCAGTTTTGATAGCAACTCCTGTATCTTTGTTTCTTAGCAATAGGAAAAAGGAGCCAATATAGTCAGGAAATACAATTCTGTTGTACGTGCCAGTGTATTCCAGCATTTAATTTGATCAGCTATCAGCATCTTTTGCCAATTATGTGACTTCATATTTCTCAGATTTACTAGTTTATTTTCTATATTCTAGATCAGGGGTCAGCAACCTTTCAGAAGCGGTGTGCCGAGTCTTCCCTTATTCGCTTTAATTTAAGGTTCCGCGTGCTGATAATCCATTTTAACATTTTTTAGAAGGCCTCTCTCTATAAGTCTATATTATATAACTAAATTATTGCTGTATGTAAAGTAAACAAGGTTTTCAAAATGTTTAAGACGCTTAATTTAAAATTAAATTAAAATGCTGATCTTACACAGCTGGCCCACTCAGCCTGCTGCCGGCCTGGGCTTCCGTTCACCTACTTTGGCAGTGGGCTGAGCAGGACCTGCAGGACCCCAGCTGGTAAGGGACCGGCAGCTGAGACCCCAGACCAGCACTGGGCTGAGCGGGGCCAGTGGCCGGGACCCCAGACCAAGGGTGCAGTTGGGAATGTGTGTGTGTGGGGTTGTGTGTGCAGGAACTCCCGTTTGGTGCTCAGGGTGGGGGTGGGGATGCGTGGGGGGGTGCAAGAGTCAGGGCATGGAGTGTGGGGGGGCTGGATATGTGTGGAGAGTGCGGGAGTCAGAACAGGGGCTGGAGATGTGTGAGGGGGTGCAGGAGTCAGGGTGTGGGATGGCTGGGTATGTGTGGGGGGTGCAGGAGTCAGAACGGGGGCTGGGTGTGGGGGGGGTGCAGGGGTCAGGGCAGAGGGCTGGGTGTGGGGGGGTTCAGGGCAGAGGATTGGGTGTGGGGGTGGTGTTTCAGGGGCCAGGGGAGAGTCCTGGGGTGCTCGGCTCATGGGAGTGCTTCCAGCACCCTGCCATGAGCGGCTCACGGCAGGGGATGGGAGGGGATATGCCCAATTCCACCCCTTTCCCCAGGGCCCCGTCTGTCCCCACCTCTTCTCTGCCTCCTCCCTGAGCAGTGAGCACACTGCGGCTCTGCTCCTCCTCCCCCTTGCAAGGGCGATCAGCTGATCAGTGCAGGGAAGGAGAGGAGGAGGGGCACGAAAGCAGCACACAGGGGGAAGAAGCGGGGGAGAGAGGAGCTTGGCTGCTGGCAGGACCAAGCTTCTGCCTCCCGCCCCCGCAGGAGAGAGCGGCGGGTGGAGGGCTGAGTAAGGCCGGGACCCCGCCAGGCGGCAGGTAGAAGTGTGCCATTAAAAATTGGCTCACGGGCCGTCTTTGGCATGCGTGCCGCAGGTTGCTGACCCCTGTTCTAGATAGAGTAATACTTTCATCCCATCTGGTTCATTTTCATGTATGGGTTATAAGATGCATGACATACATTTGTCCCATGTATTTTATTTTTTAAACGGCCTCCTTTGTTGCGCCTGTAATTCGCAGAGACAACATGGTCATTTTTGGATTTCTAAATATCTAAATAGGAATTGCACACTGAAATCCGATACTAAGAAGACAAATTAACTAATATCTGCATGTAAAATTGTGGGTGTAAGATGGGAGGCCTAGTTAAGAAGAGACTGAAAATCAAGCACCTACTTTAAAAAAGTTAAAAATTAAAGAGTGAATTCAAACTTACCTGCATTTAACTCACCACTATGTGTATGTATTCACATTATATACAGAATAGTTTAAAAAAATCACTAGAAATACTGGCTAATCTTAAGTAACAATAGATCAGTTATAATTATAATGAAGCATATCTAGTATGCTTTAATTATATGCAATATTCACTGCTTTGAGATTTCAGTAAGACTAGAAGTATTTTCAGCATCTTGAGTAAGTGCAGAGATTAGGTGCTCAGGAGGGAGGTGCAGGAGGTAGGAGTGAAGGGAGGATGCAGGGATTAGGAGCACAGGAGGAGAGTGCAGGGGGCACAGTGCAGGGGTTAGGGGCTCAGGAGGTGGCAGGTATTGGGGTGCAGGAGAAGGACAAGGGTGGGGTGAGGGGGCATACACAGTGCAGGGGTTAGGGGATCAGAAGGGGAGTGCAGGAGTTAGGGGGGAAGGGAGCCTAAAGAACCCATGGGAGGCCAGGAGCAATGGGGAAGGGTTTGGCATGCCCACGGGAGCCAGAGGAACCAAAATGCAAGTTCACCCAGTGTGCCATTTTCCCTAAGGCCTGCCCTGGTACAAGTAGCCTGTTGAATGCTCCATCTGGGACTCAGTATGAGCTTGATAATCATGCCCAGGTCTCCTGAGCGCTCAGGGTCCTGAGATCTCCAGAAGAACAAGCTTGGGATGTCATTAAGGGGGAAGATACTCAATTTGGATTTTCAAACTAAGGCATAGCACTTACATAACAGAGCCCTACAAACTATTAAAGTGGTCAATGAAAGGACACTGGGTACCTTTTTAAACCAGAGATTCAGGTGTCTGCATCATTCTGGTGGGACATATAGCCAGAAAGGCAGGTGGCCTGATGGTGAAAAGCTTTGTTAGACATACATGTGCACTATCATTTGTTGTGGCTTTGATGGTATTTAGGTGTAATTTGAGAGGCAGATACTGACATAAAGCACACTCCTTTTCCTTCTCATTAAATACCTGTGTAAAATGGCCTGGAAGATAATCGTTGGCCAGTTCTGTTCTACCACTCAGTCACTATGTGCTGCCAAAGCACTGAAACCATGTGAATTGTGGGTGTTGTAGCCTGGAGAATCTAATATCTGTGCCCCTGTGCTGGGGCCACTTTATGCAGCACTACTGGCACAAAGTGGTACTAAAGTCAATGTAGCTGGCCAAAAGAGGTTAATTACAATGTTGGGAAACTTTCTGGTGGCATAGAATCTGTGTCGCAGCTTCTATGCCCCTTTGCTCCTGTGGGTGGTATAGGGGTGTGTCCAGGAGGAGGCGGAGTGGTCAGGACTTCTCCGTACCCTGGTGAACTTCAGTTACCCTAATGGTCCTCTGGGAGCATTGGTGGTTGGCACAAATTGAAACAATCTTGTAGAGAGAATCAGTGTATGAGGAGAAGGTGAGAGAAAGAGGAATCAAAAATAAACCCATATTGTGGGCCTATGGGACAGGGAAGATGATGGAGCTGTCAATAGCAACAGAGAAAGGAGTGGGAAGGATGATATTGGAAGACTGATGAAGAGTTCCATTTTTGACATGTTTTGAGTATAGCTGGCATGTGGCATCCAGGAGGCGATATCAAAGAGACAATAGGAGATGCAAGTCTGAATTGATGGGGAAAGGTCAGGGGAGAAGAGAGATATCTGTGAGTCAATAACAGAGCCGCAAGCAACTCACAATTTCATTGAATAGTCTGATGGATAGGAGAGAGAATAAGACTGAGCTTTGTTGGAATCTAGACACAAGAGCTGGCTGGGTAGAGCTGCCTATCATGAGTGAAACCAACATACAGTGGGCCTATTGACTCCTGCCAGTTGAAGGAGCCAGGCCAGCATTACTTATGGTTGCTATTGAACAGCACTGACAGATCTAGTAGGATCAGCATGGGTGTTCAACTTTTGGTTATAAGTGGCTATAAGGAAAGTGCTGACAGTGCTATATCTGTGCCATAGACATGCCAGAAGCCTGAACAGGAAAATTCTAGGATAATGCTAGAGATCAGATGCTGTTGGAATTCTTTTATAGTTGTTTTCTTAATAACTTTATCCAAGTAGGAGAGCTGGGAGACAAGGCAATAGTGAGATTTCAGCATCCCACTGCCATTGCAAAGAAGCCCCCAGTACTTCTAGTTGTTGGATGACAAGGGATACCTGTTTCAACTTATTGAAAATGGACACAGAAAGATCTGCAGGAGATACAAGTGAAAAGAGTTTTGAAACTAGGACACGCAGGCTTGGTTCTTAACTATGCTACAGAAGCTCAATGAGTTTCTACTACAATCACTGCCAAGACAAGATCAGCATCATACATGTTGGCCATGCAAAATGGTTTCACTGTGGTGGAGATGTTTATCATCTTATAACGAGAGCCATTATGCCATTATTGGATAGATGGTATCAGCTGAAGAATTTCAAATCTGGAACATGGGACTGAGCTACCTTTTTTGTGAGAACATTTCCACCCTGGAGACGTTGTCATCACTGGTGACAGCAAGTGATCCTGGGTGAATTTCTCCTCCCATGCCACTAACTGATTTTGCTCTAATCCGTTTCACATACATGGTCATGATGAAAGTTCCTGTTCCAGTTCACCAGGACACAGATGTCACTAGATGAGTCAGCTCCTACCCCCATGTTTGAGTTTCTCCTTATTAATGGTAATACCCATATTTTGGAGGAGAAGAATGGCAGGTTAAAACATAACTTAAGGTAGCCTATTCTCATTTTCTAGTTAATAAAACATTCCTCTTTGGGAGGAATCTGACAGTGATTGTAGATTCTAAGCTCTTCAAGATGCACATCCTTCTTTCCGTTCAGTAAAGCATCTAGTACATTTTTGGGTGCTGTATTAATAAAAATTAATATTAATAATGAGTAGTAGATTGAGATTATGTATGGCTTTTCATAGAATTAATAGCCTGCCTCGCTATTCCACCTTAAAAATTATTGGCTGATAGACTTAATTTCTCTGCCAAGCACCAGAAAGGTAAGAGTTTGTTGCTGACCTATATAGCAGGTGCTTTTGTTAGCTGGAGGTTTATGTAAATGCTAAACTTAACACAAGTGAATTGGGTTTAGATATTCATCACATTCCTACTTCTACCTGTTACCAAAAAATAGAACAATGAGGTATGTGAATTAGGAAGCAGTGGGAAAAAGGACAGCCTTCTGCATTCATCATATGCCACAATATGAAAATATAAATATATGTTCAATATCCAACCCCCAAAAAAGGATTCTTCATATTACTGAAGTCTGTGTAATTACTCAAATTCTTAAAGTTAGGCATGTACTTAGGTGTCTTGTTCAACTGAGACCTTTAATAATTCCTTTCCACCATGTCAGTAAAATATGTGGGATCACAATTGTGCTTTTATCAAGGGTCAGAACTTTTAAAGTATGAACATTCAACAATAAAATACAAAACTGAGAGGATGGGAATCAGAAATATTTTTCTTGAGACTGAAAGCATGACTTAGGCTTTTATAAGGTTGGGGGTGGTTTCAGTTGATTTAAATGTAAATCATGATACAGTCAGGTTGGATCTGCTTGCTTTGGAGGGCAAGAAAAAGCTGTGAAACCCAAACTTCAGAACAAAATTAGGGCAAGATACAAAAAATAATTTTTTTTGTGACACTATGTCACATAATGTTCCCTTTCCAGTACTGGCATCCTATAGAATTGATCTTCCCCTCAGCTTCCACAAGGAAGGGGGCTGTGGTGGGCTCATTATAGCTAGAGATGGGGTAGCGGGGGAAAGCAGCCTTTGTAGTAGTGTCCATCCCTCCTTGGGACCCTGCAGAAGACCCTTCAAGAATGACCACTGGGGATCAGGATCTGCAGGGTTTGGCTGATGCTACAGTATTCCTCATAGAATTCTTCTTGCTACAGACAGTGAACATCCAAGCAGATTGCACCTAACTTAATTCTCTTTCAAGCAGCATTAACTAGATCTTAGTGCCCTCAATCTCATAAAACTTATAGATGAGGTCAGGATAGCTGGAGTTTTTCTGCTAGGGAGTGGAGGAGCCAGAGGAACAGTACCAGAGAGGCTGACCCTCTGCAGAACTGCAGTCTCCTTTCCTTGTGCATCCCAAGATTTCCTCCCAATCCTCCACCATTCTGTGGTGGTTTCCATGGGAGGGCTCAATTGGGTTCATAATGGGGATCTATTGATGATTCTTGTATTATGAAGAAAACTCACTGCTCACTTTGTGCTGACTCTCCTGGTTTTACACTGTATTCTCTGCCTGCACTCCTTCCTTTGTGCCAATGAGTGGAGACTGATTGTAAACTCTTAGCTGAGGCTACACCCAGTGTGGACTAGACTCTTGTAGGCACACAGCCAGTGTATTCAGCTCCTATGAATCTCTCTCCATAGATGCAAGGGGTGTGTTAGGAGCAAAGACGAGTCTGATCAGGGCGCTGAAGGGCAGGGCAGGGGAGTGGCTGGTATGTGATGCATTCTGGCTATCCCTAGCTGATGGATGACCGCTTTGGGACCCTAGCCCATGGGCATAGCTAAGAACATCCCCCTAGGCTGCTTTAACCTATACCTGAGAATGAGACTAGACAGAAAATCAAGGAGTTGTTGCTCCCTGATGCACTTCTCCCCTCCCCCACTGCCCCCAGCAGTTGACCGCAGAAGAAAAGCTGGCCCATTGGTTTCAGTGGCGCCCCTCTTGATTTACACTGGTGTGAAATTGGAACCAGGCCCTTTGAATGAAGATTATTGTTAAATTGTGTGGGATCAGAACAGCTGGTCTAATGACACCTGAATCATGACCTACGGTGAGAGTCATCTGTGTACAAACTAGCGACTGGAAAATAATGATAACACTGCAATCTAAAGCAATGTGGAAACTCTGCATAGCAGTGATATTCTTCAGGATACACTGTGGATCACTGCACTTTGGAGCACCACAAATCAGATGGAGACATGCTAGCAGAATAACACAAAAATGACACATATTGCAGTAGTTTTACCCTCTCAACAAAATGTACCCCAAGCACAAAGAATACAAAGAGAAGGAGGAAGGGAAGTATCTGGCTATTTAACTGAAAAATGACTTTCCTCTGCAATCACCTTCTGTCAATAAAATGCTTATTTTCTGACATGTCAATTAGGTGATTCAAAAGCCAGATGACCATTGCCTTCCATTTAGTACTGCTCAGCTGGGTTAAATGTCTTAAGTGTTTACCCTTTATGACCAGTGGCATGTATCTGTTCTTAGTCAAACTGTGCTATGCATGACATGTTTGCCTGTAGGTTCTCTCCTAAGGTAAAGTTAACCATTATTATCAGATTCTGAGAAAAACGGTAGATTAGGACAGTGGTTTCACTGACAGCAATGGATACAGTGCGTTGTACAGTAATGTGTACTAGAAATATGAAACAGATGAGAAGAATTCACATAGAATTAACCAGCCTGTAATTTAAAGTGCTGTCATTAAATGGGATCATGTATCCGTATTTGGTACTTCAAAGGCAACCTCTACTCTGTAAGGCCAGTTATTAGTGAGGAACATTTTGTCCAGTATCTGAAGCCATTTTTAAAAGAGCTGATTACAGCCCCCAGTCCTCCTGTTATAATGAAATTATGTTTCTTAAAAATATCTAGGGCTTAATGCCTGTCTACCCAGAACTACTGTTGACTTTAATGGGAGTTCCAGTTGTGGAATCTTGGGAGAAATGTCCCAAAAGATAATAGAAGGTTAAACTTTTTTTTAGTTTTTTGCACATACAAAGCTATCTGTTTGCACACAAAGATAATGCAGATTGTCACTAAATGCTCCTTAAGGGTAAATGACTCCTATTTTTATGCTTAGCAGGATGGCGCATTAGTGTCTTTAAAAAAAAAAGGCTAAATGCTTAGCATGTTGGAACCAGCATAATTCCACTGAAGTCAATAGAGCTATGCTGATTTACACCAGCTGAGGATCTGGCCCAGGCTCTTTTGATTGGGAAAGTAAATATTTTTCCTTTTCAATTTCTGGCCTGGATTAAATATGGAACATTCTTTTTTTAAAAAAAATAGAAAACACAATAAACTCTACCCCCAACCAAAAATCACAGCCTTTCAGAGGAGCCTGAGCAGTTCTAGTGGGTCTGTAGAACTCACCCACGCAAGCACAGACAAGTCAGCCAGAGCCTACCACTTAGATGAAACATTCCTCAAGCAGAACAGGCTTGAAAGTGTAGTGTTCAAACCCTTGAGGCAAAACATTTCATGGACCGCGTGCATATTAGAGACATACTGGAGTCAAAATACCACCTCACCTCTAGGTACCACCAAAGTTTCAGAAAGTAAATTAGTAGCTCGACTGGTAGCTCCCAAAATACAGGATGAGTTTATCATATGAGCCTTAGATATGACAACTGTCAGCACAAGGTGGCTCTAAAGCTGCAGTAGGCAGCCAAAAAAGGATCCCCAATATCCAGATGCCTGGATGTTGGAGAGCCAGTAGAGTGGCTTCTTTGCCAAACTTGCAACTGGCTTGAGAAGGTGTAACCCCAGAGGGGCGTGTAGTCAGGACTCCATTATATCCTGGTGCACAGCAGATCCAGCAGTGAGGAGCACAAAGATTTACAGCCTACCTCTTGTGTTACATGCGAGATTTTTGCTATCACGACTACAACATTCCAGACAATATGTCACCATAATAAAATGACGTTTTCTTCCTCTCTTTAACTGTGCTCAAACTGGGTTTATGAAACACAGATAGGATGCTAGTAAGCTCAGACAACAACTGCTTTGTCTCATACAGAGAGAAAGAGAACAAAGAACTCTTCAAATAGCAGCAATATTGCTGCCGACTGTGTTCCCTGTTGCACTTTGATTTTGCAGCACCCTTCCATCAAGAATCTGATTTTTCAGGCCGACTGATTGAACCAGTAGATCCACAAAGTCCATTGGACCCACAGCTTATCTCACCCCTGGCCTGCCACCATGCCCCGTCTGTGCCTATAGTGCTTCAGAGAGCAACATACTTCGCAGAAGGTGTGGCATCCCTCTACAGGGATTCTCAGTGTCCTGCCCCCATGCACAGGTAGTGTGAAGGTTCTGATCCAGTTAGCATCTCTGCATCCTGCAAAGTGCTCCAATTGTATTTCAAAACATCCAACTTTCTCCTACTTTGAGCAGAGCAAACAATCAGAACTGAGTGGGCCCCATTTTTTGATCCACCCTAGAGCCCTGGATAGTGAAAATGGTGCCTCAGCAGAGGGGTGAATGGCGAGGCCAACCTATTTGAATTAGTTATAATTCAAGAAAAAAAATACCTTGTTGCCAACCGGTGCCTGAAATGAATATGAAGACAAGCCAGCATTAGTGAGGGTGAGGGAGTTCACTTTTGCACTCGCTCCTTAGCTTGTTTAAAATCATGGAAATGAAATGAAGAGTGACATCTGGAGAGGGAAAAAATCATGTTGCTATTGTGTACTCTTAACGACTAAACCAACAGGGCTTGGGATGTGAGATTTCATGTAATTAACATGCTTATGAACCTTATTATCAAGTTGAATGTGAATTCGTCTCGATATTATACTCACTGTGTTGCCTGAGGCTGGCTACAGGAGGCCTTAGCCCTACTTTCCTGTAAAAGCTACTTCCACATTCCACATCCCAATTACTCGGAAGGGCATACCCAAGCTTCCCATAAAATCATGCAGCAGTCTATGCTCCCTTTAAATGCTACTCGACATGTGTTTCTGATCATAAAATCAGATTTTCCAGGTCAAAATTATTCTCCAAGTGGAGGCTGAATTATAGCCTAAAACTTTTTACTTGAGTAGAAAGCTGAAAATTAAAATATGAAGCACCTGAAAATTCACTGCATTGATTTCTTTATTTCAGTTTGAAGCCAAGGCTTCATATATACTATATTGCAGTTCCTTTATGCTTATTCAGACTGTAAGGTCTTTGGGACAGGGACTAGCTCTATCTGCCTAGAAAATGGATCCACAGTCTTGACTGGGTTTCCTAGCTACCGCCTTTACTACAAATACGTGATAATAATATTAAATTTCAGATCTTGGTTTTACTGGTCAAGATCTTGAGTGGTGGAAGTACATAAGCAACACACAGGTTTTCTGTTTAGGGATGTGTCTCCGATGTGCCCCTTCTTGGCGCCTACATAACCTGATTAGCACCAGTTAAATATTTGTGTTGAGGAGAACCTGCCCCCCATCCCATCAGCAGGACTGTTTATTGGTGAGGAGGACTGATGAGCAGGAGAGTTTTGCTTTGGCTAGAGCGAGTTTGTGGACCCGAACTGGAAGGCTTCCTCCTAAATGCCATGCTCCATGGAAGCTAAGTTCGTAGTCACCAGGTTTTTTGGTGGGTGATCTGCTGTATGAGTGGGTGGGAGCATGTGTTTGGGGTGGGGTAGAAAGGGAGGAAACTGTGTTCCACTTCAGTTGGTTTTGCCTATAAAGCACAAGATTGTGGCCCAGCCTTATGTGACTGCCTAGGGACACCATACCTGCCATGCATCCTTTCCACACACACAGATGGGAACTGGGCAGAACTTGGGCTTTAGATGTGCCAGGCACCATAGGGGGAGAAGAGGCAAACTGCTACTAGTGGATTACTACTGCTACTAGTGGCCACGAGTGGATTACTTACTTATTAGAAGCAATTGGGGAGCAGGGAAAGGATTGTGGTTGAGTCACATTCCCTATGTTGGGCTGTGGGATAACTGTGCACTGCTCCTTACACAAGGCAATGCCTTCAGACACAGTCTAGCCCAGGGGTAGGCAACCTATGGCACACGTGCCAAAGGCGGCACACAAACTTATCTTCAGTGGCACTCACACTGCCCGGGTCCCGGCCACTGGTCTGGGGGGCTCTGCATTTTAATTTAATTTTAAATGAAGTTTCTTAAACATTTTAAAACCCTGATTTACTTTACATACAACAATAGTTTAGTTATATATTATAGACTTACAGAAAGAGACCTTCTAAAAATGTTAAAATGTATTACTGGCACGCGAAACCTTAAATCAGAGTGAATAAATGAAGACTTGGCACACCACTTCTGAAAGGTTGCTGACCCCTGGTCTAGCCCTTAGTACTTTCCAGAGGTTAATGCTTAGCTCTGGCACTGGTGGCTGGTTGTTTCAACAAGTTCTCCCTTTTTTTTTAAACACTGTTTTGTCAATGCTGATAATAGCCAATGATTTACTATATAGTATTCTCTCCTCAGCTACATTGCTTTTCTTCTGTCAGATGCTCCCACTAAACTTTAGTAATGTAAAACAATTCATCAGAACACGGCTCCGTACTTTCTCTCGTTTCTGGTTACTTACTAGGAGTTGTCACTTTGAATCCACGAGAATTACAGAGAAAGATGACAGATTCCACAGGCTGCCCATTTCAGAGCTGGAGGAAATGGATACTAAACACAACGTCATTTAGATTTAAAATAATGGCTCTTAAGCATTCACTGTTGTTTGTAATAAATATAATATATATAAACTTCAGCTTGTGGCTGAAATCTAAACTATCTGTTTTAAATGAATGATAACATAAAACATGTCATAATTCCTGGCCCATTAGTAGTGATGAGGCACAAATTAACATTCCAGAACCTGGATTTAGTGAAACATACCTAGCAATTGAAAGCTGAAAGCATTTGAATACTGAATGTAAAATTCCTATTGCCTGTGGCATATTGCAGTTTAATATCACTACTTTCTTGTAATCATTTCTTGCTTTAATGTTAACCTGGACACTGATTATCTCTGGATCTGAAGATGCTTTTTGTTTCCTGATAATGCAGCCCCTGAGTAGGATTTGTGAGGTCGTTATCTATCGATCAGCAAAGACTAAAAGCCTCACTCTACTTCTACGCTTCACTTCCGTTCCTGATAGAGAAACTAAGCCCTCTTTATCCAGCCCTGTATTAGACAGTCAAGTCTGGCAGAAAACTGTTTGTTTGGGGCCCACTGCCTTTATCAGTGAAAACCAGCAGGTCTTCCTAAATCTGAAGCTCATCACAAGGTGATATGTCCAAATGGCTCTGAGAAAAAACATCAAAAGAAGTGTAATGCCATATCCAGAAGCAACTGACAGGCAAGGTCATCACATACAAGCTTTCACCGAGCAAAAACTATTAAAGTGGTGAATGCCTGAATTGTGAAGAGATATGTATCACCAGGGTCTGACATAATAACATCAGAATTCACTCACAGCACTACCAGGCTCTAGGAAGTAATCTTCAATGCAATTTAATAAAAAAAAGGGGTCGGGGGGAGAAGGAGAGGGAGGAGCAGACACCAGTCTTAAATTTCTAGCCTTTAAAGTCATTCACCCAGGGTGAATCTGCCCCCATCTTCATACTAGGAAGACTCAAATGCATTTGATTCCTGCATCTCTGACAGCTAGTCAAACTGTATTATGGTTAGAGCTGGATTTTTTAATCTTCATTTCATAAACTCATTGGTATTCCATTAACTTCCCATTATAACTTGAGCCCGCTTTTGGATAGTCTTTCTTTGTCACTAGTTGTTTGCAGTAACACCCACAATGGGCTAGGCACCTTCCAGATGCATAAGAAGGGATGGTCCTTGCCCTGAGGAGCTCAAAGTCTAAGGATGGACAGAAGGGCAGGCCCTGGGAACAACAAAAAACGTTTTCTATAAAAATCTGCCTTAATAGGGGAAGATTGGCAGTTGTTTTTCTAGTACGTGCTATAGATAAACAAGCCATCCTATTAGATAGATGACAGATAGATAGATAGATAGAATACCATCTACTCACATGTAAGATATGTAGCATTGTTTGTAAGTTGGTAGTTCAGTAAAGTTGTTGTGCACTGCAGTAGCTTCTTGATGAAGCAACTCTTACCAGAGCCCATATCCTAACAAAACTGTAAAAGTTACAGGGTGACTCTCAGGGGTTGAAACACCAAATCTGACATCTAGCAACCCAGTTGCTATAATTTCCTCAGTTTAGGTTGCACACTCTTTGGAGCAGGGACTGTATCTTGCTCTGTATTTGGAAACGTCCAAGAGCTCACTCAAGGGACCAATATCCATGACCTTTTTGACTACTGAATCCCCAAAATGCCCTCTGCTCTCCACCACAGACTGAGTGATCCAAAAGAAAGGCTGCATTAATGGCACAGACAACCATATGAAAAAATTCCCCAGCTCTTTGGCTGGCAGTTATGGAGCTGCATAGACAAAGGAGAGCTTATGAGAAGCCCCACCGGGGATTCTGGAGGTGGCTGGAATACCAACTAGCCCAAAAGGAGACTGGGAGGCGTGTTCAGACCCATTGGCCCCATGTCTTATCTGGTGTACCAGGAAAGAGGAATGAGAGAATTGGCTGTCCCCTAAGCCAGTGGCAGGTAGGGGCTACAAGGCCACTGAGCATCTCCTCTAAAAGAGAACTAAAAGTAAGGGGCATGTTAGGGAGAGAATGTTTCCTGTATGAAGGAGGTCTGGATGTCTTCATAATGAAACTGAAGACATTATTGTTTATTTGTATACAACAAGACAATACTGGTCAGCATGACGGGCAGTGGTTTCAGCACACCAACAGCCTAACCACAGTCAAGTTTTTTGTAGGTGTTGCGATAAAGTAGAATTTGAAGTAGGGATCTGATGAGGAAGAATGAGATAGCTTTGTGGATATTTATGGGGAATGTCTTCCACACGTGTGGGGCACCATGGGAGAATGCACAGAGGTGCTTGTTTGAAAATGTAGCAAGTGGGTGATAGACCAATTGGAGGCAGGAGTTGACATCTTGATAGTGAATGAGAGATGAAGGGTAGTGTAGGGTTAGACTGTGAAAGGCATTGATAGTGAATACATGTAACTGAGATTAGAGAAGGGGAAGCTGGTGGAGGGATGCAAAGAGAAGCCAAAGCTAGGCCATCTTGGTAACTGAGCCCAAATTTTGCAGCACCTCATGGGACGTGAATCCCTGCAAACCAACCTCCCCAGAATTCTTTGCCAAGACTAGTATACACTGAAAAGCTGTTAGTTTTCTCGCAGCTCTAACTAGGCCATTGTGGAGGCCAGTCAAGGACACCCTGTTTTGGACTGTGGTTCATTTAAAGTTCTCAGCTGAGGAACATAGTGGAGTCCCCGACCTGTGGCAAGGGAGCAGCCATAGGAAGTCATCTAAGGCAGTGCTTTGCCTTTAGAATGAAGATCAGATGCCTTGACTCTACAAGCTAGGAAGCCCACAGACCTTCAGCTCAGCAGCCCTGGTGGCTCGTTTGGCTTAGATAGGGCTTTGTGTTCCCCTTGTTGATTTTGCAGCAGCAGATTAGTAACAAACACTATTCACAGAGCTGTGCTGACTCCAGTTGATTTTTGTACACAAACAAGGATGGCATGGCAAGAGAAAGTGCTGTGTAACTTAAAAGCACGGTTAATAAAGGGTCAAACCCTGATGTCTCTATCCTCTAGTCTTATAAAACTCCCATTGACTTTACTGAGAGTTTTGCCCAAGGCAGGACTTCAGGATTTGTCTCAATCAAAACAGCTTCATCAGGTTAATTTCAACTCCATTCAAAACATGGGGGAAACGTGAGGGCTTGCCAATTCAAACAAGACAGAAATTGGGAGAGAAAAATGTTTTTCAGACTTCTCAACTGCAAACAATAGAGAATAAAAAGCAAACTGAAACAGCATTAAATTATACCTTTACAGGGTGCCTTTAAGTTGCCAATAGTTATCACGGATACCGGGGCTCTGTGGATTTGAACTAGAAATCAATGTCAGATAAATATGAAATCTGACCTCTCTTCTACAACTGGCTCAGATTAGGCAGAGATTCCCTGAAACCCTATATATCGAAAATATTTTGGATAACAAGCCAGATAGCCATTCCCCAGGACTACTATTTTGCAGGTTTATGAGGCATTGAGAAACATCTATGAGAGAATATCAGACCTTTGTGGGAAAAGACCAGCAGCTTTTAATTTCATTCACTGTCTGCACCACATTCCATTCTGTCTTGTGAAACTGAAAACAAATTTGGCAGCAGGCGGTCATCTGATTTTCATGTAATTCAATAATTTATCATGAAAAATATTCATTTATAAACAATTACTTGTTTTGGAATGATAGCAGCTGTCATTTTGCAGTCTGTAGTTCCCCCCATTGGGATATTATTGTGAGTTTATACACCATTAAATCATGCAGTGTTCAATGTGTTTGGAATCTGGGCTGAATGCACTTTACAATGTGTTTATGTTTGGATATGTGCATAATATTATTTTTACTTTACAGTCATGAAATCCCACATTGCCAGATGTAGAAACTTCTCTTTTCTGAGCAGCTCCTGCAATATGATTCTCTGGCTTTATGGAGTAATATTCCCATACAGACACAATATCCAAAATATCACTATTTATATTCCATAATCATGATTGTACAAATATCTAAAACAAACTCATAACAAACAGCTCCAACTAGAATCCCTTTTAGCGCAGCCCATGAACCCACTGGCCTTTGGGTTCAGAATGAAAAGCAGACCTGAAAGATGCTGATGGTTTTCTCATTACTGTTTAGAAATTTGACCATTTTAAGATCAGACAAGATGCGATAAAGACTTTGGCCCCAATCCTGCTTAACTTTATGCACATGGGTAGTCCCATGGACCACTGACATCATCCTATCTGGAACTAATTGGGAGTCTGCATGAAAACTTCAGGATTGAGTTTTCCAAGAGAATGAGATCAACAAAATTAGCTTCATATTTGTGCCTTAAAACACAACAACATCTCTCTCAGCTCACAGAAGCCTTGAGAGAGGTTAATAAAAATGAATGGCCATTTTAACAAAAAGTTCATTGACTTACTTCTAAGATAAATGGCAAAGGATTTTACAGAAGTTGGGGTTATGCCATTTTTGCTATTTTAATGCGTAAAGCTAAATTGAAAGATGTTTTTAAATAATCAGCTCCTCCCCCTCTCACATCCCCACCCCTCTGCTTGTTTTTACCATAGAAATTTCAGGAATGTCACTTCTGGTCTTCTCTGGCTTTGCTGGATGACTTCTTTGGATGTTTATTGGGAACTCTCACACCTTATTTAAAGTGGCAGGGTGGCTGGAGCTTCAATGCAGATGCTCTTTCTCCCAAGTTTTCATTAGGAATTAAAGTTTAAAAGGTTTGAACAACAAGAACAACAACAAAACCAAAACATCCAAACAACAAACACTCTAATTGAGAATTTTAAACAATCTGAATAAAAATTTCTTCCATTCTGGATTGTTCAGCTTTCAGTCTCTTGTAATATTATTGTTTCAGGAGTTCTCTGGTTACCTTATTATCTTTGCCTATAAAGGAGAACCAGCTGACAGTTTTTCTGGACCTTCTAACAACCTTTGGCAAAGTTCCACACAAGCAGTTTTTAAGGAAACCAAGTAGCCCTGGGTGAAAACAAAGGTACTGTCAGGGATTGGAAACTGGCTAAGAGACAGAAAACAAAGAGGAAGAATGATCAGTTTTCGACATTCACATGCAAGAGGTAAGATGCTTTAAGTCCTACGCAAGGCTCCCAACGTAGCAGTCCATCCCTAGACAACAGGACACTTAAGCAGCGGCTTAACTTTATGCATGTGCTTACATCTCATTGAAGTGAATTGGAAGTCAGTCTAGCATGTGTTTAAATGCTTTGCTGAACTAGGGCGTAGGACTGGTGTTATTTAATATACGTATTAACAATCTGGCAAAAAAGAGTGAAAAGCGAGGAAGCAGAATGTGGAGATGACATAAATTTAGGTAGGTTGGTCAAAGACTGTGTGGAATTTTAGAGGGACCCAGCAACACTAAATGAATTGGCAGCACGATGGCAGATGAAACTCAAGACAGTCAAAGGCAAGAAAATACACATTGAAGGGAATACTTTAACCTACTCAAATACATTGCTGGGTCCTAAATCAACTGTAACCACTCAAGAAAGAGACCTGGTATCATTGTGGACAGTTCAGTGAAAAACCTCTTTTCAATATGCAGCCAGAATGACAAGCCCAAACAAAATGTTAGGATGCATAAGCACTGGGATAGAAAATAATACTGAAGATAGCAAAATGTGACTGTACAAACAAAGGGTATGGTCCCATCTGGAATTTCCCTTTCAGTTCTCTTCACCCTCTCTCATAAAATAAATAGCAGAAGTAGAATTCCCATATAGAAGTTCAGAGATGCAAGACAAAACTAAGAGGCATGAAATGATTAAAACAATAGGGCCTGTTTACGTTAGAAAGGAGGTGAATAAAATGGGATACATAAGAGGCATACAGAATCACAACCGATATAAAGAAGGTAAATCATGTGCCTCTGATTTCTCATAATCCCAAAATAAGGATGCATCCGACAAAGTGAGTATTCACCCACGAAAGCTCATGCTCCAATACATTTGTTAGTCTATAAGGTGCCACAGGACTCTTTGCTGCTTTTACAGATCCAGACTAACACGGCTACCCCTCTGATACTATCCAAAATAAGGTGACATTCAACAAAATTTACAGCAACAAATTTACAACAAAATATTGTTTTACACAGTGCACACTTAATCTATGGAACTCATTGCCAAAACGTATTATTGAGCCTATGAATTCAGAGCAATATCAAGAAAAGATTAGACATTTATATGGATAATTAGACTATCAATAATTATTTCACATAGAGTATATTTTTATGCTAGTGATAGAAAGCTCACGCTTCAGGACAGAGGCCAACCTCTAAACAAAAAGGGGCTAGGAAGAAACTTAGCCTCTGAGTGGGTTGTTCTATAATTATCCATTACAGTTTCTTCCATCTTCCTGTGAAGAATGTGTGTACTGTGAGAGACCAGATATTGGATTAGACAGATCATTCGTCTGATCTGCTAAGCGATTGCTATGTCCCTTTGTTCTTCCATAGGAAACTAGACCTCAATTTCTAACGTAAACAGCAGACAAGGAACAACCCCCTCTAATTTTTCTGGGAGAGGCACAAAACCCTTTTGGGCCTTCCTACATGCTCAAGGAACAAAAATAGGCAGAAGCTCCCCCCCACCACCATTAATCAACTGTCATCTATGGAGAATGATTAGAAAAAGAAAGGAGCTATGGGGGATTAAAAAACATTCCCATCTCCTCCCTGATTCTGACACTGCAAGGGTTGCTCACTCTTGTCGTTCAGTGCTGCACTTTCTCCCCCGAATGCAGCAAAGCACATGGCCAAGTGAACAGCACTTTGAGAGGCCATTTGATATTATGGGCTAAATGTTCTGCGGGCGCAACTCCAGTAATAACTCTTTATGTCAGTAAAGAATGTAGCCCAGGAAGACTTAGCACTTACATAGTGCTTTGAAGATTCCAAATGTTTACACAGTAATCCCTGCAACAGCCCCATGAGGTACATACACATTAGTATCCCCATTGTCCAGATAGCTGGATAGACAGAGGGGTTAAGTGACTTGTTCAAGATCTTAGAGGAAGTCACTGTCAGAACCTGGATTGGCACATAGGAGTTGCTGGCTCCAAGGCCCATGAGCAAGCACAACAGCTACCTGAGGATTAGATCAGAATGTATTAGTTGGATGTATAGTATATTAATTATTAAATATTGATGAAAACTGGCATGCAAATATCAGCTTGAACGACATATGAAAGAAAAGAAAAGAAAAGAAAAGCAAGCATCTGGAGGAACGCAATGCATTTGAAACCTGATAAGTGGCTGCTGGTGTGCCCAAGAAATACTGTTTTTAACAATCATAAAGAATGTCTGACAACCCCCGCCCCAACTCAACCCCCAGAGCAATGCGTACAAAGACTGATTAATGCTCGGCTTTGCCATTGTCCTATACTTTGTAACTTGTATCACATCTATATGAAGGTATTTAAATGGCTGGATCAAACTAATCCAAAAACCTCCCAACAATGCATGGCTAATAAAAAGCATACCAAAATTCAGAATGAGCCCTAATATAGTCTGTGAGACATAAGCCAGTCAGAGCTGGGTTTATGCAGAAAAGGTAGACATAGTCTTGCTTTACAGTACAGTATCTAGTAAAATGGCACCAATGAAAAATGTCATCCTGAGGTAACTGCCTGGGAAATATAGTACAATGAGAGCACACAGCTCATTGCCAGGCTTACTCGGCTAAGAAAACAAATACAACTCTACCAGGCCCAGATCATGGCCTGTCTTGTGGGTGTATTCAAAAGGGGTGTAAAGCACCCCTTTACACCCTTGTATTGGTGCATCATGCCACCCCTTTCTACCTGCAGGGGGAAGCAATCTTCAGTGGGTGGCTGGGGAGGGGAAGGGAGTCAAGACTCCATCCTGCTCCAATGCACCCAGCAGTGTATCGCTCCAGGGAGCATACGAGGCATTAGACAGATCTGTCACAATTAGAGTTGGGCAAACATTTCTGGATGAATAGTTTATTCCCTGAAAAACAGAGGCTTGGGTTGACTGAAGCCACTCACCATTTCAGGTAGAAAAAAAATATTGATTTTTGCTTTTCTAAAAAGTCAAATGTTTCCTTTGGGCATTTTCAAAATGAAATGGTTTTGATGTTTTTTTCCTGTTTCAAAAGGATATTTTATTTAGAAATGTAGCTACAGGTATTATTATTTTTAAGGGCTAAAAAAGCACTTGAAAATGAAACAAAATGAAAAAAGGTGGTTTCAGATCAAAGAAACCATTTCGTTTGACCTCAAATGACATTTTCTGGGGGGAGAGGGCATGAATTTCAGTGAGAAAAACCAAAACCATTCTGTTTCGGGTCAATCCAAAATGGAAAAGAATGGGACTCTTTAGTTTAATCCAAACAGATATAGCTATTTGTTCAACTCTAGGTACAGTTTCCTTCCTCCTCAGAGCAGAAGCTTTTAAATAGTGGGCCTTAGTGGGGCTTGGGCTGGACCTTTAAAAGCAGGGAGCTCTGTTTGGCCTCTTCCCTTTTCCTGATGAAGCAACTGTGGAGGAATTTTGCAGAGATTTCTTCCCCTTCAGCTCCTTCCCACAAGTTTTCCAGCAAGAGGCTGCAATCAGGCCCTGTATTAATTAGTCATGTCAGAAACTATACTCTAGACTACAATAGCCATTACTCCACACATATGCATGGAGGCAGCATAGCACTCTTTGGGCTGACAGGGCTTTCAGGAGAATCTCTCTCTCCACATACTGGTCAGAGAAGCCAGGGTAGTGACAACGGTACTTGAAAATAGGTTTTGTACATGGCTACTGCTAGCATGATTCAAGATGGAGTACAGACAGAGCTTTACAACGCCCCTTGTACATACCTGACCCAGATGTGCAAAAGCTCATTTTCTCTCTCTCACCCACACAGTCAGAGATAGAGAGACCCACAGACAGACAGATCCATTGTTATGCCATGTTATCTGTAAGGTGCAAATTGAGTTGTTGTATTTGAGTCCTCCAGGAGCTGGCCTTCCTTCTGACCTAATGTCCCTTGGGCAAAAGTGGCACCCCCAAAGGAAATTATTTGCATGTGTGCCCGGTAGACGAACACAGTGAATTCTTAAGTGCTTGTTCCCTGAAGTGTGAATCTCTGGCAAATAGCTCACTGTAGCACACACACATACACAAATCAACTCTTTCAGAATGAAAATAAATGATCCCACAACTACAAAGGAACACAGGCTTGATAAATTGGAGTTTTAGCCAGCGATGTTTAAAGTGAACTCAGTAAAATGTGGATAATGATGGATGAGTCAAAAGTCTTACTAAATACAATAGTCTAAAGCAGTGTTTCTCAACCTTTTTGATACCAGGGATCAGCTTGCTGCCTTCCTAAACTGTGTCAGGGAGATCTCAGGGACTGGTGCCTGTCCATGGACCAGTGATTGAGAAACACTGGTGTAAAGAAATTTGGGTGTAGTAATAATTAAAGTGGCTGCGAGTTTAACTAAAACAACCCTTGTATAGAGAAAAATGTTGGGATTTATTATCCTATTAGGTTTTTTTTTTCTCTCTTTTTAAGGAGCAGCTCTCAGCGAGTCCTGGGCAGCAAGTCAAAATCTCCATTTACCATAGATGTTTAAAAAAACATCCTCTTGAAAGTCGAAACTACCGAGTTTTTGATGGGATAACATAAATACATTTGAACTGTTGTCAGTACAAACTATGCATCTTGAAAGTGTAGCACATCTCCACTGGGCATAATATTGTTAATGTTTTTGAAACATTTTCAGAACTTTGCATTTATTTTTAAATATCAGAGATGTTTGATTTTATTCCAAAAATAGCTGCATTCCAAAGTAACTCTTAGTATAATATTTAAAATGACTGGATGGACAGAAAGACAAATAGATCATTTTATAGGGCACAAAAGAATGAAATGTATATTGAACATGTAGTTTGGGACTCAGCTTATGTTTGTGCTAAGATTCATATATTGGCTGAATATCCATATGTATCTGTTAGATCAGTGGTGTCCAAGATTATCAGCCTCAGGGCCAAATGTCATTTTGAAAAGGTCAATGGGCTACAATTAATACTCTGAGAGCAGATTCTTAGTGCTGTTCTGCTCCCTCTGCGCTGACCAGGTGGCAGAAAAGGAATTGAAACTACCCCCAGATTTTCTCGGGATTCCTCCAGCAAGTCCTACCCCTTCCACCCCACACTCCTGGCACAGGGCACATCAGGTGTGGGGAGGAGGAGTGACTGGAGTGGGTTGTGCTTCACCTAGTGTCTGGCCCCTTGGGGAAGATAGCCAGTTGGGGCGAGTTGGGGTGTTTTAGCTAGGCTGGGGCAGGTAGACAGGAAGCTGTAACTGGTTGCTGGTTCTCAGCTTCTCCTTTCCCCCACCTGTAATAAGACTTGGTATTAAAATTGTCTGCTTTATTGATCATGTCTATACTCCATAGACATCTACTTCCAGAATCCAGTTCTACCATATGCTGAGCCCAGTGTAAGAGCCAGGACAGAATGTTTGACTGTTGTATCTTCTTCTGTTCTTCCAAAGTGCTGCTCAGGAATGTGGCAGGAATCTTCATAGCAGGAAATTATAGCCAGAAAATGAGGATTCTAGCCCTCTTCCCCTGACCGCCCATGGATTTAAAATAACATGCTGGTATTCTCTCTCAGTCCTTTCCACAGCATGGTCAGTTAGCTCACATGGTAAAAAACAGCAACTTTTTTTCTGACTGCCAATACCACAAGATCAATTTCGTATCTGAAAGTCCAAGCTGTCTTGCTAGTGTCTCATATAGTGTCCTATCACCAGTCACACAGGTTGTACAGTTAGAATGTCTCTGTCCATTTGGTTGTACATAGGGCCATATTCTTGGCTCTTGATGAGGTCAGTCTGTGCTGTTGCCCCTAAAGGGGCCAATGAGGGTTCCACCACTGTGGGGGAATACTGGACTGTCACAGAGACAGCTTTACACCAGCTTATCCCACTTCTTTACCTTCCTTGTGCATGTAGCCCAGAATTGGGGAAGATGTAAAAGATGCTGTACTAGCCCCTATCATCATTGTGTCTGAGCACCTAGTCCCAATGCACTGGGGTGCAATAGTTGCATAGCATACACCAGAACTATAGCCTAGGCCACTGACGCCATTTTGGGCCCCATCCTGTAGCTGCGATAGGAACTCCCATTGAATTTATCAAACAAAACGATGAACAACTGCTCTTGGGAATGTGTGTCCAGAAACTCTGGTGATGGGCCCATACTCAAATAGTGGAGCAACTGCTAGTTACTCAATAGCTAGGATTTCAGCTGCCTCATTAAAGCAGTGGTTCTCAACCTGAGGTGCACCTACCCCTGGGGCTACACAGAGGTTTTCCTGGGAATACATCAACTGATCTAGATACACCGCTACCTCAATATAACGCCACCCGATAGAACATGAATTTGGATATAATGCAGTAAAGCAGTACTGCGTTTGCATATAGCGCAATAAAGGGGGTGGGGGTGCAGGGCTGTGCACTACAGTGGATTGAAGCAAGTTCACTGTAACACGGTTTCACCTATAACTCGGTAAGATTTTTTGGCTCCCAAGGACAGGATTATATCGAGGTAGAGGTGTATTTGCCTAGTTTTACAGCAGGCTACATGAAAAGCACTAGTGAAGTCAGTACAAATTAAAATTTCATACACTTACTTATTTATACTCCTCTATATACTACACACTGAGTGTACCAGTAAGTACAATATTTATATGCCAATTGATTTATTTTAGAAGTATATGGTTAAAAACGGGAGAGTAAGCAATTTTTCAGTAATAGTGTGCTGTGACACTTCTGTATTTTTATGTCTGATTCTGTAACCAAGTAGTTATTAAGTGAGGTGAAACTTGGGGGTACACAAGAAAAACCAGACTTCTTAAAGGGGTACAGTAGTCTGGAAAGGTTGAGAGCCGCTGCTTTAAAGCAAGATTTTGCATCCTCTCTAAAATCGAAATAAATCATCAATCAGCCCACAAAACAAACTAATAAACAAATAAAAATCAATTTTCCTTAAAAATGGGGACATTGGGCCAGAGACCATCAGAGTTTGTAGGGAAAATTTTGAACTCAAACTGGGGCGGGGACAGGTGAAATGCTGATGTTGAAAAGGGAGATATTAATGAAACCTTTGTTTACTGTTACAGCACAACATTAAACACCTAAGCATAATCCAGGATTCTGTGTCAAGCTATTACGGGCTTACTCCCACTGTAACAACCACCACTGACCATATTTTTTACCATTTGTTAAAGATACAGGAAAAGCAGGAGAACCAGTCAAGCCATGAGGAATGGGGGTATTAAGTGAGGCTTTTATTTTAACAACATCCCTTTCCCTTTAGCTGGAGAGAGTTTTTATGGGGAGCCCCCTGCTTGACATACCTTTAGCTGGTATTAAAGATGGTAATAACTGCCCTTTTGGGGGGAGAGCCAAGAAGTTAGCTAAGATGGGCTGCAGCTGCTGTCATTGCTGTTCTTGTTAAAGTCTGATCCTGTTTCCTTGAAGACAAAACAAGAGCAACACACATAAGGGGAGAGGAAAGAACAGCAAAGAGAGAAGATGCTGCTTCTCTGTCTGGTGCTGACTCCCACTTGCAGCCTCGCTGCTAGAGAAACCCAGGCCCAGCACACGGTCTTATCAGCCATTCTGGGACCTGCTAAACCTGTACCAGCATCGGGCTGCTGAGGGCGTTGCTCTGAGCTGTGTTACCGGTCAAGGCTTATGGCAAGGTAGGCACTCTTGGCCGGCTGAGCCAGACTGTGATTAACAAAAGGCAAAAGAGAAAGATCTGGAAGAGAAGAAGTGAGATGGGGAAGGAAAAGGACACATGGGGCAGGGGTGAGAGTGCAGGAACCCTGGCTCACATTCCAGATGATGCTCAGAACTGAGCAATGCTGGGGGAAGTGGTAATGTCATTTGGCTACCTCTCTCTGGCCCACTCGGGTCTACATGACCTTCAGGATCAGGATGATGAAGGCCTAGTGGTGTCATGGTGGATCCTGCGGTCTCAGGATATGGTGGGGATAGCAGCTATGCTAGTAAATCTCAATGTATTTGGTCCACATGTTCCCCTCTCCCATTGAGTAACTGGAATAAACAAACTCCAAGAGCGTCTCCTCTCATTCACATTAACTAAGTTAACCACATTTCAATCATTTGAGCTATAAATATTTTCTCCCATTTCCAGATTCTTTTAGCTCATTGCCATGCCAAGCTGTGACTTTACCAGGAGCCTTGAAGCGCCCTGATCACTTTTAACCTAAACAAGCCAGTTTGTCCCAGTTTATTTATCTTCATTTTTGTTGACTGTTGTGAACAGTTTTATGTAGCAGGCTGAGCTAAACATCTGTTGCCTTGGCCATTACAGGGTCTGTCTTCATGGCAGCTGGGGGTGAGCTGTCCAGCCCAGAGAGACAGACCCATGCAAGCTTCACTCAAGCTAGCCCACTAAAAATAGCAGTGGGTTAGCTTCCAGCTCTGCAGAGACTCAGGCTAGCCACCGAAGCTCACACCCAGGAAGGTTGGGTGGGCTTCAGCACAGCTGCCACACAAGCCGCAGTGCTCACACTGCTACTTTTAGCAGACTAGCTTGAGTGAAGACAGTGTGAGCTGACTCCCTGGGCTGGGAGGCTCACTCCCAGCTTCAGGGTAGACATAATCTCAGAGTACAGGCCTTTCCCAACAGCCAAGCACCTCCAACACTTCGGCACTGACTTCTGACCCCGCCACTGAAGGCAGCAAGAATTATGGGTGCTGCCAGCCACAACAAAGCCACTAATATGAAGCTCATATACTGTAACCAGTTTGGGGCAGATGTTGTCTCTTACTCTGTTTGTACAGCACCTAGCACAACGGAGTTAATAACTTCGCAAAAATTAACAAAAATGTGTTGAATGGGAATTTCTCCAACCTGCTCTATTTACACTGTGTTCACAGCTATTATAGCTCTAGGATTTAAGCTGATACATGTGCAACCAGATTTATACATTTTCATATTACAGAACTGCAGATCAACAGGATATTTTAAAAATTGAACGTTATGATATTAGAATCATAGAATTTCAGGATTGGAAGGGACCTTAGGAGGTCATCTAGCCCAACCCCCTGCTCAAAGCAGGACCAATCCCCAGACAGATTTTTGCCCCAGATCTATAAATGGCCCCCTCAAGGAGGAAACTTACAACCCTGGGTTTAGCAGGCCAATGCTCAAACCACTGAGATATCCCTCCCCACTTGTGCAATGCTATAAAATCCTGGGACTAAACAAGAGAGTTAAGATGTTAGAGAACAAGTCATAAAAAATGTAACTTGAGAATTCTAGTTAATTTGGAACAATCTATTCTGCCAGAGTCTTCTGATTATGTTTAAGACCACCATGGAAAAAAATGGCCTTTCTTCCACTGGAAATATGCATTCTCATAGAATTCCCAAACCACCTAGTAGGAGCTCAATCCATTAACTGTCTATATGTTCCTACACTCTTTTGGCAAGCGTCAGACATTTCTTTGATCAAGACAAAATCCTAGTGAAAATTTGCCAAAAGACAAAAGCTGTGTATCTGGGATCACATCTTCACAATTGGCAGCGGGAAGGTACATATGGCACACTTCAAAGATTTGGCACAGGGAACTCACCTTAGAAGACAGCATTTTGAGTCATTGGAAAATCAATTTTGTTTGACTGGTGCTAAGATGTCTTTTTTTTTTTTCTTACAACAATAAAACCAAATTCAACTGGAGGCAAACAAATGTATTTTCAAAGGCAATGATGAATAAATGTTTTTCGGATACCAAACTATTGCAACTTAAGTTACTAGGTCAAAGCAACCTGAGGAGGACAAAATGACTATTAATTCTGTTATACCAGAATTAAGAGTGGTTCTTCTATCAATATAAGCTCCAATTTTTCTCCTTGTCACAGATCCAAAGGGCGTGCTGTGTCTCTGACCTTCATACAGCCTTTCTGGGAATGTCCCCTTCTTAGCACTAGGCCCTAGGCCTTCACATTTCTCAGCAGGAGCCCTGTGATTCCGCAAGGCTGAGACTGGGTGCCTTGCTTCAGCACAGCTGTTTCTCACTGAGGGTCCTTCAGGAGTCCAAAGGCGTCTGGACCCCTGTTGGAGACTAGCTGTGCAACCAGCAGGTGTCTGCCATGACCCAGGACAGCCTTTCCAAAACACACATTGTTTATTAACACAGGATTGAGGGCCATTGGGTTAGAACGATCAAGGCAAGGCCTAAACTCGGGTCTCTGACCTAACTTACCAGCTTTTTCTTGCTTAGTTAGGTGCGGGGGCTCCCTCTCTGCCCTGGCCTGGAAGGCAGACTGACCACTGGCAGCAAACCTCCATGGCTTTGCCCAACTGTCCTGGATTTGATTATCTCATCTCCTGGTAGAGCAGATTATTTATCCCTGCCTCCTAACACCTTAGCACTTTGTCTCACGTCCCAGTCACGCTGTTTTCACAACAGGTTCTCTCTCTCCATTCCCACCAACATCCAGTCTCAGTCTTCCTCTAGGCTCCTTGCCTCAATCTACTTTCTCTGTCTTCTACTCCAAAGTCTGGCTCTTCCCTCCTCTGCATTCAATTCAAGTGACTTTCCTCCTCTATGCTGCCTGGGTATCAGCAGAGGGGCATTGAAAGCACAGGAGGGGCAGGCTCTCTGCTCTCCGGTCAATTGCCTGGACTCCAAACTCGAATGGCCTTCAGCAGCCCAGAGATGTGTTTGCAGGGAAAGTCCTGCTCAGCCAGAGACTCAGTGCAGACAGCAACTGCAGGGAATTAAGCTGTGAAATCCCAGTGTAGAGCCCTCTCTCCACCCGGTTACCTTCTTTAATGCCAATTTGCTTACAGGTTTTGAAGGACAGGTCTGGGGCTCTTCTGGGTCCCACCACCCACTCATCAGGGTGTATATTTTTTATTTTTTCCTATCAATTTATTTGGTGGTGCCTCCAGCCCCTTGCTCCTTCCTGGCAGGGTCACCAGGGCAACTTGGGAGGAAAATTCTAACCACAGGATAACTCCCACTTACTTGCCAGATAGTTGGAGACTCCCAAGAAATAACACAAATACATACAATATATTTAATACAGTAATTATATTAAACAGGAGATAAATATAACATAACAGGGTAAAACACTATTCTTAGGGTCACCGGTGCCCACACTGATAATACTCGTGACTCTCCCCAGTCACGTGACCCAATGCAGCAACTGTAAGATCATTGTCCTCTTGGTACGCATGCTTTATTGGGGCCCTTGATGACCTAAGACCGCAATATCTTCTCTGCAGTGGTTTAGCAGTGTGGCTGACTGGGTTACAGCCCAATGGACTCACAAGTGGGAGGAGGTGGTAAGTCCCTCCACAGGTTTAATATGCAGCAGGTTGTAAAATCCCCAAACTCTTACTGTCTGGCTTGAGGACACAGTTCAGGGAGTAGGAAGTCCCCAAAACAAATTCCCTGACTAACTAAAAGATGGTGTACTCACAAACTCCATGAATGATGCTCAGGTTCAGCGATCACTCTGGACGCCTCAGTCACTGCAATGTCGGTCCTACCCCAATGTCCAGACACACACACAGCAGGAAGCAGCCCTGGAGCAGCAGCCAGAGCAGAGGTGACCATGTGATGACTGGTCTCACCTAGGGAGCTGGAGGGCGAACTCAGCCTGGCTGGGGAAGTTTCCCAGCAAAACTCTACAAACTGGGAGTTATCAGTGCAGAAGGAAAACCCAGCTGAGGGATCTTGCTTTCAGGTCCCTAGAAGCCAGTTCTCAGGGGGAACCCTGCATGCAGGCCTAGAACTCATCGGCTCCCCACACACCCAGTCCTGCCCCTGTCCTGGCTGCCTCCAGACTGACTCAAAAATGGCTCCCAGGGAAGGGCATCTCACTCCCTATTGGTTGCTGGGCAGACTCTGAGTCTGCCTTGGCTGCCCATCCCTACCATGGACAGTGTGCCTCTCCCTGAGCTGCCAGCAGACAGAGCCCCAGGAATCTAGGTAATCTCTTTGGGGGTTACACCAGCAATTCTCTCTCGAGTATGTGTGAGCTGTGATTTCTCAAAGGATCAGAGTACCCCGACCCCTCTTCCACAGCCTGGATTTCTATGTAACATCTGCAAAGTTCAGTGATGGGCACCGGGGAGACGTGTTTGAGCCTAATGTTCCAGTCTGGGACCACACCTAGTGTAGATTGTGGCCCTGTGTGTCTCAGCCACAGTTAAACAAGGAGTGAGAGGGAGGGAAGGGGTCTGTGAATCACTAGGATGGCTTCCTAATCCTGGAGCAGATCCAGCCTCCAATCATAAATTAAAGAGACTCAGGTGTGCCTATGGCCCCAAGGTGCAGTTCCAGTAGCCAGGGGTCAATAGGCAGAGGAACATCCTGGTCATGCCCCTTTTCTGCTGGAAACACCCCTCAATGTCACCCAGAGAATCACCTTGCACAAGAGTGTCAACCCCAGGGAGCTGATTAAGCTGGTTCTCAGGCAGCCCTGGCCAGCTGCACTGGATCTGAGAATAGGACCCCGTGGTTTTCATGAGATATTTACATACAATCATACATTATTTAAAAGTTGCTGAGATGCTACAAATATGGACTTTTGTTATTTCTCTTTCATGACTGCAAAGAAATTTCAATGATAAATAGCCACATACTCTTAACAGGCACAGCCTACTGAAGATAAATGTGCCAACTAAATGACTATCCTGATAACTATAGTTTTAGATTTTGCCACAGGTGTACTTGATTTGCCATTTCTTCACCAGTGTGGCTTTTCAAATTGAGGAATGTTATAAATCATTCAGTTGGTTTTTCATCTGTGGGAGACACATATCTTAGTACAATACTCAATTGATCAGTATGTGAAAGATCAGGTGTAGAGTCGACAGCCGTACTTATTTCATCCACAATAGCTAAACGAACTTTGTCACTCATTAGACCAATGAGTTCATCACATATTGTCTTGGATAAGTATGATGAGTTACCTTTGCCAGCATTCCCATATTTTGAGATATGGCCTGCTGAAAATGGGTCAAACTGAGCCACAAGCTCCAACAATCCCAGGAAATTTCCATTCTGCAATGATTCAAATATGTCATTTGATCCCTGGAAAAGCAGTCCACGTTCAGCTAATGTTTGAATAACCGCTGTAACACTCTGAAAGACATGTTGCCAGTACTCATGCTCCCCTTTAATTTGTTCTTCCAATTTTTGTGTCAATCCAAAGCTCCGTCTTCGATTTAAATATGTCAATACTGAATCTCTGTGAGTAGTGCTATTTTCATGTTGTTCAATTAAAACAGTGTTCCGCCAGTCACTAAATCTATCTGCAGCAACTGGGATGTTGAAGGCTTATATGCAAAAAGTTTGCAAAGAAAACAGTACACAAAGCCTGTTGATGGTATATACAGTAGCCATTCTCGAGTGTATTTCTCACCATTCGCTGAAAAATATTTTTTGTGGACAATAACTTGTTTGTTTGCCATTGGTAAAAGTCCAACTTGATTTCTCAAATGGCCCAGTGTGGTGTTGACAGTCATTTGGTCCGCGATCTATCCAGTAAGCTACATCATCTGTACTGAAATCAACCCACATACTAGGATCTTTTCTCCTATTATTTACAGCATGAGCAGGTTAAGTCTCTGGCACATCCACACCTTCTAGAACAATGTCTATTTTACTACCAGGAGTAGGATGATCAGTTACAGTCTCGGATTTCCTTGCATTATTTCGATCTACATTAGTAGGACACCCCTCTGGTTTAGGTGGGGATAAATAATAAAAAGTGAACAGAAAAACGGGGGAAGAGTGTGTAGTGGAGTGTAAGGAAGTTTAACAAAGTTCTGATTTTTCCCATGATGACTACTTCGATGCTTTTTTGAAATATCAAATATCAAATTTTTTAAAAAAAAATCTAATTTTTTTTGGTGCCACCTGCCTTGCAGGTACCCTAAGCACATGCTTAGTCTGCCTATTGGGTAATCCAGCCCTGTGTGGTTAGCATGAGCACCAGCGAGCCTGCAGTGGGAGGTAGGGCATATGAAGCGGTTTGTCAGCAAGGGGAGCAGGAGATCTGGATAAGGAAAGAAAAGGTGAGATGAGGTAGATTTAGGGCCCTGTCTACAATGGGCTTCACCCGAGTTAAACTGCCCTGTTCAAACATGAGAAAGACATGATTTAAACTAACCCCAGCCTTTTAAAAACAAAAGGGGAACCGTAAGAACATACATTTCAAACATTTCTGTGCCCCATCCACCCTGGGCGATCAAGCTATGTCAGCAAAGATGTTAGCTGTGATCCAGTATAAACTGAGTTTAAACACTGTCCGTGAACTCAGTTTGGACAGTGCAGATGGCACCTTAAACATAGAAGCTCAGATTTTCAAAGGAGTTAAGTGCACAACTCCCATTGAAATTCAGTGGGATTGAGAGCTAAATTCCCTTTAGACACCTTTGAAGATCCCAATCATATTCACTGATTGACATGGAAGATGTTTCCTGCTTATCCACAGTAATGCCAGCAATGCCAACTATTTAGTGAGCAGGGAACTTTCTCCAATATAGAGACTGCACAATTTGACGACGAGCTACATCTGAGTCAGAACAAAGAAGGAATGTGGACGTCTTTGGCATGACTTGAACATATGTACTGTATGTGCTTTTAAAAAATATATTTATTTATACAATGAAGCTACAAGGAACAAACGGTACTATTATTTGAATATAAGATGGCATTGCTATATTAAGAGGGGACAAAGATTAAATTATCACAAAACCCTTAAGACAAGTTGAGTCAAAGACAACAGCTGCGCAAAGCATGGAGAGTGCTGTGGTAACAAAATAAACATAAACAAGAACTCAGATAAACTAAAAAATTAACACTAGCAGCCATTCACTGTTAAAACAGCAAAAAGCTGGTAGTCGCACTCACACAGGGAGGTTGTTTAAGCTGACCTGCAAAAGGAAAAGAAATATTTTTGTACCGTCTTTTGCTCCTTTATGGAGCATAAAGAAAGCTGGAAGATTCTCCCACCCTCCCCCACCCCGGCTTGTTTAGTAATTCAGGTCTTGTTTAGCCTGGAAGAACCTATGTCAATCAGAGAATTGCAGTATTGCCATCCCCAATTGTTTAAAAATAATGAGATTAGTTTAAAAATAATGAGATTAAAATAATAATAAACGTTGTTTTTTTCATTTGCACCCTGGTTTTGGAGTCTTTAGGGTTAACTTTTTCAAGTTTTTCTCTGAAACCAAGATGACTAGAAATTCACTTTTAAAAAAAAGGAAAGCTGAGATTCTCATACCATCCCCTGACTCCAAGAGTTGGGGCTTTAGGAAAAATACCTAATATCATTAGATTTGAGATAAGATCATGAGGATTGGCACTGCTGCCAATGAGGAAACTGAATTTTAAAAGATGAATCAGACTCCAGTTGGGCTCTGTATGGGGCAAGGCTCAACCTGTGTGAGACCAATTCAGGTCTAAATGACTGATCCAAATGATCAAAGTGTGTCTAAAATGCTCCATCACATGATACAAAGACTCATCAGATTCCACTGGGTGAGCTAGTTTTAATCTGACTTCTGTAATGGAGATCATGATGTACATTGGTTTAAAGGACACTCATCCTCATCTCCTGTTTCCAGCACCAAGGTTGGGTAGGGTTGTCTTCTGTCAGATTCTTGGCTTTGATACCTAGACTGTCAGCCACTTCAAGTCAAGGCCCATTTTATGGAGGGAAACTGAGGCACAGAGAGGCTAAGTGATTTGCCCAAGGTCACATAGGAGGACTGTGGCAGAGCAGTGACTGGACCCAAGGTTTCCTGTGTCACTGCCATAACCACCAGCCCTCCTTTCTCTCAAAGGACCCTCTCAATTTTTTTAAAAAACGGATTCATTTTTTAAATAAGAGGCGTTTTAGCTCCCTCAGAGCAACAGAACCAAACATGGCCAAGCCTATCTCTCTGCTAGCCTCCTTCTCGCTGTGTATTCACCTGCCTACTCCTGTTTCGGTTTCATTGACTCCCATGGAATTCCAGACAACCACAAGCACAGAGCCAGTTTTAGGACTGGAGCCTTGACCGAGTTGTGGCTGAATCCATGTAGGTATCTTGATTAAACCTCTTCAGTTTCAGCACTGAACATATTTTTACTAGAATTTGTGAGTTTGTGAACGTGACAAAAAAATCCAAGCCCAACATGAACTCAAGAATTTGGGTTTACACACTTGTTGAAAACCACTGTACAGGAAAGTAACTAATCTCGCAGTAGTGCATACTATATGCTTCATATGTTTTTAAGTCAGAGAAGTGGCTTCAAAGAGGTAGAGGATCTAGCACATCATGTGTTAAAAAATCCAGAGGTCCGGCATCAGTTAGAGTTGCCATGCCATAATAGTTTATCCATTTCCATAATTTCCCTCTGCCTGATCTTGGAGAAATGTTCTTTCTGGAAACATGCCCGCTTCCTTCCACCCCCCAAGTGTATGAAAAGGTAAAGTATGATGAACAATGCCCTGAACACATGTCTGTTTATAGTTTGGACAGAAGACTGGCTTCATCAATGAAGTTAAAAAGGATGGCTTCAGGCTACTTCAATTAACACCCTTAAAGATCTGGGAGGGGGACCTAGTTGTCCATCAGGTCACTCAGTATTTGATATGTTGACATTATTTATTACAATACTAGGCTTTTAACCACATCATTCACCAAAGTAAAAGTCTACTATAGTATTAATTTCACCTAAATCTCATGAATATTGCCTTATAACATAATTTCACTGACAACATTGGTGAGTTTAGTGACTCATATCATTGCTTATAGAATTCATCAACATTTTGAGTTGCAGAGGACAATTTTACTGAGCTGTGATTGGCATTTATATTCTGCTAGCGCCTAGAGGCACCCCATTATGCTAGATATAAAAAAACATGTAACAAATGAAAGTGCCTGCCCCAAAGAGCTGACAATCAACAACAAAATCTTACATAATGATATTCCTGTTATACTATTTATAATAAAACCCATTGACCATGCTGCTTGGTACATAAAACACACACACACACGCACACGCACAAACTTCCTGATTATTTATTTAAATGGACAGGGATGGTATCCCTAGCCTCTGTTTTCTAGAAGCTGAGAATGGGCAAGAAGGGATGGATCACTTGATGATTACCTGTTCTGTTCATTCCCTCTGGAGCACCTAACGTTGGCCACTGTCAGAAGACAGGATACTGGGCTAGATGGACTTTTGGTCTGACCCAGTATGGCCGCACTGATGTGTGTTCTTAAAGTGTCATATGCTAAGAAACTGATATCAAAAGAAAGTATAAAATATATGCAGATGAAAGGCCTAGAGTTTACATTAAAAATCATCCACTATTATAAAAAAAATGAAATTGGGGCAGAAGGATCTGATTCTACTCCCACTGAAATCACTGGGAGCTGTATTAGGCCCATTATTGCCTTAGTTTTAAAAGACTGTGGATAAGAAAGCTAGATTTTAATTCAAGACATGAACTTAATTACTCAGTGTGAGGAAGGGTATCAGAGTCTGGGCCTATGTTTGCACTGGTTGGTCTCTATTTCCTGAACAAACAGCATAAAGTTCAGAGGCTTCTTCAGGTATTTGGTCTAGCATGACAACCTAGCACTGGAACTTGTTCTGTGGGGCACATTTTCCTCCTTAATTATATTTTTCTCTTACAAAACAAAAAAGCCCAGCATGCTAAGCTCTGCGGAGAGTCATCCTTTTTTCCTTTGATGAAGTCATCCAAGAGTCTAAGGGCCTGCTCTTACAAACCTCTCTTGCATGGGCTGTCCTGACTCGGACACACAGTCCCTCTGAAGACAATGGGCTACTTGCATGAGGGAAGGTTTTAAGGCTGGGCCCTGATGCATTTTGGAAACAAGAAAAAACAAAGGATAGATGTGGTGACAGTGCTTTTCCCCTTTGGATACATGTTTTGTATATGGTCCAATTTAGGCTAGTCAAGGAGACCAAACTACTTTTGTGAGCCCAAACTCAAGTAAAGGAAGGTTCCTAAATCTAGATTTTGTTTCTTTTTCATAAACCAATCAGTGCATAAACACATGTGAAAAACAAATATTGACACTAGAGCTGACCCAGCATTCGGTGACAGGAAGTTTCTAACAGCCTTTCTGGGTTCTCCTTACAGCGGATCTATGTGTTCTCTCTTGCATGCTTGCGTTGTAGTTACTGCTACTAATCTCAACAACAATATGAGGTTTCTAAATTCTTCCTGAAAGTCAACATTTAACATTGTGGTTCTCAGCTTGCGGGTTACAACCACCATGGGCCCTGTCTGCCTGAAGAATCGAAGCCACAATTGAAAACCACAATCAAAATAGTGTAGACAGGACAACAGGAGCCACTGGCAACTGTTTGGTGCTGAATTGTGATCTTGTTCCCCTTCCCTTTCCCACAGGAGTGGATCTGCTCTGGTTCTTGCAATTATCCACTGCAGATGCTGAAAGTGTCCGGTAATCTATGGTGATTATTCTCACAAGGTCTCCTTTCAACCTGCTGCAGGACTCAGCACTAGAGCTGAGCAAATCACTGAGGTTTTCGTTTGGTGGCAGTTCTGAAAAACTGAAAAAAATTCAGTTTGGGTCAAATCAAATCTGAAATTTTTAGTGACTCATAAAAGTCTCTTTGGACTGTTTCAGAGCACGGATTCAAACCTGGGTCTCTAAAATCCCAGCTGAGTGCCCTAACTGCTGGGCTAAAGGAAGAGGAGAGTAACCACCAGTTTTGTGACTAGCCAAAACTATTTGTGTCAAATTCATAGATCAGCAGTCCCCAACGCGGTGCCCACGGGTGCCATGGCGCTCACGGGGGCATCTAAATGCGCCTGTGTCCTGGCCGGCGGTCGAGCATCCACCGAAATGCTGCCAAAATTCAGTGGCATTTCGGCAGTGATGCCTCTCAATGACGCCGCTTGCTACTGACAAGTGATGTCATCAAGAGGCATTGCCACCGAAATGCCACCGAAATTCAGTGGCATTTCAGTGGATGCTTGACTGCCATCATGGTCCTTCATCTGGCGCCCTCCAGACGAAAAGATTGGGGACCGCTGTCATAGATCATTTCAAGTTGACTGAACCTGCATTTTTTGTTGAAAAAACGATTTATCGAAAAGTTTCATCAACCTCTCCCCACCACCTCCTTTGAAGCTCAGAAATGCAAAGCATTCTGTGGTGCATTTGTGGATGACTGGTTGAGAGACACACAACTCCTATTGTGATGGTGGACACATAGACTGTAGGTCCAGTGTGTAAAAGTTAGATGATCTAAATCCCTGATCCCATTCTCAATTTAGTAAATATGTCTTTGCTGTGTTTGTAATAAAAGTGTGAGCTATAGCAATTTCAGAAAAACAGCAGGGAAGCCAGGGATATTATTATGTTCAACCAAAGGGCACCTCTGCTTTCTTTCTTTCTTTCTTTCTTTCTTTCTTTCTTTCTTTCTTTCTTTCTTTCTTATTGAAAAACAATGTTAAATAAATAAAAGCTGATGTGGAAAGGCTATGTGGGCTAAAAAGTTTGCATCAGGTATTTAATGTACTGAAATAGGAACACAAAAAGCAGATCAGTGGCAGTCTCAGGCCCCTATTCAGCAAGGCACTAAGCATGGAATTAACTTCAAGCTCCTAAGTAGTCCCATTGAAGTTAATCATTTATTGTGATTGAGGCATTTAAAGTTAAGTATATACCTAGTACGTTGTTGAATTGGTACTTACCATGTATTCCCAATATATGAAATTAAGGATTTGAAGGACAAAAAAGGAAAAAGAAGAGAAATATACTAGCTGGCTCTTTTAACTCTGAAGATTATAGGAGCCCAGGTTTCAAGCTTTGCCTTGTGGTTTATATAAATGAAAATGTTCAAGCATGGTACAATATCTTGCGTAACTAAAACCACCTATTTTGTTATAGTGGACACACGTCTTTACAGCTACTGCAATCATACATCTGCCACATCTAGACTTATGGCTTTGCCTTTCTGGTTCTTGTCTTACCCTGCTACCTTTTTAATGATGACTTGTAGATGAACATTTTCAGCTATTACTTACAAAAGTATCTGATAGAGCTCGTGATGGATAGCTGAGCCCTATCAGACAGTCAGAAGAATATTGGAGCTCCCTCTTCAACAATTTGTTTCAAGTTTTGCTGTAACTCAAACACCAGGAAATCTGCTTTGCTTGCAGATTTGTGAGCAATGAGCATGCTTTGGTTCAGCTGAATGTCAGGTGTTCAGGTCTCTGTGCTACCTGCAATGAAAGGATATCTGGTAGTCTATCTCTTGGTGTATTGCTGGCTTGAGAGTTTTTATGGACTCTTCTATTCTCAGGGAAGTCACCTATGTCAATATGCAATTTGAACTACTGGCTCAGAAAGACTGAAGTAGAAGAACACAGTACAAACAACAAATTACATAAAATATTCAGTGGCTTTTTCAGTTGTAATCTCTGTGGATAGGGTTCAGCTTCCATTTTATGATTGTGCAGTGCCCAGCACAAGGTGGCCCCCCTCTTGTTTAAAACGTCTAGGTGCTCCGGCAGTATAGAAATAATAGGCATGAATCTAAATAAATAAGTCTCAGTGAGTCTAAGTCAGTCCAGAGAACTTCTAAAGGGAGTTGACATACTCACTGAAAGAAGCCAGAAGACGGAGTGACTTGTACTGACTTTTTAGTCTCCCTCTAGACTCGTCTCTGAATTTGGCCTCTGTTCATCCAGCTGTCACTTCAGACATTGTAGTGACGGGGGGGCCCATGTAAATACCTAGGCAAACAGAGCTCAGAATGAACTTCAATCTTCCATGTCCTCTCGTCAAGGGACTATATCCTGCCCTTGTGAAAGAGTGGGCTTGATGATTTAGTAGGTCTACTCCATTCTTTATTACTGTGATCCAAAATTGCTATAGCTAGTTTTACCTCCCCCTTTCCCTATGGACCCTCCATCCATTGTGCACTTTCTCTCTTGGGAGTCTGAACGTTTCTGCCAAGGCAGCTGCTCAGTATGAGATCTGACACTGCATGGAGGAGGGAATTCTATCCCTTCCAACAGAGAGCCCTGTATACTCTCTGAAGTGCCAGGAAGGAATATTCTTGGCTCCTCTTTCATCCGTACTGTAAATGATGTATCTGGGGAGTACTGAGTGGTCATGGCGGTTTACATCCAAATCCCAATCAGCCAGAAGTATGGTCATAAGCAATAAACTAATCAAGCCCCACCTCCCATGAGGGGTAAATCCTATTTATACAGCGTGAGCAAAGACTCCTATCCACAGTCTTTGGATAGAAATAGAGAAAAAAACAACAACTTTCTTTGCCCAAACTGCTTCTGTGGACCCAGAACTACTGCCACTTATATCCCAACACTGAAACAAACAATTCAGTATGCTGAATTGTCAGTTTCAGTGTCTGCAAAAAAAGGCAATCTTGAAATGGACCAGTTCCCTTGATAAATTTCCAGGCCCATCTACCAATGTGATCTGGCCCTGATAAATAAGACAACACAGGAATTTCTTGAAGGTCAATGGTCCCGTAACGGTAAAAGCTAGTGAAATCAGGATCTGACGAAGTGGGTATTCCCCCACGAAAGTTCATGCTCCAAAACGTATGTTAGTCTATAAGGTGCCACAGGATTCTCTGCTGCTTTTAGTGAAATCACGTTATTCACTGATATTCATTTTTCTCCTAGGGAAGAGGGATGGGGAACAATCACACACTCCACCTTGCTGCATAGCACTGGAATAGTTGGGGTCCCTTCCAGACAAAAACAGTTATTTCCCTTGGTGCTATTTGCCAAACAACACAAAAGGCAAAAGTTTCAAAAAGGCCTAAATGCCTTTGGAGCTGAAGTCCCATTCACTTCCAATGAGACTTAGGCACCTAAGAGCCTGAGTTACTTTTGAAAATGGGTCTTTGGCTCCTAAGTCACAAAGGCATTTTTGAGTGTTCGACTCAAAGGCTTTGAAATCTGCTCTGTAAGTCTTGGAAGGGCACCGCATCCCCGAGTTTAATGTGGGAGAGGCCATGAATCCCAGTGAAGCCGCTGAATCCAAGCTCTGGAGAGCGGTTAAGAATAATTAGAGTTTATAAACCACTCTGCAGAAAACAACTAGTCACTACTATTAAACTAGCAGAAAACAGTCATGCCACAACCATCATCTGTCAGTTCTTTTTACCCCAACAAGATTTTTTTCAATAAAAGATTAAAAAGTTAAACAGGAGGGGCCTGCCAATAATAACTAATAATAACAAGCCAAGGGAACACACTGCACATATCACCAAACAACATAAGAACAGAAGTTTCCCTGTCTGCAGGAGCAGAGGGAATATAGACCCAGGAAAAGAAAGAGAGATATGGCAAGTATTGCGGGTCACTGCAAGTTTAGCCCTCCTGATTATCATTGTTTTCAGTGGAAGCAACAACTTCCTCATAATATAGGCTGATGTAGATGCTGTTGTTGTTGTGACAGCCCTTTAAATACTTCCAGTCACAGTGTAAATACACCAAAGAAGCAGATACTCCACCCTACCTGTGCCATGTTCAAATGTTTTCCAACACCACTTGGGAACATTTGGTTTAGTATCATGCTTAAAAAGTAGCTTAACTTCCCATTCGCTTTACTATCTACCATAGCTCTCATAATAGTAACATATTTCTATGTTTAAAAAGTAGACTTACACTCTTGTAATAAGCCCCTAGTGGTTTCATTTTGCTCTCACATATACAAGTTTTATTAGGCCTGATTTAAATCAGTTTAAAGAGAGGAGAATCAGGTCCCGAGCTTTATTTAACTAGCATGCACAGTACTTCAGAGTTTCTCTCCTGTATTTTTATTTCATCGACTGCCTAGAATTATCTAGACCTCTTTGTCAAACACACCTTTGATCAACTTATTTTTTCCCCTTCATTATTCAAAAATGATTAAAATAATAACAAAACCAGAAATGTATCTGCAGTGTTTGCAAGGCATAGCCCTATTGGCAGGAGTCTGAAAGACTTCAGTAAACAAGATGAGCAACAGATAAGCTGAACAGCGATAGTTTATTTGGTGAGCACCAGTGATCACAGTAAGCAATCAATTAGTAAAATAGGAAAGTAGACACCTGTCAGCTCATCTCTTACCTAAGACTTTGGCTTAGGAGGACTTAAAAATTACACTGAGAGTGACAAATATAACGATTTCTATTTACATAGCACCTTGCATCCAAAAAGATACCAAAGTACTTTACAAACCTTTTCATAACCTGGATATATCAGACAATTTCTGGATGTTTGTGGCTGGGCTGCCCACTTCCGTAGCAGGACTCATTCTGCCCATTGTGGACTGTCTCCCCCAAAATATACAATTCATTTTGTTGTTCTAACTCGATTTCACCTCACTAAAAAATTGCTCTGAGGTTGTGGATTACAAAGAGCTCATAATTCCATAACTCAGCATACCTAATAACTAGTGACTGATCACAAGATAAAACCAGAAGCAGCAAATCTATTTACTGCCTACCTCACAAAGTTTTCCCTTGTAGCCCTGTCTTATTCCCCCTTTTCCCATGGTTACCCAGTCCCTGTGTTAAATTCTGGCCTCACTGATGTCCATGTTAAAACTATCCTTGGCTTCAGTAAGTCCAAGATTTCACACTCACTTTAATTCTAAGATTCACAGAAGAAATGTTTCCCTTCATAGTCACTGGCCCCCACACTACAGGACAGGTCCAGAACAATGACAAATGATTTACACATATAAACAAATAGGCAGAGCTTGTGATTAAGTGGCCAAGTTGTCATTTTCATATTACATGTACATAGAAAAAGTTGCACAAAATTCAACCCATCCCATGAGTTTGCTTATGTTTTCTTTACACAGAAATTGGTGGAGTGGTAACTATTGGTAATAGGGTGGCCAGATGTCCTGGTTTTCTGAGGGTAGTCCCGATATTTGGGGATTTGTCTTATATAGGCACCTGTTAGCCTGCATTCCTTGTCCTGATTTTTAACACTTGCTATCTGGTCACTCTAATTGATAAGGAGATGTCAGTTCTACAGAGCAATCTGGATCACTTGGTAAGTGAGGTTCACTCAGCAACATGTGTTTTAATACAGCCATATGCGAGGTCACATATCCAAGAACGTAGGTCACACTTACAAGATGGGAGAACGTGTCCTGGAATGCACTGAAAACTCCTTAGATAGCCAGTTGAACGTGAGCATCCAGTGTGGTGATGTAGTTAGGAGAGAAAACATGACTCTTGGAAGAATAAGCAAGGGAATATCAAATAGGAGTAGGGAGTTGATATTACATCTATATATGGCATTAAAGAGACCCTGGAATACTGTCCATTTCGAGTATCCAGCCTTCACAAACAAAGCTGACAAATTGGACAGGGTTCAGAAAAGAGCTACAGAAGGACTAGAGGGCTGGAAAGCATTCATTTTGTTGAGAAACTTAAGAAATGAATTCTATTTAATTTATCCAAGAGAAGATTAAGAGGTGACTTGATTATGGTCTGTAATTACCAACATTGGGAGATAATGCCTCATAGTAAATGGCTCTTTAATGCAGGTATAACACTGGATGGAAGCTGAAGGTAGATGAAGTCAGATAGAATAAGGTACAAATTTTTAACAGCAAAGGTAATTAACTGTTGGAGCAACTTACCTAGGGATATGGTGGACTCTCTGTTACTTGAAGTTTTTAAATCAGAATTAGATGGTCTTGCATTTGGCTAAAAGGTATGTTCTAGCTTAGCCAGAAGTTATGAGCCTGATACAGGAATCACTGGGCGAAGTTTTATTATCTGTGTATGCAGAGGTCAGGTTAGATGATTGTAATGATCATTTCTGGCCTTAAAATCTATGAAATCTTTCAAAATTAAATGTCTGTGCCATATATAGCTTCCCTCCTGCCTTTCACAATATTTCTGATCATTAGTCCTAGCTATAAATCATTTAGTCTAGTGTATTACATGCATAAACTTTGTTTTCATGTTTATGAGACCACAATGCTGCCGTATATGTGTTTGAACATTCAAGCTGTGTTCCCATACCCTGCTTGCATTGTGGATCAGAAGAAGCAATGCTGTAGAAAGAGTTAGAATGACAGTCTCTGGTGACATCTATTTACAAGATCTTATCGTTTGGCCAAACAAATTCCTACATCCTATATGCCAGGTGAGAGCTGCATTAGAAATGGAAGGAAGGCAAGAAGGAGCAGGTATACTGGATCTCAGTTTGACAATGTAGTTCTTTATTTATTTACTAGTGGTGCATTTGGAAAACTGTTTTTGTTTACATTGTTGGCTCCTTACTGGGTACTGCCTTTCCCCCCAGTGCAACAGTTAGCCTGCCGACAGCTCTGCAATCCCTCCAGCGCAGGACAGGGAAGTACTGCCCAAAGTTAGAGAGCGCCTGGCCTAGGAAAAAATGAGAGGCCATGTGGGTGTGACACCAGACATCCAGGAATGGGTGTAACACAACACTCGCTGAAACACAAACATTGATGCATGGGCATTTGAAGATATAATGTGGTGGTTTATGGCCTGATTCTGCACCAGTGATCTTGCTGGAAATTTTGCTACTGACTGCAGCAGGAGGAGGATTGAGCCCTAACTATGGTTAGTGTGTCTTACATAGAGGCAGGACTGGTCATTTTGGCAGTGACTCATGAGGGTGAGGATTGAGCTCGGCATAGAAATATTTATTTTTCAGTGGTTTTTTTATTGACTTTTAGTTTAACAAAGACTACACAGGAAAGTAAATTAAGCAAACATTGTCTAGTAAGAAAAGAAAATGTTATAATAAATAAGTAGGTACAGGCAACCCTATGCAATGTATTCAAGTATGTGAGCAACCATACAGAGACTGGATATCTTTCAAAGCGTCAATGTTTGTAATATAGCAAGTTCGCCTTTCTTTCAGTCTTTGTAAACTGCTGTCTTGTAGAAATGTTTCTGTCCCTTGGCCTGCTTCACTTGCATCTTCAGAATAAATATTTCCCAGCAGTCTCCTCTTGTCTCTTGGCATTTGAACTTGTAAAGAAATACTAGAAGTGCGCAACATAGGCCTGGTCTACAGTATGCGTTTAAATCGATTTAAAGAGCGTTAAATCGATTTAACGCTGTACCCGTCCACACTACAACGCCCTTTATATCGATATAAAGGGCTCTTTAAATCGATTTCTGTACTCCACCCCGACGAGAGGAGTAGCGCTAAATTCGATATTAACATATC
>NC_133770.1:259244951-259507688 GCF_003597395.2 Chelonoidis abingdonii | reverse complement strand
GAATTCCAAGGGGCGGGGGAGACTGCGGGAACTATGGGATAGCTACGGAAGAGCTACCCACAATGCAACGCTTCAGAAATCGACGTTAGCCTCGGACCATGGACGCACAACGCCGAATTACTGTGCCTAGTGTGGCCGCATGAAATCGAATTTATAATATCAGTTTTATAAAATTGATTTTAGCTAATTCGATATTATCCCGTAGTGTAGACGTGGCTATAGTCTCTATGAAATGCAAAGTGAATCATATTTCTGTTTCTTGCACATTTCAGAAGAACTAAAAAATGGCCCCATTTTGTGCCAAATTTTGATGAGATCCATGGGTTTTTAGTTTAGTTTAGTTTAGTTTTGAGTAAAACCAGATTAATTTTCCAGTGAAAATGGGCCAGTTTTCACAAGCAAAAATGTGAAATTTTGCCCATTGTTTATGGGAAAAATGACTTTCACTTAGAAAACATCTGAAAATTGGCATTTTTGAAGTCTTTCAATGCAAAACTAGTCCTTTTGTCAAAATGGAAATTAAAGCAAATCTCAGAGATGGGACATAATGAGAAACTGAAAATTTTCATGCAAAATTCTGTGAACCAAAATTTGTGAATTGTGACATTTTGTGCAGAGCTCTGCAAAAGACCCTATTGTAATGTGTCTGCAAAAGAGCAAAAGAATCTGATCCTCAACAGGTATAAATAATAAAAGCCAATTTATACCAGCTAAGAAGCTGGCCTGTAGATTGTGGGTAATTGGAAGGCGGGCACAGACCAAAAAGAGCCTAGGATCAAGAGGGAGTGGAGTAAAAGGGAAGGGGACAGAAAGCAAGACAACTTTGTGGGCTCTGTTCTCAACCTTAATGTGCCATTGTTGTCATTTTTCAGGACTGAATAAATGCACACATGCTGCTTCGCTCCCCCTACAGGTGGATGACTATTTGTTAGGGAATAGTTTACAGTTATCTTTATGATTTTTTTCTGACAGCAGATCGTTAGAATGGCCTTTTTTCCCCTAATTAAGTTATACACCTGGAAATAGTTTCAATTTAGGCTGCAGTGTTTTACCCAGCAGTATTCAACTTCCCCCTTCTCTCTAAACAAATGGACTTGCATTTCCCATGTCTCTGTCTCCCATAGAACTGTCTTGCATTAGTTTCTATGAGCTGTTGTTTCACATTATGAATAAATTGGTTTTCTTCACTTTAGTTATCCTCTAATCCCTTTTAGGTATCTGATAGTTTTGGAACTTTATACAGTGTCTCTGGTTAATGTACCTCTGAGAAGTTAGATAGGGCTGATCCTTATTTAGCCTGCATTCAGTAGAATTACACTGAGCTATTCTTGGCTATGTGCCCTTTTAATTTTCCAAGCTCTCAACTGGGGTCATTAAAAATATAAAAATGTATGAACATCTTTCCTCTGAACTAAATGGTACTCTTTTTCTTGGCTAACTTTCCTTGGGGTGTAAAAGTCATACTCTGCTTCACCAGTTTGAGCAATCAGTAATGCAGCGCAGCTTGCCAAATGTAGAGATTAGATAAGTATTTGGATTTCCAGTAGTGTTTTCATGGAGTTATCTTTATACAGTTCATATTCTATTTGAGAGCTCCAGCTGGCTCAACAGCACACACATCATAATTTGCCTCTCGAAGACAATGCTCCATTTACTAAAATGGCACTACCTGTCGTGTGCTCCCAAGTGTCCCTGGACAGCTCTGCCAGCTTGGGACAGGATATGAAACTGTCCAGCCCTTTGGGAAGATCTGCATACATGCCTCACACTGGGCCTGCACTCCAAAGACCCATGGTGGCTGGCCCCAAACAGGAGAACAGACGTGAAGGAGGTACCATCTCACCCTGCTGGCACACCTGTACCAGGCCAGGTATAGTATGGTCCTAAGTATTCCCTCTTAGGCCTGGTCTGCACTAGAAAATTAGGTCAGTTTAGCCACATTGTGCAGGCGTGTGAAAAATCCACACGCCTGAGCAGCACAGTTGAACTGACCTATGTCCCCCTGTAGACAGCACTAGATTGATGGAAGAAGCATTCTGTTGACCTAGCTACCATCTCCTGGGGAGGTGGATTACCTATGCCGATGGGAGATCCCCTCCCTCAGCGTAAGTAGTGTCTACACTGAAGCGCTAGAGCGCTGCCACTGTAGCATTTTAAGTTAGACAAGCCCTCACTGTCTCACAGATTCTCCTCCTCAACATTAGTGATTAATTCAAAATATCATGAATAGAGTTGGGCTCAAAATGGAACCCCATATTTGAACAGATCCTAATATTGGAGATGTTCAGATCTGGATGTGCCTGAGTAAGGCAGATCTATCTTCAATGAAGGTGAATAGTCACTATATGAAAGTGTTGTGTGCCTTTCTTTGTCTTTCCTCTTCTAAATCTCAGGGCTTGTCTCCACTTTCTGGGGGATCAACGCATGGCAATTGATCCCCCAGGGACTGATTTAGCGGGTCTAATGAAGACCCACTAAATCGACTGCCAATTGCTCTCCCATTGACTCCGATACCCCACCTGAATAAGGAGAGTGTCTCCCATCGACCCAGTGCAGTGTAGACACCACAATAAGTCAACCTAAGCTACGTCAACTCCAGATACATTATTCACGTAGGTGGAGTTGCGTAACTTAGGTCGACTTAGCTCCATAGTGTAGACTTGCCCTAAGAATGCTTGAATGTTTCTCCCAGTGTGTGTGTCTTTATATACTACTTATTCATGTTTACCCAGTTCCTAAACCTTTCAGCAATGCCTCAGGACATCATTGTTTTGACATAAAGCTAATAACTTGTGTAGCTTTCCAGTATTTAGGTAAGTGGAGAAGAGCCCATTTTCCTGATCCCATTGGCATCTACATTGTATTTTATGTATTTTATCATATGGAACTAATATCTTAGTACATTTAAAAAAGATTGTACTTAATGAACACCAGCATTGTTGATTACACTGGCCAATTTTTACAGCATTATGAAACAATTAAGATGATACATACAGTGTGAATGTAGCATAAGTAAAATACCAGCAGAACTGCATGAAGGCGAACTGACCTGTTTATTGGAGACTCTTTGCTGGATGTTTGAATGAACACAGCGGGGCACTGAATAAAGGACCTAAGAATGCACTTTTAAGTGGGGCTCTGGATGTACGTGCACAAATAAAGTCCCATGAAGTCTTCAGGCTGATGTTGGTGCAGCATATTCAGTTGTCTGTATAAGATAAAGGCAAGATGAAAATGAGCCGGTATTGCAAAAATGGCTAATCCAGCATGCACACAGAGCTCTCATCCTGCCATCGCTGCTGCCTGGGCAGACCCCTGCAGCTTTGCAGAATCCTACTGAAGTCAAAGGGAATCCCACATGGATACATGACTCTCCCCTCCCACTTCCAATTGCAGGACTGGGGCCAATACTAAAGTCAGAGACGTTGCTCTTGAAGTTCTGCAGATATACTGTGACACTGATTAAATTACTAGTTTGCATGTGCTTCCTTTCAAGATGGTTAAGGACCAAAGTATCTGCCTGCGAATTGTCTGAGTAAAAACAAGAAAATGAGGAGCAGATTCGTCTGTTGCCCTCATTGGACAGTGCATTTTAGCATCTTGAGATTCAATTAGCTACATTGTCCAGAATATAGTACACGATGGAGAGTGATTACTGCTGAAATTTATAAGGCTCATCTACCCCAGTTCACTGCTCTAGATACAAATAATTGACCTAAGCACTGATTGCACCATTTATCTTTGCAACCATGTAGCATGTTCCCATGGAAAATCCTTCCTGTAGCATCCGCACATGGCATTTCCTCCAACTGTTATCGTACCAGTGGAAGTCCAGAAGCACTTATTCTGTGGCTTTCACCACAGCTCTCCTAAAACACGTTGGTTTTGGAAATTTTCAGGTTATTGTGGGAGATGAATGGTATTCTGGTAGCTTTGGTGAAATCCTTGGATATCTTAGGTTCAAATTGATGACTTTAATATAATTAATATATTTGTCTATCAGTAAGCAGCTATCACGTACTCTGAGTGTGTTTAGTTGTTTTTAAAAACAGACAGTATCATTTCTCTGAAGTATTATCAGGTTTGGTATTGTCTGGTCTTGCAGCTGTGACAAGTTGTAAAATTGCATGATTCTATTGGTGATCCCATAAAACATGTGGTCTTTGGAAACATAGTCATTTACCTTTTTGTACTTTTCATTGGCTGGTTCTTTATAAAAATAAAGAAAAAATTAATCACACACACACATTCCATATACAGCACAAGCCCAATGATAAAGCCTCTTAATAGTTTTTATATCCCTTCACCCACTTCTTCCCTAAAGGGAAAAAATAATGGGCTTCAGAATGTATCTGGAAGGTTAACAAATTCACACTTTATTTTTATATCTATTTCTCAGTTTATGCCTGCGGAGAGGCTCACTATGTATATGTTCTGAGCATTCAGAATGCTCATCTGCCCCACATATAAAATGGTACCAAAATCCTCTGGGGCTGGACTGAATCAGTGTAAATTTCTTGAGTGCTTATCACTGCATTAGGACCTTTTCATTAGTAAATATGTGTGTAAAATCACATGTCCGAGAGGACTGTAGAGAACAAATGATTCTGCCTCACATTAAGATTTACATATGCTTCTAAACGCCAAGCCACACTCTGGGACTCCCATCGCTTCCTGCAGCTCCCAGTGGCTGGGAACGGCGAACCACGGCCACTGGGAGCTGCGGGTGGCCGTGCCTGCGGATGTTCAGTGTAAAAAAACTGTCTCGCAGCCTGCCAGTGGATTACCTTGACGGGCTGCGTGCAGCTGGGGGCCGCAGGTTGCCCACCACATCATCGTGCAAATCAGTCTAGTCCCATTGACTTCAAATGGGCTACACCCATTTACAGCAGCTGAGGATCTGGCCCATAAAGAGCTTGCATCTGTCTTGCATTATTCTGAATTTGTTCTACTTTGCACTCACTTTCCACAGATGCAAATGACTATACAAAATGCACAACAGTGGAGAATCAAGCTGGCATTGTGTAGTGTGTATGTGTGCATAAGCTGCACATAAAAGACAATGGAAAGAGTTTTTCCAAACTGAAAACTGGGTTTTCCAGTTTGCTTATATATATGTGCTAATCTCAGATGGATTTGAAAATAGCAGACAATGTCTTCAAATATTGGCTAATGTCCATGTTAGGAAAATGCTAAAGATATTAACAGGTTTCAGAGTAGCATCCGAAGAAGTGGGCTGTAGCCCACGAAAGCTTATGCTCAAATAAATTTGTTAGTCTCTGAGGCGCCACAAGTGCTCCTGTTCTTTTTAAAAAGATATTAAGCAACCCTTAGAAAATCATGGGACAAAAAAGGAGAAAGAGCAGTACGTATTAAAATATGTGTAACTAATATAATAGCAATTCATTTGAGACTGTCCAAATGCAGGAAGGATAGCTGCTATGTGAGAGTGACATGCTTGAAAAGATTTTACTCTCCAAATCCTCTTGAAGTCTGTGCTTGATTAGACAGAACTGTTATTATAAATTAAAACCACTTCACGTAAATCTTGTGCAAAGAGTCACCAGTTGTGCATACAAGTGTGCATGATCAAATTATTTTTTTAAAACCCTATTAAATATTCATATATAATACAGTATGTTAAGTGTGCACATACTTTATACCGTATAGGGCTACCCAGATCCTCTCTCCACTTTAATTAAAAGTTTGAAAATGCCCCAAAACAAATAGTTATAATGAGCTAAGCAACGAAATAAACATTACTCAAAATACTCCCTGAACACTAATAATCAGACTATGTGTCTCTGGACAGTTGAAGAAAGAAGGGTTTTGTATTTCCCTGTGCAAATTAAAATATCAAGTCCTGAGCTGTGCACTTGTGGGCTAATAAAATATTTACTTAGGACACTATAAAAATGGAAATAATAAACGTAAGTAATTTCTGAAACATTTGAGTCTACACATTTCTAACTATGCTGTCTCTAGTGCTTTATTTGAAAAGAAATCTTGTAATGAATGTTAGAGTTCAGACAGTCTATATCTTCAGACCCTCTTGGGGTAAAAGTACATTGGTTAAAATGAGGTCAAGGTGAAAGATAGTGATTTTTTTCTTGCGCAAGTCTGATCATCTGTTAAGTGTACCGGTATGTATTATGCATTGATTAACTTCATGAATCCAGCTTTGAGAACAAGCCCATTAAAGCTGCAAGACAGTTTCATTGTTTAGGATATGTTAATCCACAGCCACAGGGTCAGTTCCAGTTCACTGATGAAAAAACCCTCTTAACCAAGGCATTGTTAGCTGCATAAAATGGGCTACAGTCTCCATTGCATCCAAGCTCTGCTTGGTGCAGGGAAGGGAAGGTGGTGGAGGGGCATCAAGAAGCTGATTACAGCTCCCTGAATCCATGCTGCTCAGCCTCAGCATTAGTTAGAGCACCCCAGGCGCTGCTCTGTGCTGCTGGTGACAGGTCCATAAACAACACAATGTCAATGAAGAATAGAGGTGGTGGGACTCTGCTCTACCACAATCCTGGCCCACCCTACTACACTTCTTCCTCTGATTGTGGTCTAAAGGGACAGCTGGTGCAGGAACCAGAATCTCTGTCTTAGTTAGCTTTATCAGCGCATGCTATTCTCCTCCACAAGAGGAATTATCTGCTGGTTGTTTGCAGACAGAGTTGACCATGTTGCATTGCCTGAATGGAACAAAGTGAACAGATCTTACTGCAGAATCTGGACCTTTATTTTTCCATATTAGGAACATCAGAACTATCATAGTGGCTTAGACCATTCAGGTTTGTCTACTGTATTCCAGCGAACATCACTAGCAATGGTCAAGACATGATGAGTTAGTGGAAAACAAAACACTCTCCACCATAATGCACCTAGCCATTGTGCAGTGGTATAAAAACAAGGGGAAAAAGACATCCTTTCTGATCCCTGCATTTGAGCAGCATTCCTCCTGAAGCACATTTGACCACCAGTATCAATGCACTAACTTGCATAATTTATAAACATTCACAGAAAAATTATTAATTTAACATTTATACTGTGGTAGCACCCAGAGGCCTCAGTTGGTCAGGGCCACATTGTGCTAGGGACCATAAAAACAAGCTCTGCCCCAATGTACTTACAATCAGAAAGAATTTAAAATCTAAAAGACAGGCACCTCTGTCCTGGTAGGAGATTATTTCTACTCATTCTCTAGCTACACAGGTTTGGCTACTGTGAAGATAATAAACACCAGTTTTCATTGGTAGACTCCCTTTATGAACAATATACTGTGGAAATAATGTATATTATGATGAGGAAACTAAATCTATAGACCCTTCCACGTTAAATATATCACCTCCATTTTTCATAAGAATTTTCACCTTATGATCTTTCCTGAAATGCAATGTAGCGAATAACTCTACCTCATTTATCTCAGGCACTGGTTATGTCTGCTGTAGTTTAGATTACAAAACAATTTACTTGTAAGGCCCTATTTTTAAACACTCATAATTTACCAAAATATTTATGTTTTAGACTGAGAATTCCCATACTTTATCTCTGCCTAAAGGTTTGGAAGTTTTTTTGTTTCAGCAAATCCATGTTTTTGATTTATGGAAGAATGGGGGGGGGGGAACCCTCACTCTTCCCATTGCAAAATATTCTAACCACTCTTTTTGAATACAGATGGCACAAAAATGGCCGATGTTTGGAATCTGAAACTCTGCCTGTAAATAGCCCATAGTGAGAAAAGTCTGTATAGTTTAGGTAGAAAAGTTAGGTAACATGAAAGTTACAAGTTATGAAAATTACTTCTGAGCATGCTCACTAGGCAAATGCTAAGGTTTTTACAGATCTTAAGCCCTGCTAGATTCAAGCGCAGCTGAAATCACTGAGAGTCTTCCCACTGATTTCAATGTGCTCTGGATCAGGCCCGGTATGACATCACTTCATTTTTTCTGCATCACCTGACAGACTCACATTCTATTGCTGGGACAATTTACATGAGGGAGACTTGCTGGCCATATGATGCCATCCACTCATTTTAAGTAGAACTCTCAAATGTAATCAGCAGGAAGTTCCACTGAAAAAATGGATGGTAAAACAACTTTCTGTCCTGCTGCAAGGAAAGCACCCATTAGACACTGGGGAATGTGGCTCATCACCTTGCATAGTCAGGTGAGTATAAGATGTTACCATTCTGCTTTGGTAGAGTTTTACAGTTATTTTGTATTCACTTGCTGCAGGGCTGTGGATAATCTGGCCTATCAACCTTAACCTGTGTCAGGAATGAGTAAGGATCCCAAGGGATCTGGCCCTTAGAAAAACACACAAGGACCATTTTGTGGGGAAATGCCTAATCCATGTTTCTGTTCAAACTTTCCAGGGCAAATCTCAGATTTGCACGTGCTTATTACACTGCCCTTGAAAGTTTCAATTTCTAAGTCATTGTAAACTGTTTCCTCCATGATCCTCCAACCAGGACACAAGCCTTTTTCATCCATTTGTAAGCTGTTGGCTTTGTAAAAACACTGCCGGCTTTGCGGTTATGTGAAATGGACTCATTCATCACTGAATGTGGTGATGGTGATACCGGCACTCTTTACTTATGTAGGATGCCTTGCAGCTGTCTGATGAGACAGATTTTTAATTTCTCTGGTAAGTCTTCATTGGAAGCACAATGCTAAAGATGAAAGGTCAGTTTTATTTAATGGATGAAAAACAACGAGTAGCAGATTAAACTAGCTTTCTGGTAAATGGAGCCATTACTTTCCAATAAATAGTGTCACGAATTACTTGATGAATAACGTAAGCTGTAAGATAAAGAAGATACTCATTAAGTGATGGAAAATTAGGTATCTCTGTAAACTCAAATATGTCCTTAGTTTTCCTTTCCCTATGATCTAGTCCTTGAAACATTTACCAGCAGGTCATTTTAGCTAGGCTAACTAATGGAAACAATAGACAATTTTCAGCTATAAAGTATGTCCATAGAAATAGTACGGTTTAAGCAGTCTCCTTTTTCAAACTTCTTTTTAGGCATTTGTAGTGATGCAAGTAATCCTCTGAAATCAATGGGGCTACTCTCATGATTAAGGGCTACAGAATCAGATCAAAAATAATAAAATATGTGTCTGGTCAGTAACTTTCAAATAAATTCAAATTAGAGAAGGGCAAATACTAGAAAACATTCGTGAGCAGTTGTTGAAACTCTGAAAAGCTGTTTCGTTCAGTCATGTTTATGGTCCTTTTTCTTCACTTTTCCACAAACATTTGTGCACATGGGTTTCTGCTTGCCAAAACAGTTGGGCAATCAATAGTTGTTCTCTGTGTGAACACCTGTATTCACATGCAAACAATATTATTTGCACAGACGCTTATTTTCAATTTGAGCCAGATGTACTCACCCACTCTGTATAATATCAGAGGGGTAGCTGTGTTAGTCTGGATCTGTAAAAGCAGCAAAGAGTCCTGTGGCACCTTATAGACTAACAGACGTATTGGAGCATGAGCTTTCGTGGATGCATCCGACGAAGTGGGTATTCACCCACGAAAGCTCATGCTCCAATATGTCTGTTAGTCTAAAAGGTGCCACGGAACTTTTGCTGCTTTTACAGATCTAGACTAACATGGCTACCCCTCTGATACTTGACACCATGCAAGGCACTGCATTTAGCCATATGGAGTGGAAATCCATCAACCTCATGAAGAAACTTGCAGAAATACAGACAGATATCATCTTCCTTTCCAAATGCAAATGGATGGACATCATACTAAATGGACTAAAGGTAAAAAATCCACTGCTATCTGCATACTACACAGACGACAGTGAAAGATTATGCCATACTCTATCAATGAAATTGAGGAACCAGCTGATCAGCATCCTATACAGCAAACAGGAAAACATCAAAAAAGAGCTCTCCAACCTGGAGACTCTCATAAATAACCAAACTTCCATACAAACGGACTTCACTAAAATAAGACAGGAGATCTACATTATTCACTTCAACTCTCTACGAAGCAAAAAGGACTGTAAGCTGTCTAAACTCCTACCTGCCACAGGGGGCCACAACAGTGGTACCCCTAACCCACCCAGCAATATCGTCAGTCTATCTAACTACACACTCAGCCTTGCATCCGACCAAGTGAGTATTCATCCACGAAAGCTCATGCTCCAATACGTCTGTTAGTCTATAAGGTGCTACAGGACTCTTTGCTACTCTGTATAATGTTTCAGTCGTCCAGTCAGGGAGTAGAAACAAGACATGCCATGTGACTTATGAGGCCATTCACACACCAGGGATGTAGCAAATAGTCAAAGATGTAGTTGAAGAGTTCACAAATAAATGGTAAGCCAAAATATTGTTGCCTTTTAGCCGATTTTGAGGCCTCATGTTAAGTCAGTTTCTACTGTTGCAGAAGTCAGTGACATCAAGAGAGGCCCAGTGCATTTTATTTACATCAAGGACATATACTATTTAGACCATGTGCATAAGCACTGTTGATTTTAAACAAAGGTGGTTACAATTGGACATATGCTACTCCAGAAACCTCAGTTCAGTCACCACTGCCCTGCCACTAAAGAACAGCTGATTCCATTACGGTGTCCCACTTGGGTCTACAAGTGCTTTAGAAAGTTATGTTCCATTTTGAACACTAGAGCAGTGGCTCTCAAACTTTTGTACTGATGACCCCTTTCACATAGCAAGCCTCTGAGTGCAACCCCCCTTTTAAATTAAAAACATTTGTAATATATTTTACACCATTATAAATGTTGGAGGCAAAGCAGGGTTTGGGGTGGAGGCTGACAGCTCGTGACCCCCCATGTAATAACCTCACAACCCTCTGAGGGGTCCCAACCCCCAGTTTGAGAACCCCTGCATTAGATGCTTCAGAACACTCTGTTCTGTTCTTTGTCCTAGCTCCTGGGCTGTCTACCTGGGAGACCCCAGTCCAACACCATAACATCTTTGCTGCCATAATAATATGTTTGCATAGCGTGATTCAGGAACACTTCTGAACAAATGCATCGTGTCAATCAAATTCTTTTTGTGAATAATTCACAAACTGATGAAAGGGATACTTTCACTGGGTAAATTGTTCATGACAAATACTTTTCTAGGTTCCACTTTCTCTTATTTGGAGGATCAGTAGAACTGAATATCAGAAAATACTGCAAACCAGATGTGAGGAATGCAGACCCAACAAACAGATATTTATACAATGTCATTTAAGGTTTCAGTCCAAAGAGAATGTGGAAAAAACAACACAGCAATTCCTTATAAACATCACTTGACCATGTCCTCATCTAGAATGTGGTACAAATTCATTTTACTAAATTATTTTCTTGGAAGGAGGGAAATGAGCCTCAAAAATATGTATTATGCTATTATAATTCATCTGGAGTTTAGCTGCATAAAGCAGATTTGCAAATACATTTTCCTTCAAACTGGCCTCTTGTAATAGCCCCATCTTGTCTAAATAACTACACACAGATCACAGGAAAAGGGGGTCTACTATTATTAATTTCTTCTCTCTGGTTGCAATAAAGATCTTCTGTTTAGTGTTTGTTTTGGATAATGTGATTATGTTTTTTCCTACAACTCTGTTTTTGGCTTCTGCGTCACCAGGACATATTGCCTTCAGTCAATGTACAATGCATTTGACTCAGCATCCGAAGTGAGCTCTCTCTGAATCATCTCAAAATCTAACTCAAGCTTGAGGATCTAAAAATTATAGAAGGCCCTCCTTATTATTTTTTTTAATTGGCACATGCAATATGCAGAGATTACCACATGTCTGGTTCAGCTGATAGTCAGTCTGCCATTCAAATACCACACAATTCTTTAGAAACAACTTGGAAAGCTTTCTCAACTCCTTTGCTGTGCCCATGCATTGCTGGCTTGGGTTCTGCAGATGCCATTTGACTTTCCATCCCTTCCATCCACATTATTTATTTTGGTTAAATAGTTTTAGCCTCACTGTCACATTCAAAAGCCAGCCAGTATATTTTAGCATCCCATTGTTCCATTATTATCTTATTACAGTGGGACCTGGAGGCCCCCAGTTGAGATTGTCCAATGGCTAGCCCACCAGCTGAACAGATCGTGAGACACAGTGAAGAGTTTACAATCTGGAAAAGAGAAAATAAGTATTCTAATCCCTAGTTTACACATACGGATCTGAGGGGCAGAAAGAATAGGGGCCACAATATAGCCAAGCACTTAACAGGAGCTTAATTTAAAGCATGCGCTTAAATTTAATTGATCTCAAAGTTTAAAGTTAAGCAGGTGCTTAAGTGCTGCCCTCAGTCAGGACCTAAGTGACTTGTCCAGGTCATACAGGAAGTCTGTGACAGAGCCGGGAACTGAAGCCAGATGTTCTGACTCCCTGTCAGCATCTTAACCATAAGACCAGCCTACTCCTGACTCTTGACTCAATCCACAAAAGGATCCATTTTCTTCACCCCCTGGAGAAACAGGTGTTGGGGAAAGCTGGAAATGTGGCATGGTCTTTGGAGCCTGCATAATTAGGCTTTTTAAAATGTCTCACTTTTGTTATTTGTTTGTTTGAGGCATATTTTAAAATATTAAACAATTCTCGACTACATATCTTCTCTCAATAGCCCTAAATCACAACAGAAAAGTCTCTGATACATTGGAAACAAGAAATCTTGACACTGGACCTCTAATACCCTCCAAAATAGTGTTTAATTTAAGTTATGGATACTAGAAGCAGAACCACAGATGCTACAGCTGTTTTCAGATTTCATTGTCAAACATGGTTCTACCATACTGCAATGTGACTGCGGCTACCACAGTTTTAGAAGTTTTTGTATCCAGTCGGGAGGGAGGATTTTTTTTAAATCACTGCACTAACAGAAGTCATGCTGTCAACCAACCCTGATGGCATGGTTTTAAATGTTGTAACATGGTCTGTAACCACGTTTCACATGGAAACAAACTAAGGTCCTGTCTCCCCAACAAAAGGAAACATGCTCAGGATAATGGGGTTCTGATTTGGAGCCTGGTTTGGTTTCTATGCAAACTTCTGGCACAGACGTGTTAAACACCTGATATGTTCTCTATTAAAAATCTGTGGGTCAGATGTAAACCTGGAGTTATTTCACTGTCTTCACCACAATTAGTTGTGCCCACTAATACCAGGACTGAATTGGATCCAATACATTTGCAGGGAGAATTTAATGAGAAAACAGGTCTCTTATTGTTATGACTTACTAATAAAAAACAAAAACAACCCCCCCCCCCGCCACATGTCACAATGCCAAGGCTCAAGTCCTGCTCCCACTGAAGTCTGTGGCAAAACTGTCATGACAAGGATGAAGACTGATGCAATCCTACCATATAACTTTTGCAGAAAACCATATAGGTTTGTTGAAAAACCTCAAGGAATGTCACTGGTTCTTCCAAAGTCTATATGCATATTTATTCCTTTATTCTCTTGGTCTCACTTAAAAGCAGAGGGGCTCTGACAGAAACTCAGAGTTTCCTATTCATTTTGAATGGAACACTAGAAATTTCACCCAAAATCCTATCAAATGTTCCACTGTTCTTGGGAGAACAGCACCATGACACACTGTAATTCCATCAGTTTAAGAACTTAGCTACTAACCCTATTTGTTACCATGTATTTCTTTGCTTCTGCTTAGTATACTACAATACCTATAGCTGTACAAAATGAATTATTGCAATTCAATATATTTGAAAGTAGATCAAGTTTGTACATATACCATTCAAAGCAAATTTCAATAGAAAATATTAAAATATATAGATATTAACTATTTCAGTCTTCTTAAACAATTTTAAAAGAAACTTTTATCTATGATTAATTTTATCATATTTCTATGGCTGGTTCAGGGCTGCTTTTCATTTAGGAGCACTAAAAAAAAAAATAAAGGAAAAAAGAACTCTTTAACATACATCATTCCTTAGCAACCTTCTCTCCTCCTTTTAAATTTTCAGTTTTAGATAGATACAACTCCTTTCTAATTCCATGGCACCTCACTCCAATGGCCTATTTCGTTTCTAAAATGAGAAAACAGTTTCTTCTTGTAATCCTTTGTGGAGATGCCTGGTCTGGATCAAAATAGTGTATTTCCAGCTCCAAATAACCAAGTCACAAATCAGTATTCCATTCAGTATATGGTTGTTGTGAACACTGGCAGACTGGGTCATGTCAGAGTGTATTCAGGTCAATTCTTTTTTGTGTTAGTATAGATCAAAGCAATTAGTGTTTTGGGTGTTTAAACTTCATGAAACTAATGGGATGTTACATGCATTGTTTTAACTAATCTGTTCCTGTTATAACGTAATAGCAAACATTTGTATTGCAAATACCCCTGTACCTAAATAACTCATCAGACATGAAAGAAACCTTGGGGAATGCTAATGAAGGACTTTATCAGAAAAGGTGCTAATTCCAAAACAAATGATAGGAGATCAGAGGTTCAAAGTGCATTCCTCACCCATTGACATCAAAGGAAAAGCCCAGATGGGTAGAGAAACCATCAGAAGTTATAAATATGGATTCAAGGAAGATCCTTCATCTCTGGTCTATTTGGATTCTAAGAGAGCAGGAAAATGGAACGAGATGTTGGAGATCCCCAGAGTTATTTCAGGTAGCCCTGAAAGACTTTTGGGAAACTGCAGTTTTTTACATCAGTGCCACCATTGGAGTTACAAGCTCTGGGCTTGGCTACACTTGCAAGTTAGAGCACATTAAAGCAGCCCCAGGCACCCTAGCTCACTCCCTGTCCATACTGGCAAGGCACATAGAGCGCTCTGACTCCAAGGCTAGAGTGCTCCTGGTACTCCACCTCGGTGAGAAGATTAACGCATTGTCTGAAACGCCTGGGCATCAGTGTGAACAAAGTGTTGCATTACTGTGCTCTGATCAGCCACCAGAAACATCCCATAATCCCCTTAAGTCAAGTGGCCACTCTTGTCATTGTTCTGTAATCGCTGCAGGAATGTGGCTATGCCCTTTGAAAGCTCTGTTTCTGACATCTGGTATGCTTATCTGTTCTGAGACAAAGCAACCGTTGCTGCACAATGCTGTGTGAGAGAGAGAGAGGCAGGGGGGAGAGGGGATCTGCTGTTGTCTGAACTTACAAGACAGCATGCTGACATGCTCTCAGACCCCACAAAACCCACTCTTTCCCCCCACATACATACAACACACTCCCTGTCACACTCCTACCCATTTGCAAAGCACACTGCAGCCACTTGCATGCTGGGATAGCTACCACAATGCATTGCTGTCTGTGGCCATTACAAGAGCTGCTAATGTGACCATGCCAGTGTGCTTGCAGCTGTTAGTGTGGACAGACTGCAGCACTTTCCCTACTGCACTCTACGAAGGCGGGTTTAACTAAAAGCGCTCTACATCTGCAAGTGTAGCCATGCCCTGTTATTCATCTGTACATACATTTTACCTGCTTTCACCTCTCAGTAATTCTCTTTTCCTTTCCTTAGCTAATAAACCTATGGTTAGTTTACTATAGAATTGGCTGCCAGCTTTGTCTTTGGTGTAAGATTCAGAGAACCAATTGATCCGAGGTAAGTGACTGATCTCTTGGGACAGGGAGCAACTTGATGTGGTATGATTTTTGGTTTAAGTGACCATCATCACAAGGTTCAGTTTGCCTGGGTAGCAAGCTAGACTGGAGAGTCTAAGGGGACTATCAGTGACTCCTTGGTAAGACTGGTATAGTGATCCAGAAGGTCGCATTTGCTACTGGCTTGGTGAAGTCTAATTATAGAACATACCACAAGTTTGAGGTGTCTGCCCTTGTTTTCTGACCATCTGCCCTGAGATGGGCACTCACAGTTGTGAGCCACTCAGACAGTGTGACAGTTGTATTGTATTATTAGGTGGATAGTTTCGGTACTTCAAACGAACAAATGAAAAGGTGCTCACTGGGCTTATGCCAGAACTGCAGCACTATTACTTTAATTTGACTTGGATAAATTTGAACAGATTCAGATCTCCAGGCAGGAAGGTTCCCATCAGAGGCCCTCTTTGCTCTCGATTTGTATGCATGCTTCTAACTCTTGCAGTGGCTGCAGCTGCCAAAAGGAAAGCTAGTTCTATGTTTCACTCAGCCTTGCATAAATAAAAATATCATTAAGTGCTATTTAAAATATGTTACATGTAACAAATTGGTATTAAATCTTTCACAATTTATAGCATCTGACAATATTATTAAATGTGGTCTATACTTTAAATCAAGAACATATTTGCTGGAGGTGTGTGAATTTTAAACTACTTTTACCCATATTTATGTTCCCATTTCCATTAGGAAGTTCTCTTCTGTTTTATTGCTTGTCTGTCTTGAAGAGTGACTACAGTATATATTTCAGTCAAATGGCATATTTCTCCCTGCTGCCACCATAGGAGAAATGCTTATTTCTCATTGAAAATGCCATGTTGTATTGATTATCCATCTCAGTAAACACATTATATGAGCTTTCACTGGATCTGTGCTTTCAAAAAAGTCATTTGAAGATAGCATGATGTGAACAGTACTGCTTTGCCATTCTAGCTGGTCAAAGTCTTTTGGTGAAACTGTTTATGTTCTCCTCTAAAAACCTAATACACAATTATAGACATTGATAAATTTAAAAAGAGAGGCACATTCTAAAGAGCTGTCATGCAACACAGAGTTTTACAAATTCCAGATGTCCTGCTCTGATGCAGAGATATGCATTAATCTACGGACCACTAGGGTCCCGAATGTGGCATCTGGGTATGTCTACACTGCAAAGAAAAACCAGCAGCACCAAGTCCCAGAGCCTGGGTCACATGATATGGGCTTTCCGGGTTGGGGCTGCAGGGCTAAAAGTAGCAGTGTAGATGATCTCACTCGGGCTGGAGTCCAGGCTCTGGGACTTACTCCCTACATTAGATTTCAGAGCCTAGGCTCCAGCCTCAGTGGGAACATCTACACTGCTATTTTGAGCCTCGCAAGCCCAAGTCAATTGACCCAGGCTCTGAGACTGGGCATTGCTGGTTTTTTTATATAGCGTAGACATACCCATGTGTCACACATCTACCCCCTTTGAACGCAAGGGGAGCCTCTCTTTTCTATTTGTTTCCTGTTGTTATCAACAGAATTTAACAAAAGAAATTAGGAGGAAGAGGAAGGAGTAATCGTGTAGGCTAAGGGTATCTGCTATTCAGTTAATGCTAATGGACCAGATTCTCAGCTGGTGCAATCTGTGTAGGCCTGTTGCTTTCACATTGGGCTGATTGTCACCAGCTAAGGGTCAGGCCTAATGAGAATATTAGCCTCATAAAATTAGAACAGAACCCCAATAGCAACAGGAATATTCTTCCTGGGAATGAGGAAAGATTCAAATCAGTTTTCTCTGCTAGCGTAGCACCTTGGGCTGTGGTCCCATCAGATTATGCAAGCTAAGCAGAATCATGTTAGTATAGTACTTGGGAATAGCTTGGATCTATAGACAGTGGTAATGGTGATTCAGTAAGTGGCTTTTGTGTCAGCACTCAACCAGTTCCATTAAGCAGGACCCTTTGGAACCAAGGCCCATGGAAGTCAATAGCAATTTTTGACTTAAGCAAGCTTTGGAGCAGGCCCCAGGCGCTGCACCAGTACCTTCAAGTCAATACTGAACCAATGTGCCCCCAGCTTGGTGTTTTCTGGAAACTGTGTTGGTGGTGGTGCCATTTTGCAAATGAACTGTAGTATCAAGGTTGTGCTTGGAGATGATAAATAGTATGAGAAATATTTACTAACATGTATTTGAATGAAGAACATGAATTCTTTTTGCTGGTGCTGAGAACTCATTTAATCATTTCATGAACATTTCTGTCAGTAAAATTGTATTCACTGAACTGTTTGTGGAAAGGAATGGCATAAAGCATTTCTGAAAATATGCCCGGGGCAGCTTATCCCTCACCTTTCATCAACCCCCCACACTGGGTCAGTAGGAACTCACATGCCTTTTTTTCCTGTGCACTGAAGAACCTCCTTTTACTATGTAAGGGTGAATGGTTCACAGGTTACTGCTAGTTTACACTGATTCTTTTGAGCATTTTGAAAATTTTACCATGAAAATAGGGCTTGTACCTCCAAGCTGGGAAGAAGTGCAGAAAAAATTCTCATGTATTAATAATCCCTTTGCTACTCTTCCTCTGCTGCACCAGTTGTGCAGCCTGGTGTGTATTAAAGCACTAGTAACCTCAGAACAGGGACACTGAACAAAAGCGCTTCAGCAGTGTAGTAGACCTGGACATGAAGACTTCATTGCTTAGGAAACGCCAGCTAGTACAGAATGTTGCAGCACGTCTTCTCAGCAGCACAGGCAACTGCAAGCACTTCATACCTGTCCTCTGCTCTCTGTGTTGGTTTCCCATAGAATTGCAAATCAAGTTCAAGATCTCAGTCTTTATCCTCCAGCAGCCCATGGTCTTCACTCAGGATATCTAAAAGACCATCTAAAGTTCTGGCATGAAGACTTTGATCAACAACTGTGGTCCTCAGAGACACCAAAACGCTCCACAATAAGGGGAAAGATCACCGGTGCAGGAGACAGATCTTTCTCCAAGGGCATCCCGGACTGCTTCCAGGGCAAGGCGCATTTCTTTGACCTTGTCTTCTCTAATATAAGTACTTAACAACATATATATTATATAAAAAACCCCCAACCTACCAAATCAAGATTCTCCCATATATATGTGTCTCCCCCTAGAGAGAGGATGAGAGAACAAAGAACACAAAGAAGAGGCATAGTCCTGTTGCCTAATGCACTACTGGAAGGCACCCAGAAACTATGGTGAAGAGCACAGTATAAATACCTATATAGAATAGACGATGTCTAGTGTCTCTCTACGGCCAGTTTGCCTAGATTACTCCATATTTGAGATTTGCTTGAAGTAAAAAGATATTTTTTTCCTATTAGCATCACAAACTAAACCTAGGAGGCAGCACTTCTGCTGATATAAATCAGTGTAGATCTGTTGAAGTAGCTCCTGCAGACTATTCTACCTTGTGCTAGTGGAACTGATTGGTGTAAAGCAGCCTCATGATCTGGAGGACTGAACAAAAAGGTGCCTTAATGGGAGCCCTGCACTTGCACTTCTAAATTTCAGCTAATAGGACTGACTCCGGCTCTCTTTCCCATTGCTATATTGACTCTGTAGTAGGAACAGCAGTAAAAAGTTGACAGTACTTTGGCAGTAAAACAAGCAGATATCGCCCAAAGACATGCAAAGAGCAGATACATGGATTAAGAAGGTACATTTTACAGTCATTTTCCTGAGTTCAACATTCCATTGAAATGCACTGACTGTTAGGTTTGTCCTGGACATTCACTAGTACAGCAGTTTTGTTCTATCTGGATGTATCTGGAATTGTCAACATCGGTTAATTAGTTATTAATTAGTTAATTAAATAATAATTAAACTGTTAATTAAACAAGCTCAATTTGGGTTTTTATTAATGGCTTAGAAGAGATTCTGGTGGGATGGGACAGAGAGAAATATCGGTTTAGCAATATAATCTAGTTGATTCTGTAATGATATTTATTGTTTTTTCTCCTGGCAGTAATCAGACTCCTTCACTGGGATAAGCTACAGCTACTATGGGAACAATGCTAGCCCCTCACCTATTATCTCTTAGATGCAATGCACAGTTAGATCAGTTTACAATGCTCTTTATAGGTGAAGCAGCCAATCTCAACTTTTTGGCAAAACTTAAAAAGATCAAGATGTCAGAATATGTCATTTCCTTAAAAATATTTTAAATGTTTGTGTTAACATAAGAGTGCACTTTATACTTGCTGTTAAAACTGTCATGGCTCATTTTTCTGAGCTGTAGGTTTAAAACTGAGCCAGCTATTAAGCTTACTATTGATGTGTACGTTTAGCAGGTCTGATTGGGTTCACTACCTAGCATGCCATTTCTGTTCCTTATTAAAATTCCTCTTCTATTTCCCATTGATAACACAGTAAATGCAATATGATGAATCTCTATTCAGGAAGTTACCACTCTTTTCAAAGTCATATTTCACAAGCAGGAAAACTTCAGAGACCAGAGACTGTGTCTTCACATACACATGCCCTACTTCCGTATGACAAATTCTGTCCTTGGTGTAAACAGGCATAACTTCGTTCAGCTGATGGAATTATGCTTTTTTACACCAGGGCTGAATTTGATCTACTGAATTCAACTACTGATCTCAAATCAATAAAAGTCCTGCATGTGTTAAAATTTGGACTTTAAGATTTCTTATCTGCATCTAATGTTTCTTCTGCATTATTTGGCATTCTGGGCACATATTATGCCAATGTATTTGAGTAGCTTTCAAACAGAGGATAACACAAAATAAAGTATTTTGTATTAGCCTAGTATAATTTAACTGTTGCTAGATCTGATTTCTGTATTTCTAAAGAGAATTTTTTTTATCACCCCAACTCTTCTTAGACTCTTGAAAAAGATAATCTGAGGGCTGGTCTACACTACGGGGTAAAATCGATTTTAGATACGCAATTTCAGCTACGTGAATAACGTAGCTGAAGTCGAATATCTAAAATCGATTTACTCACCCATCCTCACCGCGCAGGATCGATGACCGCGGCTCGCCATGTAGATTCCGGAACTCCGTTGGGGTTGGTGGAGTTCCGGAATCGATATAAGCGAGCTCAGGGATCGATATATCCCGTCTAGATTAGACGCGATATATTGATCCCCGAGCAATTGATTTTAACGCGCCGATACGGCACGTAGTCTAGACGTGGCCTGATGTAGCCATTGCTCTGGAATGATATGCTGAATTTGCAGTGAAAATGGACTAGAAAACAGGGTATTTTCAATCAGCAATCTCTGTGGTCTGAGACTCAGCCACCCTACATGTCTTTGTACAAATTCTCCTCTCAAAAAAAAAAATTACAAGCACAATTTCTTTTTGAGTTACACATCTCATAGGCTTATAGACTTTAAAGCCAGAAGACCACCTTTAAGACCATCATGATCATCTAGTCTGACGTCCTACACATTGCAGGCCACAGAACCTCGCCCACCCACTCTTGTAATAGACCCATAACCTCCAGTTGAGTTACTGAAGTCCTCAAATCATAATTTAAAGACTTCAAGTTACAGATAATCTACCATTTACACTAGTTTAAACCTGCAAGTGACCTGTGCGCCATGTCACAGAGGAAGGCAAAAAACCCCATGGTCACTGCCAATTTGACCTGAGTGAAAATTCCTTCCCGACCCCAAGTATGGGGATCAGTTAGCCCCTGAGCATGTGAACAAGACCCAACAGCAAGACACCTGGGAAAGAATTTGCTATAGTAACTCAGAGCCCTCCCCATCTAGTGTTCCATCTCCAGCTTTTGGGGATATTTGTTACTGGTATTCGCAGATCAGCTACATGCCATTTTAGGGAGTTTCATCAGACCACCCCATTCATAAACTAATCAAGCTCATTCTTGAAGCCAGTTAGGTTTTTTTCCTCCCACTGCTCCCCTTGGAGGCTGTTCCAGAACTTCACTCCTCTGATGGTTAGAAAGTAGAAACCTTTGCTTAATTTCAAACCTAAACTTGTTGGTGGCCAGTTTATATCCATTTGGTTTTGTGTAAACATTGGTGCTTAACTTAAATAACTCCTCTCCCTCCCTGGTATTTATCCCTCTGATGTATTTAAAAAAGCAATCATATCTCCCCTCAGCCTTTGTTTGGGTAGGCTAAACAAGCCAAGCTCTTTGAGCCATTCCTCTGATCATCCTAGTAGCCCTTCTCTGCACCTGTTCCAGTTTTAATTCATCTTTCTTACATATGATAGACCAGAATTGCACACAGTATTCCAGATGAGACTTCATGGGTGCCTGGTTTAATGGTAATAACACTTCCCTATGTCTACTGGAAATACCTTGCCTGATGCATCCTAAGATTGTATTAGCCCTTTTCATAGTCACATCACATTGGCAGCTCATAGTCATCCGGTGATCAACCAATATACCCAGGACTTTCTCCTTCTCGGTCGCTTCCAAATCTAGCTACCAGATTTTCACCTATAATCAGGTATATATGTTTGCAGTGTAAACACAAAGATTTGTACCCATAATTAATTCCAAGGACAAGTAAAATGTAACTGTAAGAAATCATTGTCCCTGTGCAAGAGAAGGGGAGGAAAGGGAGGGATTACTCTCTTCTAATGCAAGGGTAGAGTCTGGTTGAGGACCAGGTTTTATCCAGTAAATTCTTTACTAGCTAAATACGTGGAATAACAGGACATAAGGAGGCTCTTTCCATAAAAACTTCCTTGTTAACAATCATAAAAGATTTTAGGATCAGAGGAATGATTCAGGAAAGCACCTCTATTCAATATGGTGAAAGTGAAACATGTATTAAAGTGAGGTCTTGAATCAGGGCCAGAATTAAGTGCTCCTTCTGGCATGGCTCACTGTATAGCACAGAGAATCATATGCACTCAGTATATGATACAGAATGGGTTGCCTTGATTGCTTACTTTCTGATATATAAGATATATAAAGGAAACAAGAGTACATCCTGAAGGATCCTCTGCACTGAAAGTGTTGCGGATTGTGCTGGACAAGGGCAAGAATTTTATGGATTTCAGTTGAGTGATTAAAGAGGTTGCACCACCTCTAATGCATCATCTCTAACATAGCTATCATGGTTGAGGAAAATCCCACACAATCACATTAAGACAAAGAGCAAAGCAACAGGCGTGAGTGAACCCAGAATTCCTGAGTGCTTGTGTTATATTGTTACTGTTGTCTACTGCACATGAAAGACTCCATACAGTGATCCAAATATTCACCAGGCCATCGTTTCACACACAGATCTAAAAGACTGTGCATAGCTTTGGTTGGGTGGAGTGGGGAAAGAGAAGAGGGCACACAGGTCAGATCCCTATGTCTTGCCATGGTATGCTCAGTGCTGGAATGGAGGGAGGAGCACAAGTTGACTTTATGAAATTATCTTATGGATGTGTGGAGAGTAATACCTTATTTACTTAATAAAGAAGACACCTTTTAGAAGTTGCATGTGGCACTATAGACTTGATAACTAAATACAAATCCAGAGGCCTGACCTAGTGCCCACTGAAATCAAGAAAAGTCTCCCACATGGGGAAAAATGTGATCCTCTAGATGTAAACTTCAGTTGTTGGGTCAGCGTGCAGGTGCTCAGTGGTGTTGGTGGCCTGTGATATACAGGAGGTCAGACTAGATCAGTGATTCTCAAATTTTTGTACTGGTGACCCCTTTTACATAGCAAGCCTCTGAGTGCTGCCCCCCTTACAAATTAAAAATACTTTTAAAATATATTTAACACCACTATAAATGCTGGAGGCCAAGCAGGGTTTGGGGTGGAGGCTGACAGCTCATGACCCCCCACATAATAACCTCACGACCCCCTGAGGGATCACGACTCCTAGTTTGAGAACCCCTGGACTAGATGCTCTAGTGGTCCCTACTGGCCTTAAACTCTATGGCTCTACAAAAGTGAGCAGATTTTGTAGAGCTAGAGGCCAACAAAGTTTTGGTTGTCTGGGTACTTCAATGTCCCATAGGCCTAGAGATAGACTTCTACAGGCAATTAGATGCCTACTGAGATTTTCAAAAGCACCAAGGTGCTTAACACCCACTGTTTTCAAAGAGTGTTAGGTGCCTAGATACTTTTGAAAATCCCAATAAGTGACTAAATACTTTTAAAAATCTGGCACTCAGTGCCTTTGTAGAGCTACTGTGTTAGAATACCAAACCTCCCTTTGGTATATTAAGCAGAATTCCACTACAAGGATTAATCCTTTGTTAATTTCAGTAAATTTAGCTACATTAATTTAAGCAAAATTAAAATTAATTAAAATTTCTTCTTTACTCCTGTACATGAGTGACCATCTCCAGTAGACACATATAGGCCAGGGAGAATGCCCTTAAAGAGGAGGAGAATTAAACATTGGCAGATATGCTCCTGTAGCCAAAATGTGCATTTGTTCATTAAACCAAACTTCAAACTATTGGCAAAGCCATAGAGGGCCTATGTTAAAACTGTATAGGGGCAGTTCTGCACTGAGCTCTGGTTATTAACACTGTTCAAGGTTTTACATGATTTTTTTTCAAACCAGGAAACACTTGGCACATACATTATGGTTAAAATACAGAAAGAATGTCATAAAGAAACAGGCTGCACCCTAATATAATGGAAACTTTTGTACTTTTCATGTTTTACAGGTGAAAAATATTACCCAAAGCCTTTATGAACTTCTTTTTAGTTTCTTTGGTGCCTTCGCAGAGTATTTTAAAATGAACAGTGGCTGTTCTGATGAAAAGAAAGGCAAAAGATTGGTGAAGCTGCTAAGATCTACATCCAACAGACACAGCTTGTGAAGTGTCTGTGTTTCATTATTAAACTACCCTGTTTTATTTAACTATTCAGAATCTTGTATGCCTATTCAAGGCCAGTACTTTGTAAATTTAATATAGCAGAGCCTGGTGATAACACTCCCAACATTTATGAGTTTAACAACAGTTCCAGTTATAAATTCTCTTTAGTTAGTCAAGGAAATCTCTTGGATCTGAAATTGGAAATACAATCTCTTAACACTGGATGGAAGCACTCCTTTTTTGCCCTTAAAGGAAGTGGCTTCATTCTATTCTCACTTACAGTAGCGCAAATAAGGGGTTACTCCACTGAAGTCAATGGAGTAAGTAAAAGGAGAATCAGGATAAAGCTTTTGTTGTTGTCATTCTCTAGTGAAAATTTTTCTTAAAGAGTTCAATCTGTCCTTGTTTTTGACTGTTGTACTAAGCTGAATTTTTAAATAATTTGAACACCGACTACTGTTTTCTCTGGTTTTTCATTCTAGCTCCACATTTATTTATGTACTGTGGTTTTCCTCCATGATTCCAGTATTTAAAATTAACATATAAGGAGATATTTCCAGATCGTAGTACCAAACTGTATTTGTTGTTTGTTATGGTACTTATATTGGTGTCTTTCTTGACAAATTAGAGTAAATATTCAACAGTTTGATTTAGAAAGGAAGATGTGCAAAACAGAATCCATTTCAGTTGATATATAACCTGACAGAACCACTCTAGTCCAAATTACATGAGAACACTGCATGACAAAGAAATGAATTCATAGGGTACATGTGTTAGTAGGCATTGTAAATACATTGGGTTAGTTTCTGTACATCCAGAATTACTCCAGATGTACACTTGTGTATTGGAGATTATAGTAAAGTGAGGCATGTCTACACAGCAAAAAAAAGGCTCACAGTAGCAAGTCTCAGAGGCCGGATCAATTGACTACGGATCGCTATGCTCACCAAGCGGCTAAAAATAGCAGTATAGAAGTCTGGACGCGAGCTGAAGCCAAGGCTCCGAGAAAGTCCCCCCTTGTCCCCCTCACTGGGTTTCAGAGCCCAGGCTTCAGCCTGAGCCCAAACATCTACATTACTACTGTAGCCTGGTAGCACAAACCTCATGAGCCCAAGTCAGCTGATCTGGGCTTTGAGACGTGCTGCTGCAGGTTTTGAGGGTTTTCTTGCTGCAGAGACATACCCTTAGTCTCTTCAATTAGGTATAAAATGGTTCTGTATTAGCACCAATCTCCTGGTGGCGGAGTAACTATGGTACTTTCTTTTTACCTAAATTCCACCTGCATTTTCAGCTGCAGACAGTATTCTTCAATTCTTGCCCTAAACTATTTTATTGATTAATAGTGTGCTGTTACACAAGTGCTACATTCCATGGCAAGAATTTTAGTGAGTCCCATAAACAGTTTGTAAGAATGGGCTGACTACTCTCTCTGGGATGCAAAATGACAGAATACACCATAAAAGACTGAAAGATATTCATATACAGTAAATCCTGTAGAAGAATGTAGAAGAATAAGGGTTACCATATGTAACCCTTCAGCCCACTGAAAGGCAACAACAAGGTCTGGGTTCAACATCTAGGGGTCCCTCTTCAACAATACAACATTAAACCGTTTGAACCCCCACTCAGTAACCTGGGACAATTACATACTATCTACTGGGTGCCTCTAAAAGGCAATACTTCCCTCTAGCAAGCACAGAGTCTGAGTGTAGCAAAGAAACTTTTAATAAAAGGAGAGAAGTAACCCAGCATTAATTTGGAAAAACTCTGAAAACAGGGTTCATAAACATAAACCATGAGCAAAAGACCCACCTCCAAGTAAAGTGGGCAGTGTCCTTTTCCCCTCAGGGTCTTAAGTCCAGCAACCAAAAGTCCCTTTAACATGCCCGTTCATTCTCTGCACCCCACTCACAGTTGTTGTGGGCAGGGCAGACTCAGAGTTCACAGGTGCACCTGCAAAGTTCACTTCCCACTCTGGGTGGAGGAGGGTTTAGAAGGCAATTTACTGGTGTCACTGCCTGGCACTCACTCACCACTCCTCTCCACCGGGCACCTGATCACAATACCTTACTGTGGGGCTCTGCTCCAGTCCTCTCCACTGGTTGCTTTGCCAGCTGCCCTGCCAGCCAATTGCCATCCACTGGGATGTCTTCAGATCTCATTGCATAACACACCTCTCAGTGATTTCAGCTGTTAGTGGGGGAGCCTCACTGCTGGTGCATACTGAGCAGTGTTTTGCATCAGAGACACTGTCCTAAAGTAAATCAAATGCTAAGTTCTAGGTATCACTAATTTCAGCTCTGCAGTGTGTAACACAAGCCTTAATTGAGTCTAAATTATTTTTTTAATTAGACAGTGGAGTGAGGGGATCAAACAATGTCTGGGACCCTTACCAGGCTAACACCAGCCAACACACATACCTGTCCCTACCCTTCCTAGGGCTTTGGAAACCATGTCCCCTGGTTAGCGAGTGCCATATATTTGAGGGTGAGTTCCTTAATCAGGGTATGCCAAGCACAGTTCTGCTGCCCTTGATTCACACAACAAAGATAACAATGCTTTATTACTCCTGCCCCAATAACAAGGAAAATGGGGATCCAACACCAGCCAAAAGTGACCATTTGGACAAGCAATTCCATCATGCTGAGCATCTAGGCAGTTTGGGTGTGCCCACGCAAACAAGATCAGCTCCTGAAGTCCTCTTCCACAGCTCATCACTAGATGTCAGGGGAGAGCTCATTCAGACTCTGCGTACACATGCATAACTACGAGAGTGTCTGGAACATAGATTTGTCTGCTGGCATTTGTTAATCATCCAACCAGCAGCCAGATTCTTGAGGGATCATCCATAAATGTTTCACATAACTAGAGAGAGTAGTCAACCCACTCCTAATAAATTTAGCATTTTCACAGATTCTCTGGTCAGCTTCATCCTCTGAGGTGTATTTTAAGGAGACATATATATATGTAACCTGGAAAACTTCCAAACTCATCTTTAAAGTCAGACACGCAACATTGGCTACATTAAACAGGACCTTTATGCATTTGTAATAATATTACTCACAGCACTGAAGATTTATTCAGTGTAGAAGTGGGCTCAGCAGAACTTATGAACTGCAGATATGTCATAAGATAAGGATGTTGGGAGGTTGTGGATAGTCAAATTAACTGATCTACTAGGCCTACCTTTGCACTGGTATCTGCCGGTTCATGATATACACAGGTGATGTAAATCTAGGGAGGATTGGAGGATTGACTGTTACTGGTACCCATAAAAGTGGGATACAAAAAATGGTTGTTTCCAGGCATGTTATTTGGCATAGCTACTTGATTTGAGGAAGCTGGGCAGCATACATCTGGCACAATGAAACATTTTCTAATGGGCTACATGACAGCTGTATCTAAATGTATGATTTAATGCTCAACACATAAGCAAACATGCTCTTAAAATTTCCCTGTTATGTATTACCTGCCTGGTTCCTATCAAATGGATGTTTCACCACTGAGCGTAGAGGGAATGTACAGTTATGGTATAATCTTAGTCTAAAAAGAGTACACATCATATTTTCTAATCAAAGGCCCAGCTCAAAGAGTTATAATCTGGAAAGCTGTCAAAGCTCTTAAAGCGAGTCAGGGTACTTAAGGCATTAGCTGAAGCAACCTTGGAACCATTAGCAATGATCTTTGAGAACTCATGGAGAACAGGTGATATCCCAGAGAACTAGAGAAGGGCTAACATAGACCTATCTTTAAAATGGGGAACCAAAACAATCTGGAGAATTAAAGACCAGTCAGCCTAACTTCGATACCTGGAAAGATGCTGGAAGAAATTATTAAACAATCAATTTGTAAGCACCTAGAGGATAATAGGGTTATAAGTAATAGCCAGTTAGGATTTGTTTAGGACAAATCATGCTAAACCAACTTAATTTCCGTCTTTGACAGGGTTATGGATGGGGGAAGCTGTAGATGTGGTGTATGTTTCAGATATCTATATATCTTTTAGTAAGGCTTTTGACACAGACCCATATGCCATTCTCATAAGCAAACAAGGAAAATATGATCTAGATAAAATTACTATAAGGTGGGTGCAAAACTGGTTGAAAGACTGTACTCAAAGAGTAGTTATCAATGATTTGTTGTCATACTGGGAGGACATAGGTAGTGGAGTCCCACAAGGGTCTGTCCTGGGTCTGGTACTATTTGGTTTTTTAATTAATGACTTGGATGATGGAGCAGAAAGTATGTTTATAAAATTTGTGGATGACATGAAGCTGGGAAGGGTTTTCTAGAATTCTGGAGGACAGGATTAGAATTCAAAAAGACCTTGACAAATTGGAGAATTGGTTTGAAACCAGCAAGACGAAATGCAATACAGACAAGTGCAAAATACTATACTTACGAAGAAAAAATCAATTGCAAAACTATAAAATGGGAAATAACTAGCTAGGCAGTAGTACTGCTGAGAAGGATCTGGGGGTCAAAGTGGATCACAAATTGAATCAACTATGTGATGCAGTTGCAAGATAGGCTAATATCATTCTGAGGTGTTGTCAGAGGGGGTATAGACCCCATGAGGGCCTGGCAACCAAGAAGTTGATACAGTAACTGCTGGCGAACACTGATTAGCAGCCTCGTTACGGCTGGGAGACCGGGGATATGTCTACACTGTAATGTAAGCCCAAGCTCAGACTCAGGCTTCTATCTACATACAAATCTCTTACACTTGGGCTCAGATTTAGGGTCCTAGAACCCTGCAAGGGTGGTTGGCCCAAGCCCAAGTCCAGCTAGGACCCAGGGTTTGAGCCCTATTACTTTGCAGTATAGATGCAGCTCCTGCCCAACCCCCGAAACTTGGGTCCTAGGAGTCCACCAAAAGTATCACACAATCCCAACCTACTTTGTCTCTTTATCCCAAGAATTTGCAGTCAGCTCCTGGGAAACAGAAGTGACCCCCTTGATGAAGAGCAGCAGCTTGGTGAGCTAACGTCAACCCTTCCATTGTCTTCTGAACATTGAGCTGCAAAGACACCGTCAGAGCTGCCAGAGAAAAAGGTCCTGCCAGCAAGCTAGTGAGAAGCTGCCAAAGAGTGGCAACAACCCAAAGAAGGGAGGACCAAAGCCACAGGCTGCAGAAGCCTATAAAACCAAGGGAGGTAGGAAGAAGCTCAGGGTATGGCAAGAGAATTGTTGAGGACTAATTCTGACTGCTTAGGTTAAGGCCCCTGAACTGGAACACACTGGAATGGGTAGGCCTGGGTTGCCTATATATCCCTTAACAGAAATGTAAGAGCCAAAGGGGCTACTAGGACCAGAAGAAAACTGAACATAAGAATGGCCATACTGACCAATGCTCCATCTAGCTGAGTATCCTGTCTTTTGACAGTGGCTAGTGCCAGATGTCTCAGAGGGAGTGAACAGAATAGGGCACTTTACTGAATGATCCATCCCTGTCCCAGCTTCTGGTAGTCAGAGACTTTGGGACACCTAGAGCATGGGATTGCATCCCTGACCACCTTAGCTAATAGCCATTGATGATCCTCTATGAACTTATCTAATTCTATTTTGAACCCAGTTATACTTTTGGCCTTCACAACATCCTCTGGCAATGAGTTCCACAGGTTGATTTGTGTGTTGCATGAAGAAGTACTTCCTTGTGTTTATTTTAATCCTGCTGCCTATTAATTTCATAGGAGGAACCTACACAGGAAGGATGGGATCCACCTAAACCAAAACAGAACCAGATTGCTGGCATGTAAAATTAAAAAGGTTGTAAAGGAATTTTTAAACTATGGGTTGGGAGAAAGCCAACAGACGTGGAAGAGCACAGGTGTTGAAAGAGGCATCCCTGGGGGAGGATTTATTAAAGTAAAGAGGAGCAGATAGACATTGATAAAGTAGAGGTAGGATCTGAAGAGAAACAGTCAAACAGAAGAGTCCCATTCAATTACATCACAAGAAAGGAAGACAAGTAAATATTGATCAATTTTATAAGGACTTGTTTGCAAAGTAAGATGTCTAAATACTAAGATGGATGAACTTGAGGGCTGGAATTAAATGAGAACATTGATATAATAGGCATTACAGAAACCTGGTGGAATGATTATAACCAATAGGACACGGTAATACCAGGGTACAAAATTTATAGGCATGACAGAGTAGGTCATGCTGGTGGGGGAGTGGCACTATATGTGAAAGAAAGGATAGAGTCAAATATAGGAAAAATCATGAATAAATCAAACATACCATAGAATCTACAGACAGAAATTCCATGCTTGAATAAAAAGAATATAGCAGTGGGCATACACTACTGACCATTTCACCAAGATGGTGACTGTGAAATGCTCAGGAAGATTAGAGAGCCTAAAAAAACACAAAACGTAATAACAATGCGGGATTTCAACTATCGTCATGTTGATTGGGAACATGTCAGGAAGGGATGCAGAGACAAAATTTGTAGACATTAGTGACTGCTTCTTGGAGCAGCTAGTCCTGGAACCCCCAAGAGGAGAGGCAATTCTTGATTTAGTCCTTAGTGGTGCACAGGCTGTGGTCCAAGAGGTGAATATAGCTGAACCATTCAGTAATAGTGACCATAATATAATTAGACTTAACATCCTAGTAGGGGGGAAATACCAGAGAAATCTACCACAGTAGCATTTAACTTCAAGAAGGGGAAACACACAAAAATGAGGAGGTCAGTTAAATGCATATTAAAAGGAATAGTCACAAGAGTGAAGTGCGTGCAAGGTGCATGGAAACTTTTTAAAAACAGCATTATAGAGGCTCAGACTAAATGTATATCCCTAATTATAAACAAAAAGTGAGAGGCCCAAAAGAAAAATGCCGCCAGGGCTAAACAACAGAGTAGAAGAGCAGCAAAAAGTCCTGTGGCACCTTATAGGCTAACAGAAGTATTGGAGAATGAGCTTTCCTGGGTGAATATCCATTTCGTCGGATGCATGAGTAGAAGAGGTGATTAGAGACAAAAATTGGAAGTCAAACCCTACTGAGGAAAATAGAAAGGACATAAATGCTGGCAAGTCAGTGTAAAAGTATAATTAGGCAGGTCAAATGTAAGCCCTGCCAAACATAAGGGCCGTATACTCAAATGGGACAGAAATTAATGTCCTTGCCTCCGGAATAGAACTATAGAGACTCAGACAAGAAGGGCAGACAGACAACCCCCCTGATTCAAGCAGACTCTGCTCAACAACCTATCTGTGGCACTGGGGCACCAGCTCACAGGAGTATTAACAGAAGTGTCATATGTAAGGCACAGGAGGTAATTGTCTTGCTTAAGGCTTTGCCTACACTGGTACTTTTGTCAATTGCGCTGTGAAAAAACACACGTTTCACTGACAAAAGTGGCAATATAGACGGTGCTATGTCGGCAGGAGAGGAAAAAATGACTGTCACGCCACAGGTAATATATATCCATGCTTAATGTTAGCTTTGAATTTATCACCTTATAGTATGATACTTACCTTTTATTTATTCTTTTGATTTCCATAACTTGACAGTAAAATCTACTCTGCTGTGAGAAAACCTGCCATTGGCCTTGAATACCGTCAAGTGGGAATAATCATAGGTAGCTGCCTTGGACAGAAACTAGTAAGAACAGAAATAGACAATGACCTGACTTGATGAAAAGTGTCAATTTCCTGTCCTGAATAATGCTGCAAGGAGGCTTGTAAGGAGAGACCTGGACCTGGATCCAAATCTTGCAAAAGCCCTTATCTTTATATATAAATGATTGAAGCTTAATCCTTCCCCCACAAACTGGATTTTGTAGCTTAAGCCCATCTCTATTTTTTTGTGAAGCTAAATTTTGTGACAAACCAGCATCTTTAGCACTGGGTTAGGAAGATGAGATTTTAATAAGAAAGCACATACACGTGTGCACATACGGAGTGGGTATTTTAAGAAGCTTGTTGATCTTCTTGTAAAGCTGCTAAGGTAGCTTCCAGTCACTAGCTGAACTGGTGTTCTGTAGCTGTTACTATAGAAAAGAGGTGTGTTTCCTGAACTGTGTATTAGGAAGAAAGCAAAGAATTTGTCTTGTGTTGGGTCTCTGAAAGGTAATCCAGAGGGTGTCAAAAGGAAGGTATTTCACACACAAATAAGGGCCTGACCATAATGGTTTCTAAACAGCATGGATCTCTAATATGAAAGAGAAGCAGTGACCTTAAGAAGTGCCTTTCCACTGACTTCAGTGGAATTGCACTGGCATGCACCATGACTGAGTTTGGCTTATTAGCCTTCAGGAAACATGAGGGTGAATTATAGGAACATACAATAGTCATACAAAGACTGGGACAACTCAGAAAAGCATGTATGGAGCAACACAATTACAAGACACACTGAGCCAGAAAACTTCCCACATTTCAAGCTATTGTCTTGCCAGCCAGCCACAGATTCTCACCACACGAGAAGTGAAAAGAATGCACCTATGAAGAGTGTGATGATAGTTCTGCATTTATACTGCAATCTGAGAAATATTTACTGAGATGAGCAAGACTATGCAGAGGAACATCCTTTGCAAAGTGTGTGTGTGTGTGTGTGTGTGTGTGGCTTGCAGGTTGGAAAATGCTAATGTTGTGAGGGTGAGTAAGAAAGTGTAAGAAAAAGGTGAGGCTGTACAATTCTGCATGAGAATGATAGCCATTCAGGAAACAGATAAAACATATAAGGTCCTTTATTATTTGTAGGAAACCCAATATGAACCCTTCACTGGGCTCCCCAACTGGAAATGTCAAACTGTTTCACCTGAGGACTGGTCTTGACCAGCTGAAAGCTGAACCAGATGCTTGGTTTGTTTGACATAGGGAAATTCCCAAGTGGCATAAGACCAATGTAGTTAACTGCACACGCCTCCCTCCTCGTGCGGAGGCAAAGCCTCGGTATAAGGAGCATGTTGGTGATGAGACTGGGGGAGAGGGCACAGCTGGAGTACCACTATTCTCCAATGTCCTTGGCTACCAGAGCAGTCCCTTGGTGAGATGCTGTATTTAGGTACAATTTAGAGCAGTCCCGAGTCTGCTCTAAATTGCACTGGAGCTCAATCAGCACTTAACTAGCCCAAGAATAAGGCATAAAAGCACCATTGTTGCAGCTCTGTCACACACAGTGCTGGCACAGCTGAGGATCTGGCCCTTTAACTTCATTCTCCTTCAGCCAAATAAAATTGCTGCTTCCGCTCCTTACTCACAAATTACATCATTGGGAAGTAATGGGCCTGGCATTTCTTGGAGACCACTTTAATCTCCTGACAGGATTCTACATATGCATATTTTTGAGGGGAAAGTAAAATAAAGTTACAAAGAGTCCTGTTGCACCTTATAGACTAACAGAGGTATTGGAGCATAAGCTTTCATGGGTGGGTATTCACACACTGCTTCACAATTTTATATTAATAAATTTAAGAAACTATGCTAATCTACATGTTGCTTCAGCCTCAAAATCCGGAATTTCCTTGAGACTTCCAGCCCCATCTCAGAGGGCTGCAGCAGTGACTCCGATGCCCATACCTTGTTATTATTTTATTGTAACACCTGAAGCTGTACTAGGTGTTTCACAGGAAACAACTGACGACATAATCATGGATCAGATGTGAAAAAATGAACAGAAGGTGCTGAACATTAGGGAAGGGATGAGGCAAGGAAGGATCAGGGTTAGAACAATACGATTACTTGCGTAGCTGACTTAGGTATATACCCCTTATGGTGTTCTCTGGAGGTTTTTAAAATATAGACGTATAGAAGATAAAAATGTAGGAGGTTCATACTCTTGACTAGCATACTGAGATCATCACACAACAACTACATATTTTCAGTAGAGATTTAAGTAAACGGAGGATGGTGGCTGTTGAGCATGGTGGAACAAAGTAAAGAGTGTATCCATGCATAGGGACTGGAGTACCCCCACTACTTGGTCTTCCAAACTCCCAGCCCCCTCTCCTCACAGAGCTGAGTAAACTGGTTTCAATAAGTTAACGGATGTAAGCTTTTACTACAAACTTGAACTAAACTTTTGAGGTTTGGAAAGTTATGTTTAACTTTTTCACTCACTTCAGCTCTTCCTGATCCTGGCTGGGACAGGAAGCAGAAGTGCCAGTATAAAGCAAGAAAGGCTGTTTTTGCAGTATTTCCAACCCAATTAGTAGTAGGAAGTACCAGAAATGTTGAGAGCAAGCTCGTGTGGTTAACTTTTCTCTTTTTTTATTTTTCAAATTGCATGCCTACTTTCAGACTTCAGGTGGGACTGGGAATACTTTTGCAGATTCAAGAAGTGAGGACAATTGAGGTAAACACCCAGATTTTTTGGGAGCTTATCTGACAAGACTCTCTGAATTTGTGAATTCATCTACCACCACTGAACTCCTCATCATGTTCCTTATATTGCAAAATCTTTGAGGAAAAAGATGTGTCTGCCTATATGCTTGGACAGCACCAATCACATTGTGGGTGCTATCAGAAAAGAAAAAAAATATGATCATGAAAATAAACCAGAAATTATCTGCAAATAATCAACTGCTTGTGCACTCTAAAGATTCTGATAGATCCATTGGGCTAAAGATCAAATCACCCCACCCCCACCAGCAGTTTCCCCAAAAGAAAAGCAGTTCCCTGCATTTCTCCAAAATAAAGATAAAGTCAATTTTTCCCACTCTCCTTCTGTGACTTTGTTCAGGCTAATGAGAAAACATTTACTCACAGTAGGGCTACAATTTCAGCGCAGAAATTTTTACTAAAATTACTCAAGGCAGAAGGGTGGAAAAATGATAATTCATGGAAAAGGGAAGAAGAGTTGGATAGCGAGCCCATCCTGCACTCACCCCACAGCGGCAGCTTCTGTCCTGCAGGGCTGGGCTTGGGTCCCCACTCTTGGGGTTCCTACCTGCTGCATGGGGTTGAAGTGGCACTCAGCTTTGGTTCATCCGGCTCACTGTAGATGGAGACAGAGGAGCTAATGGGCCAAATTTGAGTGGCACTGTGAACTGGTGAACAGGATTGCAGTGCCACTTAAGTATGGCCCATCCACTGCAACCCCTGTGCTCCAAGTCACAACACCACTTGGTTTGAGCACATAGTCAAATGTGATTTTACAGCCATTTTCAAGATTTTATGGACTTTATTCAAACTCACACTTTCCATGACCCATCAGAGAGTGAGAGAACATGTCTAAACCTAGTCTAGACGCAATAAATTGACTGCCAAGCACTCTCCCGTTGATGCTGGTACTCCACCAGGGCAAGAGGCGCAGGTGGAGTCCATGGGGGAGAGTCAGCTGTTGACTTATTGCAGTGAAGACACCACGGTAAGTAGATCTAAGTACGTTGACTTCAGCTACATTATTCATGTAGCTGAAGTTGCATAATTTAGATCAATCCCCCACCCCCCGTGTAGACCAGGTCTATAATTCCCTGGGTCTTTGTTCATCTTTTTAAAGATAGGAGCTATGTTTGCCCTTCTCCAGTCCTCTGAGACTGCATCCTTCCTCCAGCAGTTCTCAAAGATAATTGCAAATGGTTCTGAGATTGCTTCAGCTAGTTCTTTAAGTACTATAGTGTGAATTTCATCAGGACCTGCTGACTTACACTTCTAACTTACCTAAATATTCTTTAGCCTCTTCTTTCCCTGTTTTGGCTTGTTCAGTCCTCCTTGTTGTTAATATTAATTGTGCTGAGTATCTGTTTTTTAGTGAAGACTGCAGCAGAAAAGGCACAAAACACCTCCATTTTGTCGATGTCATCCGTTATTAGTTCTCCTTCACTGCTAAGTAGAGGCCCTACACCAGGGATAGGCAACCTATGGCACGCATGCCGAAGGCAGCACGCGAGCTGATTTTCAGTGGCACTCGCGCTGCCCGGGTCCTTGTCACCAGTCAGGGAGGCTCTGCATTTTAATTTAATTTAAATGAAGCTTCTTAAACATTTTAAAAACCTTATTTACTTTACATACAACAATAGTTTAGTTATATATTATAGACTTATGGAAAGAGACCTACTAAAAACGTTAAAATGTATTATCAGCACGTGAAACCTTAAATTAGAGTGAATAAATGAAGACTCGGCACACCACTTCTGAAAGGTTGCTGACCCCTGACCTATACTTTACTTCAGCTTTCTCTTGCTCTTAATGTACTAATAGATCCTCTTATTGTGTTTTATGTCCCTTGCTAGGTGTAACTCATTTGAGCCTTAGCCTTTCTGATTTTGTTCCTACATGCTTGTACTATTCTTTTGTACTCCTCCTTAGCAATTTGTCCATGTTTCCACTTTTTTGTAGGATTCCTTTTTGATTTTCAGGTCGTTAAAGAGCTCCTGATGGAGATATATTGGCCTCTTACTATTCTTCCTATCTTCTCTTTGCTTTGGGATAGTTTGCAGTTGTGCCTTTAATATTGTCTCCTTAGAAATTGCCAGCTCTTCTGAACTCCTAATTACCTTATATTTTCTTCCCATGGGACCTTACTTATGTTCTCTGTGTTTGTTAAAATTGGCTTTTTTGATGTCCATTGTCCTTATTCTGTGCTCTCCCTCCTTCCTTTTCTTAGAATCATGAAATCTATAAATTCATGATCACTTTCACCCAAATTGCCTTTCATCTTTAGATTCACTACCAATTCCTCCCTATTGGTCAGAATAAAGTCTAAAACAGCTGTGCCCCTGATTACTTCCTCCACTTCCTGGAACAAAAAGTTGTCTCCACTACATTTAAAGAACTTGTTGGAAATTTTGTGTTTTGCCACATTACTTTTTCTGCAGATGTCTAGATAGTTGTGTTTTGGATATTTCTGTTATTTGTTCAAGAACTGCCTCATCCACCTCTTTTTTCCTGATTTGGTGACCTATAACAAACCCCCTACCATGACATCATTCCTATTTTGTACCTCTTTTGTCTTTATCCAGAGACTCTCAACTGGCCTGCCTCTCACTTCTTTCTGAACCTCAGAACAAGTGTATATATTCTTGATACATAGTGCAACACCTCCTCCTTTTTTAACCTGCCTCCCCTTCCTGAACAAACTATACCAGTATTCCAGTCATGAGACTTATCTTAGTCTCTGTGATGCTAATTGTCACAAACTAGCTTGTGTACTGATACTTCCAGTTCTTCCTGTTTATACTTCTTGCATTTGTGTATAGACATCTAAGATGTTAAGTAGATACCTTCACTGATTTCCTTTCTGTTCTCCTGTGACCCTACTGTAATTTTCCTTATTCCCTCAACATCTAACCCCCTGTTTAGGTCACCTTTTTTGTACTTACCTGTGTGCCCCTTTTGAACCTAGTTTAAAGCCCTCCTTACTAAGTTGGTGAGTAGGTGTGCAAAGATGCTGTTCCCCTTTTGGTCAGATAGATCCCATCTCTTCCCAGACCTTCTTTCCAGAACTGCATCTCATGCTCAAGAAACCCCAAACCCTTATGTTGACACTATCTGCACAGCCATGGATGTGCATATCCTTGCCTAGGCCCTGACCCTCAACAGGGAGGATGGATGAGAACATATCTTGCACTCTTGACTCCTTCGCCCTTGCTCTCAGAGCCCTGTAGTCACTTTTGATCTGCTTAGGGTCACACCTGACAGTATCATTTGTGCCTACAGGGATAAACGGCATGGGGTAGTGATCAGAGAGACAGATGAGTCTTGAGAACCAGGGCCGGCTCCAGGCACCAGCTGACCAAGCACGTGCTTGAGGCGGCACCTTCTAAGGGGCGGCCAATCTTGGGATGGTGGGACAGCGCTCCATTTTTTTTGTTTTGTTTTGTTTCAGAGGGGCGGTGCTCGGGTTTGTTTGTTTTTTGGTTCGGCGGAGCAGCGCTCAGGAGTTTTTGTTTTTGTGTCAGTGGGGCAGCACTTGGGGGCGGGGTTGTTTCGGCAGGCCAGCGCTAGGGGGGCGTTGTTTTGGTAGGGCTGCACTCAGGGGGTTTTGTTTTTGTTTTGGTGGGGCAGCGCATGGGGGGGTTGTTTCGACAGTGCAGTGCTGGGGGAAGGGTTGTTTTGGCGGGGCGGCGCTCAGGGGGTTTTGGTTTTGTTTCAGCGAGGTGGCGCTCGGGGGGGTTGTTTTGGTGGGATGGCACTCAGGGGTTTTTTTGCTTTTTTTTTTTGCTTGGGGCGGCAAAAAGTTGGAGCTGGCCCTGTTCAGAACCTTTCTGTAATGTCTCAGACACTGGCTCCAGGCAGGCAGCACACCTTTCAGGACATCATGTCAGGTCAGCCGATGGATGCCTCCATTCCCCTAAGAAGGTAGACCCCACCCACCAGCACTTTCATCTCCTCCTCTTGGGTGAGGTGGCTCCTCCTCTTAGCCACTGGAGTCTGCTCCTCACCTCCTGTTGCCAGTACAGCATACCAGTTTTTCACCTCGATGGATCTGGGTGGAGGATGAAGCACTGTCTACTGTCTGAGGTGGCCAGCAGCCAGTCTCCTCCCCATAAAGTAGCTAATTCTCCTTCCTTCTCTGGTGCTACTGTAGTCATCTGGAGTTGGCTAGCGTCCCCCATCCCTGATCTCTCCATGTGCATCCTGTTGATGAAGTCCTCGAGTTCCCAGATGCTACGCAGACAAGCTGCTTCCTCCTACAGCTCTGTAATCTACTTCCTGAGGGACTCCACCAAGAGACATCTCATACCCCTGGTGGTTCCCCCAGCTTGCCTTTTATTGGTGAGGATATGCAGGCCACATTCCTAACAAGTCCCAATTAGGGTCTGGGTGGAAGCCTCCAGGATCAGGATGCCTGTCTGGAGGGGGCCACACATGTGCAGGCAGAGAAAGGGTAAGCAGCAGTGTTGGCAACATGCTGTTTTCCTCCCATGGCAGGTTCTTCCTTGTCATGTAACTGCAAGTTAAGTAAACCAAAAGCACACAACCCTACCTCCCTGCCTCCCTCCACTGGCACACTCAGCTGGCTAACTCCTTAGTATCCCACTTTCCTTTGTCTCACCAGCCACATGCCTTATTAACACTTATTAAGCTACCTCACATGGTTGTTGTGAATATTAATGAAGCCTTCACTGCTCTTTGAAGATGGAGATGGATGTAAGTTGTTTGTATGATACTCAGTGTAGTTCCGATTTAAGATAGAAAGTTTCAAATTTTTTTTTTTGCCAATGCTTGAGAATTATTTTAATGTGATGGAAAGATTTCAGTCTCTGAAGGAGAAAACAGCAAAACAAAGACAGATTTTTATAACTACACTTAGGCCTGGTCTATATTACAGAGTTAGGTTGACATAAGGCAGCTTAAGTTGACCTAACTCTGTGTGCTTCCACCAATGTAGGTGGCCCACTACATCAACTTAATAACTCCACCTCCGCAAAAGGCACAGTGCTTAGGTTGATGTAGTTAGGGTGATGCAGTATCAGTGTCGACACTATGTTACTAACATCACCTGTTGGCTGTCAGCCCCGCGCAGGGCTCACAGCTGGAGCCCTGCTGCACTGGCACTGACAGCCTGAGTGTGTAACCAATTATACACTTATCTGCTCATTTTCCTGGATGATTACTGTGGTTGCATGTAAAATCACAGTACGTGCATGTGCATAAACCTAAAGAAATCTTGCCCCAAGCATGTTAAACTATATAGAATAGGCATTTTAAAGCAAAGAAGAAAAAAATCTCCTAAATCAAATTGAAATAGTAGGTCCAGAACAATGGCTTTAACTTTAGTTTGTCTTTTTTAGCACTCTATAGAAAACAATGGGTTTGTCTTGAAAGCTAGGCCTAGAGTATGCTGAAGGTGTGGCTTTCAAAGGGGTTAATTTAAAACCATTTTGCAAGTGTTTTAACTGAAGTCTTGCCTGAGGATATTAGAAATCTCTTGCTCTAATTGATGTCTTTAGGCCTATTGTAATCAAGGAGATGGCCTTTAAAAGGTACAGAAACTGGTATTATTTGGCATTTAAGGATTGTACTTTGTAATTATGACTATGGTAGCCTAGAACGACTCCAAAGGGTATATTCTTGCAAAAAGCAACTCTATGTATACACAAGAAAGTTTCTAAAACTATCAGTGGGTGTGGTTGCAAACGGACTGAGTGCTGTGCAAGCAAGAGTTAATGGAGGCTTTCCCCAATTTTATCTTCCATATCTTTAGGTTTGGGTAGTTTAACTTAATTGTGTGCATGTCACACAAACATACACCCTCTAGATGTGTGTTATATGATGAGCTGGTGTGATATAATGCCTGAGTACCAATAAAACAAATTGACCTTAATACCACACCAGACTGAATTCTGTATTTGTACATATTTTAGAGAAAAGCAGTTTTAAGCATTTTTGGTCCTATTCTGTTGGAGCAGGTTCTGCAGCAGAGGGGGAAGCGAGGAAGGGAGGCAGGAGTGAAAAGATTTTACCCAGAAACATGCAGGGGGCACAGTCCCCACCAGAGCACTCACATCCATAGGTGCTAGCTTTCTACTTTCACCAGAGCTACCTAACCTCCACTCAGCCCCAGGCCCCACCCCCACTCCACCCCTTCCCCCAAGGCCCCACTCTGCTTCTTCCCACCCCTGCTCTGCCCAGTTTTGCCTCTACCCTGAGCATGCCCCATCCCCGCTTGTCTCCCCTCCCCTACAGCACATCATGCACACCGCAGAACCAGGGCCGACAAGAGAGAGGGAAGCCAGTACAAATTACTGGGGCCTGGCAATCCAGAAGGGCCCGGGGCCTGGCTTCCCTGGCTTCATCTGCCTTGTTTAGCCAGTCCACCCTTGCTGGGGAGCCCCCACAAAAATTTTCCCTGGGGCCTGAACCCGTTCTTGGTGTCCCTGCGCAGAACAGCTGATTACTGTGGGTGGGAGGTGCTGGGAGGGAGGGGGAGGAGTAGATCAGTGGGGATGCTTGTGGGCCAGAGGCCCTGTTGGGGAAGGGGAGAGCTGGCTGCTGGTGGGTGCTAAGCACCTATCATGCAGCACCACCGGATGGAGCCAAGCCAAGACTCAAGCCAGAGGAGCAGATCCTTGGAACCTTCAGACACTGATGATGTCAAGCTGCTTTCTGCAGCGTTTGCTCTGAATAGTCTTTCCTTTCTACTGATTGGCTGTTTGCTTCAATCACCCTGCTCCCCATTCCCCCGTCAAGTCTCTTAACATAAGCCTACCTCTCCTCTGCACTCCATAGGCCTTGTTATCATTCCCTCCATACTCTCCCCATCTTTCCTTCCTATCCCCCCTCCCACTGTTTTTCCTTTCTGTTAATCTCTTCCTGTACAATATAAAATAAACCGAATCCTACCCCAAAATGACAAAACCTACAAGAACTAAACAAGGAAATCATAGCTCTACCATGAAGCTTGCAAACCATCCCTGTTTGTTCTATTTGTGTGTTATATCCCTTTCCCCCATCCTGTATTTTCTTATCTATTTAGATTGTAAGTGATTCGGGGCAGAGACTGTCTCTCACTGTGTGTTATACAGCACCTAGCATAAAGAGACGCTAATTTTGTTTGAAGCCTCTAAGCACAATACTAATAAAACAAATAACAATGCTGATCTGACCTGATTTATACACTGGCGACTCAATACAAATGACGTTGTAGGATTTCATATTTTTTGTTATTTCATGACTTATAATTGCGTAATAGGAGTTGCAATTACTTTGAAGGTGCTACACCCTGATTTACACAGGTGAGAGGAAAATCACATTCGTCGCTGGTACTCTTTTGTATCCCTCAACATACAAAGCCAAGTTTCCTTGGGTTCATGAGTCTAGCTACAAGAACAAACAGCAAGAAGGTTTTCTTTCATGACTTTCTTCGTTGTTTGCATATCATGGGCTTTCCTGCTGGTAGAGCAATTTTTTTAAACTGAATCACCATAAAAATAACTAGAGAACAGAAGAACAGCCATACAAGGTCAGACTAATTGAGCTAATGAATAGAGCTAGCTAAATAGTACAAAAAGATCTTTTAATATTTATGTGACTAAATGTGCTGAGTTCTCTGCTGTTATTTGTGGAATTTGTAATTATTTAGATGACCAAGAGTTTATTCATGAAAACACCTGGAGCCAAAGATTAACAAATTTTAGCATAAATACTTGTCCTCCCATTTTTCTCCACTGAGAAAGTGTTTTTGATAGTCACCAGTTCAAAATGTTTTATTACTAATCAGGAAGAATGATCCTACTTAATTTAGGTGACCAGTGACACCCCATGTGAAAAGTCACAAAAAACTGGGAACAGCCCCAGAGACTTAAGTGTCTTTGCATAAACTATTCAGTTATTACTTATGAATAACAAATACAATCACAGAAATAAGTCTGTGAATGACTCATGTACAAGAATAGACCAAAATTCATTGGACAAATATTTCACAACAACAAATAATTTAAGCAGCTCTAAAAATAATGTGGGGTTTTTCCTTATGGGAAGTTAAAAAAAGGGAATAAAAAGATCAGAGAAGACTGGATTATAACCTTACAATTCAGCCCAAATAAGGGCAGTGCATAGCTCTGGTGCCCCAGCAGCAGACCATGAACCAGACCATGACTGAATCACAATCTGATACTTCCCCTATGAAGCTCCACCAGCTTTTCTGCTAGTGCATCTTTCCCCATCTGCCCCAGCTCCAAGAGCTGGCTGGTGCATTTGAGGGCAGAGCTCATAAGCCCAGCAACAGCTTCTCCTCTCCCCTTCTTGGCTCCGGTTTAAGTCACCCGTGCAGGGAGTAAGGGAACTCCTTTTACCCTCTAACTCCACTCTATAGGCATCAAAGAGGGCTCATGACTGAGCCCAAAATTTGCAAACCTGTAAAGTGCCTGTGGGTTCTTCCACTCTCTGATCTGCTTAAATTATTTAACACCTATATCTCATTTGGTCTTTTTTTCTCTGTATTTAGTGTCCCTTTCCCCATGGGACCAATGTAACTGTCTTTGAAAGTACACTGTCTTCAATGCCATTGTTTTAGAAAATGAAGTGGTCTAAGAATTCACCTTGTTGTTTGTAATCTGCAATATCTCACTTTTTGAATATTCTTCTTGCCTGGCTCCACTGTTAACCTGTTTCTTTCAACGATCTCTGCCCTAAACTTCCTGTAATACATTCAGACTTACTAAGATTCCATCTATTGTGTGGCACCATACCAAATCCATTCCTGAAATCCAGATAAATCATGTCTACTGCCAATTCAGTAATGTACCCCCAAGAATTCAAGCAAATTTATCAGACATGATTTTCTTTTATCAATCCATGCAGAGTGACCCTTAATAAATTAGATATAATGGAGTTCCTTATTGGTTGATACAGATATTGAATGAAAGAGTAATATGCAACAGATCTACAAACATGCCCCAGCCTGATTTCCTCCTCTTAATGTGCTCCAGTCAATGTCTGGGTAGAAGAACTCTCATTATGATTTCTCTGCCCCTTGAAAACTCCCACTGAACTCATTAAGATTTGGTGTAAAAAAGATAACTGGGTAGAGGGCTGGTTTTAGACATGGTGGGCCAGATTCTGATCTCAGTTATGTTGTTATAAATCTAATATATCTCCATTGATTTCAGCAGAATTAGTCTGGATTTAAAAAATTTCGTGAGATCAGATTCTGCTTCATTGGTTTCAACAGGAGAATTAACTTAAATTACGAAGTGAAAATTCTGAACTATGCAGCCTGACCAAAGCTCACTGAAGTCATTGAGATTCTTCCACTTGAGTTCCATGGTCTTTGGATCAAATCAGGGCTTGAATCCAGCTAGAACACACCGGAACACCATTCTGGCACTATTTTGTTAAGGACTCAAGCAAAGGAGCAAAGCTATATATGGGCAAATCCTCAGCTAGTGTAAATCAACATAACACCATTGACTGGTATGAAGCTATGCTGATTTATATCAACCAAATATCTGGTCCATAATTTTATTTTAGAGAAAAAAAAAACATTGAAAATATCACTAGTTTCTTACCAAGCATTGTTGACTATGGGTAATATATTCAGTACATAAGAACATAACATAAGAACATAAGAATGGCCATACTGGGTCAGACCAAAGGTCCGTCCAGCCCAGTATCCTGTCTACCAACAGTGGCCAATGCCAGGTGCCCCAGAGGAAGTGAACCTAACTGGTAATGATCATGTGATCTCTCTCCTGCTATCCATCTCCACCCTTTGACAAACAGAGCTAGGGACACCATTCCTTACCCATCCTGGCGCATAGCCATTAATGGACTTAACCTCCATGAACTTATCTAGTCCTCTTTTAAATCCTCTGTTACAGTCCTAGCCTTTGCAACGTCCTCAGGCAAGGAGTTCAACACGTTGACTGTGTGCTGTGTAAAGAAGAACTTCCTTTTATTTGTTTTAAACCTATTGCCCATTAATTTTGTTTGGTGGCCCCTAGTTCTTATTTTATGGGAACAAGTAAATAACTTTTCCTTATTCACTTTCTCCACACCATTTATGATTTTTATATACCTCTATCACATCCCTCCTTAGTCTCTTCTTTTCCAAACTGAAAAGTCCTAGCCTCTTTAATCTCTCCTCATACGAGACCCGTTCTAAACCCATAATCATTTTAGTTGCCCTTTTCTGAACTTTTTCTAATACCAAGTATTTCTTTTTTTAGATGAGGAGACCACATCTGTACACAGTATTTGAGATGTAGGTGTACCATGAATTTACACAAGGGCAATAAGATATTCTCCATCTTATTCTCTATCCCTTTTTGAATGATTCCTAACATCCTGTTTGCTTTTTTGACCACCTTCAGATAACTATCCATGATGACTCCAATATCTCTTTCCTGGTTAGTTGTAGCTAAATTAGCCCCCATCATATTGTATTTATAGTTTGGGCTATTTTTTCCAATGTGCATTACTTTACATTTATCCACATTAAATTTCATTTGTCCTTTTGTTGCCCAATCACTTAGATTTGTGAGATCTTTCCAAAGTTCTTCACAGTCTGCTTTGGTCTTAACCCTCTTGAACAGTTTAGTATCATCTGCAAACTTTGCCACCTCACTGTTTATCCCTTTCTCCAGATCATTTATGTATGTTGACTACATGATGCATCATGGATTGCACGGAGGTTTATGTTATTATGATTATTCTATATACATCAGGTCCAAGTGACTAGAAGACCTAACTTGATATGATTCAAAAAATGTGGTCAGGTCATGGGACTGGGACACAGAAGACTTGAACTCTGTTCCTGGCTCTGCCATGAACTTGTGTGAGCTTAATTAAGTCCTTTAGACCTTATGGAAATGGGACAGAAATCAACTGTAAAACCTTGGAGATCTACAAATGAAAAGCACCATATAAGTACAAAGAATTATTAGTTGTATTTTTCCACCACTATGGTACAAAATAAACCCCCAATGCTGCAATTAGCTCAGCATCAGATGACTGTCCCTTTAAGTCTGTGGTTTTTAGGGCCTAGTAGTTATTAATTTAAGTTCCTAGGCTCACCTTTTGAAGATGTTGTGCAGGTTTCCATTGAGGACAAGAATTGAAAGATCAGATATGGAATGGTTGTTTTGTGAAAAGTGTTCACCCAAAGATGATACAGTGTTTTTTTCTTTTATCATTTTTCATCTGAGAGCTTAGTGATTGTTTGGTTTCATCACATAGGGAGCATTTAGTGCACTGGATGAGGTACACCACATGTTGTGATAGGCATGTGTAGGACCTATGAATCTTCAAAAGGTGTGTTGGGGGAGGTGTATTTATCATTGTAGCCGTGAAAATATGTCTGCAGGTTTTGCATCTGTTGTTCTGGCATGATCACTCCATATCTGATCTTCCAAAACTCATCCTCCAAGGAAACCTGCACAACACCTTCAAAAGATAAGCCTGGGAACTTGAATTAATAACTGTTACACACCAACCAATCATGGACTTAACCAGGAGACTGTTTTCATGGCTCATTACAACAATTTATAACACACCACCTGATTGCTACCCTTAACTGCCCACTTCAAACTCTTTATGCATAATCTACCCCCCAACTGCCCACTTCATTTCAAGTGACTGCCTCAGACATAAATTACCCTTTCTTCTTAACAACCAGTCCTAACTTATATTTAGCTCAGATACTCTGCTTCCTTCACCAGACCTGAAGAAGAGCTCTGCGTAGCTCGAAAACTTGTAATTTCCACCAACAGAAGTTGGTCCAATAAAACATATTAACTCACCTACCTTGTCTTTCTCATACACAAGCCCTGCAGTTGCAGAAAAACCGACTAGATTTGAAAAACCTTTATGCAGCTGCTTTAAAATAACTTCTCCATGCATTAGGATGTTGCAATTTTCAAATCCAATATCTTGGGGCAGCAACAACTGCTTTACATCATTAGAAAGCCAGGATTCACAGCTCCCTCTGGTAGGTATTTCTAGCTCTGATGGGTCAGAGCTAGAAATATTAGCCTTATAACTGTCACTGGTCAAGGACTGAAATGTATCTGCCCTGGATTAGCATAATTTGGGGGATAGGGAAAGAAGAGAATTCCATATTTAAAAGGAAAAGAAGGAAACAATTTGTGACAGGGTTTTTTTTTTTTAATGCTGGCTGTTTGAAAGCAGCTCAGAGGTTTGGAATGTTAGAAGTAGTCCCAGCAGAAATGGATTAGTGGGCAGAGTACAAGTGAAGAGGTCAAAAGGTGAAAAATAAATGCAATTTATCACATGGTTATGCAGTTTATCACCTGGTTACAGAAATTAAGGAAATCACATGGATATCATCACCTTACATGTGATATGTGTGCACACATATAGCCTGATTCACCACTCCATTGTGTAACCTGTAGAATGGTGAACTAGACCCACACAATGCATACACTAGTCTTGCAAAATTCTGCTTGCTTGCCAGCTTATATGATTTTTGATGAGTAAGTGAAACATCAGGGCTATTTAGAAGATCAATCCTCCTGTTAAAGGGCGGGAGAGTAGAATTTATGCCTGGGCTGGCAGTTTTACAGAAAATATACATATTACACATAAACACACACAGAACACACAAAGACATCAGCATTAGAACAGACAACTTGGAAGCCAAGTTTTAGCCCAATGTGATTTAAAACATCTGAGTGATAAATTCCAAAAAACAAATGCCAGCAGATCTTTAACGTTAGTGAGATTGGTGGGTGCAGCTGTCCTGGGAGAATGGCAAATCCATATTGTAATGATTGGTCGAGTGGAGTGGTAGAGTAAACGTAACTCCTCCAAGGCAGCCCTGGCACTGACAATAATTGTTAACAGATTTAGTTCCTATTCACCTCCTTCTTAATTTATCAGGATATTTTACGTTTGAGTTATTAGAAATTGCATCCTTCTTTTATTGATTCTTGACAGTTGCCAGCCAGCCTCTAATTGTTTCCAGCTCTGGAGTTTCAAAATTACTGATTTCCTTTTAGATATTTTAATCATTCATATATCTTCCTCTCCTTCCCTCCACCCTCCTTTTAACTTCCTTTGGCTTGAGAATTTCTCAGAGGAACTGTCAGTTTAGTTAACCCTAGTTTTCCTAGCCAAATACTTCTCTCGCATGGGAAGGAACCAGTCAGGGACGGCAGATATTCAGTACATTGTATGCAGTTTACTAGTCTAATTTTTAACTCATCTCTGACACAATTACTTTGCATTTGAGCATCTAGTACATGTTCAAGTGTGTGTATGTGAGTGTGTATTTTTATATAAGCCAATCATTTGTGGAAATACCAATATTTGGGATCTGGCTTATTGCTTCATTGTCTTGCTTCTATGCAGAATGCTACTGGGGACAGAAGGATATTTGGTTCTTTTATCCCAAAGCTGCCAAAGTCACAGAGACCACTGCCTATGAGGCCAATATTGTCTCACTTATTCCTTGTTCTCCCTCATCTGTATCCATCTGTTGTCTCTTGTCTTATGTTTAGATTGTAGGCTCTTTGGGGCAGGGGCTGTCTTTTTGTTCTGTGTTTGTGCAGCGCCTAGCACAATAAGGTCCTGGTCCATGATTGGGTTCCTAGGTGCTACGGTAATACATATAATAAATGAGATCCATGTGGTTGCCGTAATAAGGGAACCAAAAAGGACTGAGAGTAGCTTAGCTGTGCCATGAGTTTACATCATTATGCAGGGCAGCCAAGATACAGTGTGAGAGGCTGCAGAACGGAATGGTGAAGCCCTGAGGCGGGTTACAGAAAGTCAAGCATCACTTTACTCTGCAAGGTGGTAGTTCGGTTACCTATTTGATTGCCCACCTATATTTCAACTGCCTTTCTGGTACACAAAAGCACTCACAGTGAGGGCCCAAAAAGGAAAAACAGCAAAGAAGTTTCTGTTCTTCTCAAAAGTCTTTCTCTATCAGTACTGAGACACAAGCCATGCAGGAGGTTCTCTATGTACCTGGGCTCAGGTCAAACAGGGCCAGAGATAAAGAAAATCAAACCCCGTTCCACACTAGAGCTGTCCAGAAACTGGAATCCCTGTTCTGTGGGGAATTTCTACCTCTAAAGAAAATGGTTCTGAAAAGGAATGAAAGAGCAACATTTCCTGTGGAGAAGGAATTCCAAAATTTCAGTTCAGAAAAGTCAAAATGACATTTGGTTTTGACCTTTTCTAACATGGACGGCAGGTGAACCGCCCCCCTTTGGGGAGGCTAGGACCTGGCCCCGCCCTTCTCCCTTCCCCTTACCTGCCAGAGCCCTAAGCCCGCCCCCACCCTGACCGGAGGAGCCCTGGCTGAGCCACCCTGAACCCTGAATACCAGCCTGATTTGTCCTGGGCTGCCTACTGTCCCAGGCCACTGGCCAGCCCAAGCACCAACCCGACCCCTGGGCTGACTCAGGCACTGGCCAGCCAAGCCTCAAGCTCCAGGCCGCAGGCCCAAGCTGAGCCCCCACTGGCTTAGGGGCAGAGGGGGAGTAAGGGCGGGGCTTTGGAGTGGAGCATGGGTAGGGCTATGGCCTAGGATAGGCGAGGCTTAGCTTCCTCTGGCCTATTATACCCGCCACCCATGTTTTCTAATGTTTCTAAGGATTCACAGGCTGCTGTCAAGCCTGTCCTTCATTTATAGATCCTTCATTTATAGATCAGTCACAGACCTGCTTAACTCTTCTCTCTCTGAGGCAGAACAGCAATCTCCCATCAGTCATTCCCAGGAGGCAAAAGGGAAGCTCCCAGCCTTCATGTAGCCATCAGAACTAGGGTACATCTGTCTCTTTCTCTCTAGTCAACAACTCCCTCAGCTCTGTTCTTCTGTGGACTCTGTACCAAAGTATGTATTTAATTCCCTTTCCCCATGGTTCCCTACCATTCCTCCAAGGCTTCTTACCTTGTGTTTTCCCCAAGCTTCTCCTAGGCTCTTCCAAGGACTTTTGTCTAGAAAGCTCCTGTTCCCCATACCCTACCACTTCCCAGACCTCCATCTTGGCTTTCTGACCCAGCATGCTGCTTCTTAATGAACACCCTACAAGTAATTCCTGAGCCCTCCAGGTCTTCCCACACACTGAGAGGGAAGTGGCTTATAGGCAGCCTCTTTCCCCAGCATTCTTTACTGAGAAGCTTGCAATTCCCAGGCAACCTGAGAACTAAAACCCCCAAGATGTCTTTTTTTTGCTCTGGAAACCAGGTCAAGAGCTGTGCAGGACCCACAGCCTGTCGTAAAGGGACAGCACAACCTGTTACACATAATCTCCCAAATAGCTCAAAAAATTCTCATAACATTTTCAAAATGAGACCACATTTTATATAGTACACAGCTAAATCCCAGCAGCCTTTCCCCAGAGTTAGATTTGCATACTGGCAGGGGGTAAAGTAGGGTTGTCAAACTTATTTCAGAAATACAGGATAGACCTCAGATGTCCTCAGTCTTGATCTGAGCCTTTGGGAGCAAGTCTGTTCTCCTTCCATGTCCTTTCTAGGGGTTTGCTCTTTCTCCAGCTCTGGGTACTCCAGAGGCCCCTGGGCCTCAGGCATTGGGCTGGGCAGTCACTGCAGCTCCTGTTCAGGTTCCACATGCATCCTGGGAGCTGAATTGAAGTCTGCAGCTGCCAGTCTCTGCCTACTGCAGCACAGTGTTTGCCACCGGGGGTGAGAGCTGAAAGAAGAGATATGGATTGGAGGAAGGCAGCAGCTGGAGGAGGCTTCACTGCAACCAGTAGGGACACCATACCAGATTTCTGTGGCAGGGCAACTTATGGTGGGGGTCCAGGGACAAAGAGGCAGCCAGGCCAAATTTGAGTAGTGTGGCAACTCCATGTGCCAGATTGCAATGCCATTCAACTTTGGCCTGGCCATGCCAGACCAGCAATGTCACTCAGATTTGGTTTGGCTGCCCCTTCATCAGCCATCCCACTCAAATTTGGCCCAGCTGCCCCTCTATCTGAGTGGTCTTGTGACCCCATGCATCAGGTCAAGTGGCCAGTCAGTGGAACTTTGCAAAGTGAAATCCAGAATGCCTCTCCATCCTGGATTTCAGGTGCTAGAGCGATGCTCTGGACTACTCCAGCAGTTCTATGCCCCTGGTTGAAATACGGGATAAAAGGTCTCCCCACATTGATTTAGCATGGAACAGGCAACTTTTTATTTAAGTAAGGGACATCCCTTATAATATGAGACCGTTGGCAACTTTAGGCGAAGGTGTGGGGGAGGAGCACAGATCCCCTTCCTCTCCTTGGTTTGAGTAAGCAGTTCTCTCCAACAGCTCCCCTTATCTCCTTGACTAATGCCATGAGAGCTCCCCATACTGCTTCAATCTACTGTAGCCACTGCACATTGGTTGATGAATATCATTTTCATCCCAGCAGAGCAACCTGCTGGGAATTTTACAACAGTATACAGAAAGAATTGGGGATCCTTTTGTTGCACTACCAGAGACACTTAAATGGTTGAATTTAAAATGAAAACATATTTTAAAAAGTGTTTGCTACCCTAGTCAATGCACAGGTTCTTTCACCACTCTGCCTATATTAGTTTTCCATCCCATACCACCTTGTGGTGTGGTCTTGTCACGTTTCACTAAACAAATAGAGCAGAGTCATGTCAATATTCGGATTCTAGACATGCAAGAACAGCCCAGGCATTCAAACATTGGTGTTGTTGAGTCAAGTTGGTAACAGTCTTATCCTCTGAAACACCTCTTGGAGGTGTGGGAAGGACAAGGGGATGGGCATCCTCAGTCCTCCCCGCCCCCGATGGTATATACAGACAACAGCATTAAGATGTAGATGGCTCTGTTTCATCATGGGTTTGAGTCACATCATTATGAATACAGCGTAAGAGCAGAATCAGACCTTTAGAGTTGCTTTTGGAGGACAAAAGCATAACATAGTAATGTGACAAAGCAAAAAGGTAGGATCAGATGCGATAACCAGCTGGCCTCACAGAGCTCTTATCAATTTTACCTTGATCAGCTTTATCAGTCCCTTTCATAATCTTGAGGACTTTTGTTCTGTTAGGTCATCTCAATCGTGCCCGTCTTGCAAGGAAAAATTCAACTTCATTAGACTTTCCTTATCAAAACTTTTAGAGTGGACATCTTAGGCCAGGATCTGCTTTCAAGTAAACTGGTGTAAATCTGGAGTAAATCTACTGAAGTCAATGCATTTACTCCAGATTTACACTGGTGTAATTGAACAGAACATAGTCCTGGAACTAATTTGGTTGTCCAATGAAACAGCCTTTCAAAGACAATATGATCCCTTTTGTACAGTGACCTGAACACAATAAACCAGATTAGGTTCAATTAATGCCCTATGTAGTAATGATAGATCTTTAGATTTCAATTTTAGCCTTTTTCTTCTGCAGTGTGTCATAGTACAGTACAGTAGCCCATTTGTCACTGTAACTGCAGCCATGAACAGGACAGAAGATTTAAAGGGTATTTCCACAGTAATTCCCAAATGATCTTTCTGATCAACATGCCTCATAACCACTCTCCTTGATTTATTAATACAAAGATTTACATTCATGCAATGTTTAAGCTGCATAGTTGAAATCAATGTATTAGCATGTTCACAAAATTAGAAGCCAAAGTCACACCTTGTCAGGATCACAACCATGACCTGCACAGTCAGGCCTAATGGCTGGAACTAGTGGGTAGATGAGGCCTGGAGATAGAGAGGAGCAGAGCCGAGCCAAAGTCAAGAATCAGGGCCAGAGCTCAGAAGCCAAATGCCAGAGCCAATGGGTGAGCTGGAGACATGGTCCGGTAGCAGAGCCAGGGGTTAGAGCCAGGCATCAGAAGCTGAATGCCAGAGCCAGTGGGCAGACCATCATGCAAATGGAAACATAAAGATGAACAGGGCATTCGAGGTATCAAGGATCTGACAGATTTGGGCTGCCTGTGGGTAGCAGAATATTTCAGGGAGCCATGTCCAGCACAGCGTATTTGTTCTTGTGAGAAAGGGCATCTGCATTCCTGTTTCATGTTCCAAGTGTAGGCAACAATGAAATCAAACCTGGCAAAGACAAGAGACCAGTGGAGCTGATGTTGATAATGATTATGGGCCATTCAAAGACATTCTAAGTTCTTGTGATTACGGAGGATCTGGACCGTGAGGTGAGCTCTCTTCAAAAGATGTCTCCATTCTTTGAATGTTGTTTTAATTGTGAGTAGCTCCTTGTCCCTGATATTACAATTCTTCTCAGTGGGGTTTAGTTTCTATGAACAATCTGTTCACGGATGGAGTTGGTTACAGGATTTTGCAAAAATATGACCCCAGTTGCAAACTCCTAGGCATCTGCTTCCACAGTAAAAGTTTTGGCAGAGTATGTATGCATCAGAACAGGAGCTGACGTGAAGGCTTTCTTTAGCTGAACGAAGGCAGGCTGTACCTCCACTGACTACACAAAGCAAACCAGTGTTCAGAGGAGTGTGGTTATTGGTGCTACCAGCTAGAAGAATCCTTTAATCAAGCATAAAATTTGAAACTCCATTTAATCCTTTCAGGCTCTCCATCCAGTGATGGAAGATATTTTCTGTGGATTTATTGTTATGTCCTTGGACATAAATGAGGAACTCAATAATGTTCTTGTCTATTTTGCATTTCTCTGGTTTGGCTTAAAGGTGATTCTGGAGGAGTCTGTCAAGGACAAGGCCAAAGTGTAGCTCATGTAGCTTCTGATTTCAAAGAAGACAAGACTATGATCTAAATAAATAAAAACAAATTGGTCCAGCATACCCCAGAAAAAATTATTCATTAAATGTTGAAATGTGGCTAGACCATTACATAGTCCAAATGGCATAACTAAATATTCAAAATGCCCATATTGAGTGTGGACCATCTTCCACTTTTTGCCGTCTTTGATATGAGCCAGATTGTAGGTGCTGCAAAACTCCAGCCAAGTGCAGTCTTTAAAAAAATTCATTAATAAGTGGCAACGGGTAGCAATTTCAAACTGTCACTGTATATAGAACTAGGTAATCAACACAGGGGCATAGGGAGCTATTTTGCTACAAAAAAGGCCAGCACCTCCGCTGGGAAAGTAGAAGGATGAATAAACTCCTTCTCTAAATTCTCACTGAGGTATTCCCAGAGTGTCTGGAGTTCTGGTTTTGAGAGGGAATAGGTAGGGCCAAAGGGAATGTCAGCCCTGGGCTGCAGGTTCATACGGCAATCATAATTGCAATGTGGCAGCAAGACGTGTGTCCTCTTTTAATCAAAGACATCAGCATAGTCCCAATATTTCTTCAGAATACTCAAAACAGATTCTGGGGTGTTGGAAAGGATGCCAGCTACCTTCAAAATCCCTCCTTCAGCTACTGCATCATGAGGAGGTTCAGGTCTGACTCTCAACTTTGGAAGATGTGACTGGTGGCAGAATCTTGACATAAAGTATATTTTACCTGGAAGTATGAGTTGTGGGCAACCGCCAAGGAATGCTGAGAATAATGGGGGAGTGAAAGGCACAGATCAGTCCAAACTGTAGAGCCCCCAGAGGGTCCTGAAGTGTGATCACAGTCAGCAGTGCCATTTGGTGAATAACTGGGCCAGAGGAGATAAAGAACCCATCAATGGATTTCATCAAATCAGGGATGCTCTTACACTGAATGGGAATGTTGTATGTCTGAATAAAATCTAGGGCTATGTACACACTACAGCTCAAGTCAGTATAAGTTATGTCTCTATGGGGTGTGAATAAGCCACCCCCCAAACAACATAAATTACACAGAGCTAAGCTCCAGTGTGGACAGTGCTGTTGAAAGAAGACAGTCTCCCCCTGACATAGCTTCCACTGCTTGTGGAAGCTGGAATAATTAAATCGATGGAAGAGCTCTCTCTTGTCCGCTTAAAGCATCTGCCTAGCAGCACGACAGTGGTGCAGCTGCGCCACAGTAAGCTGTGTAGTGTAACCATAGCCTAGGTCCATGAGTCCACCAGTGCCCTCAGCTTGCACCAGAATTTGACCCCAAATGTACCTAGACTAAACCCCAGGGTAACTCTTCTCATAACTTCTCTTCATCTAGAAAAGCTGCCACTTCTAGTACAGCCAGATGGCTAACATTTCCTTCTCCTTTATCCCTTATCAAAGGATACAGCTGGCTTCCGACAAGCTATTAAGGGTTCTACCATTGCCAGCTGGAAAAGCACTGGTGTAACTTTTTGGAACCATCTCTTTAAAGAAACATTTACAACCATTCCTATGATTAAAATAACAGATCATAATTTCGATCCTCTCCTACATCACCATAGGGTGACCAGACAGCAAATGTGAAAAATCAGGAGAGGGAGTGGGGGGTAATAGGAGCCTATATAAGAAAAAGACCCCAAAATCGGGACTGTCCCTGTAAAATCGGGACATCTGGTCACCCTACATCAGCATAATCAGTTGACACAATTTGTCACATAAAAAGAAAACAGAAAACCAGTGGCTAAGTCCATTTTAATTTGAAACACAAAAGGTAACACTGCAGAGATAAATATTGAATTCATGGGAAAACAGAAGTATAGCATATAGAGAAATATATGTAATCCTGGAATAAAGTATTAGAAACACCATTTTCATTTCAGCGGTAGAATTCAATTTGTTGCAGAGCAGTTTCCTCATCCAAAGGTATAAAGATATGGAAAAACACTCAAAGATATACTCTGGATCAGAACCTCACCTGGTGTAAACTGAAATAGCTGCATTGACTTTTATGAAGCTACACCAATTTATACTAGCTGCAAATTTTGTTCTTTGTTACCTGTTCCTTGGAGTTTCATATAATATAAGGGATCAATTTTAATAACTAGTGGCAGAATTGTGAGTATGGGGGAATCATTCTTTCATTTTTGTTGGGGCTTTTGGATTTTTCTCTTTTGCTGTTTTCTCAGCAATAATTTGAGCTGATCTTCTGTAGGTCCCAGAAGTCTTTCTTCTTGGTTTGACTAAGACTTTCTTTAATATACAAGGAGGAAGCTGATCTACCAGCTCTTGTTAGCTGCACATTGTACAATGTCAACAGAGTGGGAAAAGACTGAAGAATTGGACACTGAAATCTGGGACATTACAATTATAGAAAAATGGATACATAATAAATGACAACAGGAACACTTTCTGTACAGTACATAAGAATGTCGCTACCCTTCATAGGCTCTGCGAGCAAGGGAAATTGAAGTATCATTAAACCAAGAAGACTTGGTTCATTTTTCTTGTATTCACTCTTCTATTCTGATGTCTCTGTTGCATGCATGGACATTACCAGCTGAGACTATAAATTCAGATAATTAATATATCTTGATCTAATTCCATTTTCAGTAACAATACAGAGGAAGGATTCACATTAACTTCAGCGTGAGTCACACAACGCTAAGTACAAGTTCACTATTATGTACTATATCTGAGGGCAGAATTGGGCCCTCTTTTTTAAGCCTTAGGGCTGTCCTCTAAACTTTCATCTTTAATATTTTGATTTGTTGATGTTAGTTGTGTAAATTTCTGTAGCTCCTTAATATAAATATATCTGTATGTGTTATGTGTCCATGGACAGTTGCACTGTTGGGCTTTGAGAAGTTGTATATACTTAGAAAGAATCACTAATCAATCTGGCTTTAAAAACCTACTATCGCTTACTTTTTTGACCCAGTTTTCTTTCCGATAAGCTAGTTTCAAAACGCTTAGTTAATAATCTCTGAGAATCAACTTTACCCAATGCCTTTCAAAAATTCAAGTGTGTAAGATCTGTGCCTTTCCATAGTTACCAGGACAACTATATCTTAAAAAGTAATTAGTCACTTAATTAAATATGACCTATCCCTTATTAAACCATATTGGATGTCACTAATAAAGTTACAGTTTTCATTTTGTTCCCTTACTAAATCCTTTAAAATCGTTTAAAGTAATATCCTTAATACTGATGTGAAACTAACTGGCTTGTTGCTACCTGTTCTGAATTATGTGTATTATGTCTACATGTTCTAATTTTTCTGGACCTTAATACCTATATTTATCAGTAAAGACCTCATTATAATTTTTATTCTTGCTTCCTTTAAAACTCAAGGATTCAAGTTGTCCAATGCTCACAACTCAAACTCTACCTAATTTAAAGAATCCTGTGGCACCTTATAGACTAACAGACGTTTTGGAGCATGAGCTTTCGTGGGTGAATACCCACTTCGTCAGATGCATGACATGCATCTGACGAAGTGGGTATCAGACGCATGACATTGCATGAGATGCCATGACATGCATCTGCACGAAGTGGGTTATTGAAGTGGGTATTCACCCACGAAAGCTCATGCTCCAAAACGTCTGTTAGTCTATAAGGTGCCACAGGATTCTTTGCTGCTTTTACAGATCCAGACTAACACGGCTACCCCTCTGATACTAATTTAAAGAGATTCCAATCTTTTTACAACCCTTGAAATTGCTATTTGCTCAGGATGGAATTCCTCTTCTATTGCACTTGAAAATCTGTTGTGTAACTTTCCACTCTATGGCACTGTAAAATCTACAGCTGGGGAAATAATGCATAGTGAATAATTTATTAGATGAACTTTGCCTCTTTTGCTGTTTGCAAAATGTCAGTGAACTGAATAGAGTTTTCTCAAACCTATTCTTTATTTGAAATTACTTGTTGAATATTTCTGCGAATAATTCTTGGCCTATTGACTGATCATGAGCAGTTTTGTTGGGAATAGTTGATATTCAAAATCTGAGTTGTATTTGTTAATTCTGAGTGGATATATAGATCACATGGTTGATTGCAACTCTCAGAATAAGATTCCTAGTGCCAGGAAATCTATTTCCTACAATGTCCACAAACAGCAAATGCATGAGGTATGTGTTACAATTAACGGAAACTACTGAAAAAATGTGGATGAATCACAGAAAAAGCTTTGCAGTGTTTAACCAGGTCTAGTAAATGCTGATTTAAAATATCAGTTTAACAAAACTGCCTTTTGTTATGAGGTCTAAATTTTCTCTTCCATTTATAAGAGAGGTAATTTTCTTACTTCCACTAATAGCTCCCATTGCTGTAGTGTCTATGGGCCTCCCTACTCTAGACCAGGGGTCAGCAACCTTTCAGAAGTGGTGTGCCGAGTCTTCATTTATTCACTCTAATTTAAGGTTTTGCATTCCAGTAATACATTTTAACGTTTTTAGAAGGTCTCTTTCTGTAAGTCTATAATATATAATTAAAATATTGTTATATGTAAAGTAAATAAGGTTTTTAAAATGTTTAAGAAGCTTTATTTAAAACTAAATTAAAATGCAGAGCCCCCCAGACTGGTGGCCAGGACCTGGGCAGTGTGAGTGCCACTGAAAATCAGCTCACGTGTTGCCTTCGGCGCGTGTGCCATAAGTTGTCTACCCTGCTGTAGACAATACCTAAAACTATTTTTACATGGACTTTATCCTTCTCCCAGCCTCCAAATATTTCTATATTTTATTTCTTATATCTTGAAGTTGAATTCAGACCCAAATTGGCTTCCACTGAAGTAAGTGGATGAGATATCAGCTTGTGTAAATCAGTGAAGTTCCATTAAAAGAAACACCAAAGTGCTAACATAGCTGCTTAATGGAGCAAATTCCACCTTGACTTTTACTCCACTGAAGGTTGTTTCACCCACTGTGTGATGAGTAATAACAGAAGAGGACTTCATGTTTTTAAAACTAAACTGGCTCTTTATTAAGGTGAACATTTACAGAAATGCTGCAACTGTAGCTAGCATTTCAGCCATGTGAACAGAGACTGGACTCCTGGTGTTTCCTCCAAACTCTTCCCTCCTGCAATCTGTGCTCCTCCCTCCAAGTTCCATTTAGCTGTTACAAAGTCAATATGGAGGCTCCATAAGGTAAAACTCAGGGCAGAATTTGCCCCATAATGTTAATTTGGTTGTTGAAGTGCCAATGACACTGAAGTCAATAGAGCTATGTTGATTTACGGCTGCTGATGATCTGGCCCGGTGTTCCTGATTTCTCATCTCTATGGGTCTTTATCAGGAGTAATTCCATTAAAGTCAATCAAATTAATCCAGTATAAATGAAGTATGACTTGAGATCAGAATCAGAACCAGTAGGAATTTTGTTATTTACAGAAGCAATAAGTGTGCAAATATGCAGGAGCTTAAATGCTAGCACATTTAAAGAAATCACGATAATTTCATTAATTCCCATAACTCTCTTCAGTTGTTTCCAGTTAAGGAAGTTGAGTTCAAGATTCTTTTTCTAATGTTGAAAGCTTTTCAGTGTTACTTCTTCTCACTCAGCCAAACCCTTAACTCCCCATACACTGAAACATCAAATCCTGGTTTTCATTCTCCAATAGTAAGTCTCATCTATTTTTAAATCCCTATTGAAATATTATAGTTGTTGTGCATGTTCTATCCTAGGTATTGCTTTGTGAAATTGGTTGCCAAAATACATTTGTGAGATATCTGTGCTTAATTGTTTGAACTCCACCCATTAATATACATCTGCTTACAGTTGAACAGAACTCTTCATTGCAACTCCGTAAGTTAAACTTAATAACCAGTTATTGTGACATGTATTTGATATCTGTGTTTGTTTTATATTTTTTTGACCTTAGGCCAGAGTCATCCTTTGGGCTCGAGGGGCAGGAAAAGTTGCAATTGGTTTTCCCATGCACTTGCTGAGACGGCTGTGCTAGGAGAGATTTTTTACCCCAGGTGGCAGCTTTAAAATCTGTCAGGAGTTACATAGGAATCCCACCAGATAAGCACTGATTCAGTGCTTCTCTCAGTTTGCTGGTTCTGCCCCTTTCCAGCTGGCCTTCTCCACTTTGGGGCCTGCAAGTGCAGGTTCCAGGATTCCCAATGGAGGCGCAGGCTTATACCAACACTCTTCCTCTCCAAGCCAATTTACCCAGACTGGGTTCTGCAATTTATTTAAAAGGAACCCTGGGGTGAACTGAATCCATTGTTCATAAGGGTACTAGGGCTTGCAATCATTTGTATTCTAGGGGCATGTCTGCACTGCGTCTGGGAATGAACCTCCCAGCCTGGATACACTGACTTGTGGTAAAACAAGGAGTCCTTGTGGCACCTTAGAGACTAACAAATTTGTTTGGACATAATCTTTCATTTTAGCCCACGAAAGCTTATGCCCAAATAAATGTGTTAGTTTCTAAGGTGCCACAAGGACTCCCCATTGTTTTTGCTGATACAGACTAACACAGCTACCACTCTGAGACTTGTGCTAGCAGCACTCATGCTAGTGCTCTGAAGATAGTTGTGTAGACACCAGAGTTCCAGTTGGAGCCAGTCGATTTAAAAGGGTCCAGAGGCCTCCGGCAGCATAGTAGGGCTAAGGCAGGCTTCCTGCCCACCCTCGCTCTGCGCCACTCTGAGAAACAGCTGGCACCTCCCTGCAGACCCAGGGGAGGGGGTCTCCACATGCTGCCCCTGCCCCAAGCGCTGACTCCACAGCTCCCATTGGCTGGTAACTGTGGCCAACGGGAGCTGCAGGAGCTGTGCCTGTGGGCAGCAGTGCATGGAGACCTCCTGGGCCCCCTCCCTAGGATCCTCTGCCAGAGAGGTGTGCCAGTTGCTTTCCGGAGCCATCCAAGGTAAGCACTGACCCCCTGGTCCCCTCCTGCACTCCAACCGCCTATCCCAGCCGAGACCCCACACCCCGTATCCAAACTACCTCCCAGATTCCACATCCTGCACCTCCTCCCGCACCCAAACTCCCTCCCAGAGCCCAACCCCTCACCCCTCCTGCATCCAAACTCTCTCCCAGAACTCGACCCCTCAGCCCCTCCCACATCCAAACTCCCACCCAGAGCCTGCACCCCCTCCCACACCTAAACTTCCTCCCAGAGCCTGCACCCCACATCCCCTCCCATGCCCCAACCCCCTACCCTGATGAAAGTGAGTGATGGAGGGAGGGGGGATGGAGTGAGCAGTGCGTGGGGCCTCAGAGAAGGGGTGGGGCTGGGGCATGGCATCAGGGAAAGGGCAGGGCAAGGGTCTTTGGGTTTGCACGATTAAACAGTTGGCAACCCTACCGGATGGGCATGTGGAAGCCCTGGCTGTGCTGGAAAAGCTTGCCCAATAGCGCAGCCGGCAGCTCACTGGCACCAGCCAGTGCAGGTGCAGGACCACCCAAATGTTAGGCGGACCATGTCCGCATGGGCGCGGCTTGTGTGTGGTTGACTGTTCTGCCCTGGGGCCCAGAAGTGCTGTGAGTGGGCCTGATTATTATTTAGAAAACCCTAAAAATATTAGTGCCACTCTTCTGCCTGGTGGAGTTGGTAGCAGCAAGGGCCAGGTCCAGTACCTAGGGCTTCCACTTAACAATACAAAACAGAACTGGCTCATGCCCCCACCCTGTGAGCTCAACCCCACTGCTGGGCACCTCTAAGAAGGAATGAGGTTTTTTAGCCACGAAAGCTTATGCCCAAATAAATCTGTTAGTCTTTACGGTGCCACCGGATTCCTTGTTGTTTTTGTGGATACAGACTAACATGGCTACCTCCTGAAATTGGTCAGAAGATCTCTGATGTGCTCTTTACTTATCCCAATATGCATCCTTTCCCCTTTATTGTCTATGGTAACTTCGCTAGTCATCTGGTCACATATTATTTTTTGTGAGAATATTGAAGCATAGTAGGCACTGAGCAGCTGTGCCTTCCTATCATCTTCCATTACCAGCTCACCTTCTTTATTGAGCAGCGGACCCACACTATCCTTGATCTTTCATTTTCATCTGACATATTTGAAGAACCCCTTCCTAGTATTTCTAACATTTCTTGCCAGCTGTAACTCATACTTTGCCTTGGCTTTTCTGAGTTTCTGCCTACACGCTTGTGCTATTCCCATGTATACTTCCTTGGTGACATGCCCCTCCTTCCATTTCCTGTATGGATCCCTTTTGGTTTTTCAAAATTCATTTTCAGATTCAGATGAACATTCATGGAAAGTTTGTAAGCCATTATTCTTCTAACACTTGGAGATTGCTTAGAAGGGTACCAACCAGTTGTAAAGGTGACTTTTGGAATGTAGATTTCTGCCCACTAGAAACTAGACCAGTGGTCAAACTTTTTGTATTGGTGACCCCTCCACACAGCAAGCCTCTGACTGTGACCCCCCTTATACATTAAAAATGGGCAGGGGGTTAATTTAATTTAATGGGGCTTGGGGCTGTCAGCCCCATGGAGCTGACAGCTCATGACCCCCGGTAACCACCTTGCGACTCCCTGAGGGGTCATGGTCCTGTTTGAGAACCCCTAAACTACACTGATGCCATCAGATGTTAAAAACATCATGCTCCAGCAGACTTAAAGCCCCAGTCCTGCTATCAGGTCCTCTCAGCAGACCCCTGCACTTGTGCAGAGTCCCACTGAGATCAGTTAGACTCCACAGAGCTGCAGGAGTACACCCAGGCAAGTCCAATTGCTGTAGATTCAGGGCCTTAGACGGTGTTCAAGATATGATCAAGCTTCCAAATTCCTCAAATATTATAATAGTAGCCCAAGTCAAAAATACAACGAGGCCCAAGGTGCTCAGAATTCTAAAGTACAACACCGGTAAAAACATTATAACCTAGGTATGATATAAACTGGATAAAATATATTAAAAAACAAAAAAACTCACTAATGGACGTTTCACAACCATGTCTCATTTGACTGTGCGACGAGGGGTGTCTGATCATTTACAGACAAAAGGAACAAATTCAAACACAGACAGATGTACACCAAAACTTATATAACTCTTTAAAATATTGGCTAGTGGACAAGCATTTCTAATAGTGCTGCCTTTAATGTGATCTAAAAGGAAAGTAACACTTCATTTTGCCTTCTCTATTAAAACAAACAGCTCACCAATAACAGTTCAGTGCAGGTGCTGTTCACAGTGGGAAACATCCCAAAAGAGCATGTGTGCTTCAAAAGCTGGGGTGGGGAGGAGGAGGTGAATATGTTATAAATGTTCTCAGCTTTTGGAGAATTTGTTTTAAAATAATAACTAGGTAAAATAATGATACTGCATTGAGAGTGGGAGGATTAATGCCGTACTCTTTCATGGTTTCATATGAATATTTCACTATCATACAGTGTTCTGTATGCTCAAAACACTAGAAAAACATTAATTCATTAACCAGCACATTTTCCCCACCCCACCTAATGTAGTAGGTAGGTAAGTATCATTATTACCAGTTTACAGATAGGGTAACTAAAGTGTCACTTGTCCAAAGCCCACCCAAAAAGTATATGGCAGAGCTGGGAGTAAACTGGGGTGGAACATGATTTCTAAAATTTGTTCATGTCTCAGCACTCTGCCTTTAGTACTAGGATTCAAAGATGTTTAGGATTTCATCCCAATCCCACCTGAAAAAACTACTAAACTATTTCACACCACTGACTGCTTTCTGCCCAGAAGTTCAAAAGGCAATTCACAGGAGTGCTGCAAATCTGCCTGAGGCAGAGGAGCAGAAATTTGTGTGAAATCTTGTGTAGCACTTGCCTATGTTCTTGGTGCCTGTGGGAGGGTGCTGCCAGAGAAGCCCTTAATCAGCTCCTACCTCTCCAGCCCCAGTCAGGGCAAATAGATTGAGGCTGGGTGAACCACCCTACATTTGCCTGGTAGCTGACCACACCTGCCAGCCTCATTAGTAAGTGCTATAAGGCTGGAAGGAAGTGAAAGAAAGGGGGAGGTGGAGACTAAGAATGGGAAGTCAGGCTAAGAGGGAGTAGAAACTGCCTAGGCTTTTGTTGGCCAGGCCTGTGGTAGGCCAAGCAGTTGCAAAGCCTGTATATAGTTGGAAACTGATGGTGGGGAACTGATCACGAATAAGGAACATGGGTGTTGCACCAGACTGAAGTATTACTGATTCATGTAGGAGAGGGGCCAAGGGGCCAAATCCAGAGGGGTGCAGCGTGTATCCTGTTACAGTGCCCGTTGCCAGTGCCTTTAGTGGCTCATCTTCTTGAGGGCTAATGTTCACCACCCCAAATCTCAAATAATAAAGGGATAATGCAGCAAACAAACCGATCACATCCTTTGGGATATATTATATATGACCAGGAGTACTGACATTTATATTGTGGGTAATACTGTGCATCTCCCATACACATAGTTTATATGTCAATGTTTTGCTTGTGCCACCTATTCATCAAATTTAGTTACCATATAGTTAATATATTTGCACCCAGTCATTCAAATTCAGTTGCATGGATATATAGTGACTGGATAGTGTAGTGGTTAAGAGCGCCGCCCTTTGATACGGGAGACCGCCCTTTGATACGAGAGACTGGGGTTCAAATCCCAGTTGGTACCCAACTTTCCAGTAGGGGCCCTTGGGCAAAAGACCCCCTAATGCTTCACCTGCCTACCTCAAATGAGAGTGACCACAACTAGGAGGAATTATGCAGCTTGGATGTCGCCCGGATTAACAGGTCCGCACCAGATGATGAGGAACCAGGACAATCTGACGATAAGTGGGCTACTGAACAAACATTCATGGACGAGACAAAAGAACCTGGAATGATGCGAATGCTACTACAACAGTAGACCTAATGGGAGGGATATATGAAATGTATGAGGGGATATGGATGGACAAAAGACCTACATCATACTTTTACTGAAAACAGCTAGTTTACCCAACGCTTCAACATAGTAAAGAGGAAGCTGCTCTCACAGCTTGAGATAGACCACTCCACAATTACATCCAGACTCAAGAAGACCTGGAAAACAAGTGGATGTGCAGCTCACACCTGAAGCTGAAACTTCACTACCATCCCTCCATGCAGAGCACAGTAGCTGATGATATGAGGCATAAGATCATGGAGAAAACTAGCTACAGTCAATCCTCGAGACGATTACCAAGGCTCAGTGGAGAAGTACCTCAGATAGTATGTAGAAGATCCAACAGCGCCTCATGACAATCCCTACTACCACCATAACTCAACCAATGAACTGGTATACGCTACAGCCTCTGTAATCCTGGAGATGCTTGGAAGAACAGGGTGGAACTACCATCAGCCACTCCTCTACATGGATGACATCAAGCGTGCTAAGAATGATACGAGACATCGACTCCTAATCCACCTGACGCGGATCTACAGTGAGGATATCGGATGTCATTCGGACTGGAGAAGTGTGGCCGGATGGTAATGAAGAGAGGGAAGGTAGTCAAGACTGATGGGTGGAACTACCAGCGGGCCACATAGCAGACATACAGACAGCTACAAGAACCTTGGCGTCCCACAGTCCACATGGAAACCATGATGAGGAGGCAAGGAAGACAGCAACATCCAAAGTATCACCAAAGGATAAGACAGGTCCTGAAGAGCCAGTCAGGGACGAACAAGATCCGCCATCAACAGATACGCCCTGCGTATAGTGGCTGGCCAAAGGAGGACATGGAAGCTGCCGATGTGAGACCTGGAAGCTCCTCACAATGCACGGAGGTTTCCACCCCAAGTCAACACCCAGAACTGTATACCAGCCGCGAAAGAAGGCGGGCGGGCTTGTAAGCGTCAAAGCCACTGTCCTGGATGAAACCCGGAACATCAGGAGTACTCAGTAAGATGGCCCCAAAGATGAGCTGCTGAGAGAATGCCTGAGGCAGCAGCAGACATGGAGGAAGATCAAGCAGAAGAAGTGCATGGCAAGACAAGACCCTGTGTGGGATTACCATCGACAGTAGCTGAGGTGGCTGACATTGGGAATCCTACCAGTGCGCTGGAAAGGGCTGGACTAAAGACAGCACTGAGGCACTGATCATAGCAGCACAGGAACAGGAACTGAGCACCAGATCCATTGAAGCAGGGTCTACCACACTAGAGAGGACCCAAGGTGCAGACTGTGCAGAGAGGCCTCAGAGACAGTCCAACACATAGTGGCAGGATGTAAGATGACTGCAGGGAACAGCATATCACTGAACGCACAACCAAGTGGCTTGGAATTGTGTAACAGAGCATCTGCACAGCGTAGGGGCTAGACCCTCCAAGAGCAGAGGAGATTCCACAGAGGTTGTGGAGAACAGCAGGCTAAGATCTGTGGGACTTCAGATCCCAGACGGCAGGCAGGTACTGGCCATCAATCAGACATCGGGTAATAGGACAAGGACCAGAAGACGCGGTGTGATATATATAGCAGTGCCAAGTTGACAGCAACATCAGGAAAGGAATATGAGAAGCTGAGAAGTACAGGGCCTGAAAAGGAACTAGAGAGGATGTGGAAGTGAAGGCCAAGTGGTCCCAGTGGTGCGTCGGAGCACTCGGGGCTGTGAATCCTAAGCTGGGTGAGTGCTCAACAGATCCCAGGAACAACATCAAGAGCTCTCCGTCCAAAGAGTGCAGTGCTAGAACAGTAAATACGCGCAGACCTCAATCCCCGGCGCTCTGTAGAGGGACCCGAGGTTGAGGAAGACACATACCACCCATAGGGGTGAGAGGGGAATTTATATATATATATATATATATATGTATATAAAATGTACCATCCAAATTTGCTGTAGTAATCTGGCTGCTGTTGCAAATATGAGACAAGTTCATGAACTTTCTCATGATAGGGCAGTTGTGTCATAGGGCTGACATTTTCCCTCCATTTAACTTGACAAAGAGGCTGATAGTAAGATCCTGTGGGGAAATAGTGAGTTGAATAGGAGAAACCTGTTCCCAGCAAAAAAAAATATGAATTTAAGAATTAACTTCTCGTCTTTCACACTTTATGTATTTTTTTGTAAATTTAGTGTGACGGGGAAGACAAGGTCTGGACTATTTTAATTATTTCCACTATAGCAAACAGTATAAAATGAAGGCAGTATGTACTGTAGTAATTAATCAAATCATGTTAAAATGGAAACCTGCCTTCAAGATTGCATTTTTTGCTCAAGGATATTAGTGAACTTGTGAATGCACTAAGAAGCACTGTCCTCAGATCACAGATTGTTCTCACTAAGGAATTAGTAAATGGACCTTCAGGGTCAGTTAATCAAAACAGAGGCTTAGGGAAAGCAGCAACGTTTATCTGGCATAATATTCAAAAAGTTGGTTCAGATGTTTAACAAGAGGCTGTTAGATTCTCCATTGTGTTGCATGGAAACTGTACATGTCTGGTGTTTTTCATAAAGTCCCTTGTATAAGAGTCAGCCACTTGCACTGCATCAGCATTGCTACTAGTTCCAAAGCAGCTAGTATAATGCAGTTTTTACTATCTGAGTTCATATCTATTGCAAAAAATAAGCTGCTTTTTCCAGGTGCTACCATCTTGGAGACAAGGCAACCAAAAAATGCATTTCAGGACTTAACATGAAGGCATCTAATTAGAGTTGGCTTTAAAAAAAAAAATTCTAGTTATTGCAAACTCTTTTCAGCTGAGGTCTCTATTTAAACGTCTTCAAACTCATATTTTCTGCCACTGTAAAAGTAATGTATGTTCACAATTTCAGAATGGGAAAATATCAGACATAACTCTTTCCTGTTTGATAGTGTTATCTTATGTATCTTGTGTCCAAGCCTACTGTTGGGATTAAATCCAGCCCAAATATTCATGTGGAAAGTGTTCATGGATGTAAAAAGAGAAAGCCTCCTTTCCCACTGTATCAAGACAGTGCCCATATTAGGAGTGGATCAATAATTAGGTCTAGTTCTGGTTCTAGGGCTGTCTAGAACACACACACACACACACGGTATATTAAAATGTACATAGTGCTAAATCATACACAATTCTAGCATATTTATTATGCATAGGTATTATATTAGCAACTTTCCATATTGCACAGACTAGAAATTATCCAGAAAATAGCCAAATTAGGACTAATTAAAAATAGCATTGAAGGACTCAGTCTTCGGTCCCTGTCTCTTCCTGGACTTTCTTCTTACTCACCTCAGCTCCCCAAGAATGAATTTCAGTATCCCCTGGGAAGAATTTTTTATAGCTGTGGTATTCATTTAATGTTGCAATGACTAATAGAAAAGTCTGGTGATCTTGGGATGAACCTGAGCCACAAAATTTGAATCTAATCTGAACTCTTTCAAAGATCAGTCAACTGCAGGAGTGAGATTTTGAATCTCCAGCTCTAGTCTGGAAAATTAATTATTTAATGCAATACCTGTGCACAATAAATATGCTAGGGCTATGTATGCTCTAGCAAGGGGTTCCCAAATTGGGGGTTGGGAACCCTCCGGGGGTCACGAGGTTATTAATGGGGGGTCACAAGCTGTCAATCTCCACCTCAAATCCCGCTTTGCCTCCAGCATTTATAATGGTGTTAAATATATAAAAAAGAGTTTTTAATTTACAAGGGTGGATCACACTCAGAGGCTTGCTGTGTGAAAGGGATCACCTGTAAAAAAGTTTGAGAACCACTGCTCTAGTATGATGTATGCACCACTAACTACATGGACAGATTAATTCCCAAATCTATGCCAGCTGCTGACAATGCAGACTCTGTACAGTGCATCATTGGCAGGAAGTCCATGTAAAGGGTAGGCTGCTAGGGAAAGCAACAAGAACTTTCCCTCCATTGGGAGACCCACAAGAAATGGATGGTGCCCAAAACATGGGTTGCACTGGCTAGACGGGGGTTATGACTAAGGCAACCAGGGGGGCCCTGATGCAGCCCATTCTCAGTGCATCTTCCATAGGCTCCTGGTATGAACCCCCATGGCAGAACAAAAAGTTGGGCTTTCCTGGTGTTTCCCTATTCTGAGAGAAGCTTGTGGTGGAAATACGACCTGTCTTTCCTGGGGTGAATCAATGGATGTAGTTGCCTTCACTGCCTAGTTTACTTCACCTATTTCTCTACAACCACACAACAGATTAGTTACATTGGGTCTGATTCGGATTGCGTTTATACCAGTGTAAATCAGGAGCTACTCCATTGAAATAAACTGGTGTAAAATTGGTGTGAAATCATAACGAGGTCCATTATTTATTCCAACTCCTGTCATGCATGAGTCTGAAATGTCTCTTGCCACCAAGTGGCATAGCACTGAAGCTTAGGGCAGGTTGTGAGGGGAGCTCTAGATGCAGGGAACCCAGCTGAATAGTTTTTCAGCAGGCCCTGGATTTGTTTGAACTGCCTTTTCATTCCATCCTCATCCTGCCCATTCATCACTGAGCCAAAATGTACATATATAGTTCTCTAAATCTTTTCTCATTTCCTTCTAGATTCTCATCCATTTTGTTTCTTTTTGCTAAATTCCTTCCAAAGTAGGAACCTTATTTTGGTGCTGAGGAGCCCAGGCCTATACTGAATACTCCCATCTGGCAGCAGGCTCACATGTGAAATATAGGAAATTACCTCCCTTATTGGTGACATGATGCCTTTGTGTATGTAGCCCACAGCCACAGTTACGTCTTTGCCGCCATATTGTATAGCAAGATCCTATCTAATTTGCTATCTATCATCTCTCCTACAGCTTTTTAGACTTAATAGTTTCCAAGTATTTCTGTCCCCCTGAATATGTGGTCGGGATTATTTTTCCCAAGATATATCAGCTTGCATTTTTCTGGGTTGAATCTAATTGAGCTGTTTCCTGGCCATATTTCCAACCTTTCAAGGTCCCTTTGGAGATGAGATTTCTCTATCCTCACTGGTTTACATTGGAGAAAGAACAGGCAATCGCCTAGAGCAGCAAAACAAGTAAGAAGCTGACTGCTCTCTGTTCAAACAGATCTGAATAGGAGCTGAGCACCTTGCATTAGGCACTCAGCACCTCGCAGGATCAATTGCTATAGAAAGCATTGTCTGTTGGGCCTATGGCAGCACAGGCGCTAGAGCTGTTGCCGTTGATGCATTTGCCACTTTCTCCAATTTAGCATCATTTGCAAAATACAGAAATGTGCTGTTTTTTTTATTATTAATGCACTTCAGTTCTAGTACTAATCAAGTAATTAAATAAACTTAGGATCAGCAATAATCCTTCCACATTTCCCTCCAACAACCACTGCACACTTCTGTCCAACTGCAGCTTATCATTAGCATTTGCCAACAGTCTTTCAGCCAGCTTTTAATCCGTGTGATAGTGCTCATAGCCATGTAATTGCAAGACCCTGTATCAAGCAGTTTACCAAGGTCTGACTACTTTAAATCTACCACATTTCCTTTGCCCACTTATTTTATCACTTGATTACTACAACTAAATGAAAAAAAGACAAATAGTTTGTCTGGCTTGATTTGTTCTTCATAAACCCGTGTTACTTACTGCTCATAGTAATGTACTAAAGATTGAAATCAGACTTTTCTTCCTTTTGCGAAGAACAATACATTAGCTTATTTCGGAGTAAAATCTTAACATGATTTACATTTGTCTACACAGTCTACAGCAGAGGTAGGCAACCTATGGCATGTGTGCTGAAGGTGGCACGTGAGCTGATTTTCAATGGCACTCACACTGCCTGGGTCCTGGCCACTGGTCCAGGGTGTCTCTGCATTTTAATTTCACTTTAAATGAAGCTTCTTAAACATTTTAAAAACCTTATTTATTTTACATACAACAATAGTTTATTTATATATTATAGAGTTATAAAAAGAGACCTTCTAAAAACGTTAAAATGTATTACTGGCATGCGAAACCTTAAATTAGAGTGAATAAATGAAGACTCGACACACCACTTCTGAAAGGTAAACGACCCCTGGTCTAAAGCTATAATCAGCAGACACAAAATAACAGTAACATCTCTCACTACCCATTTGAGACAATGAGAACTATAACAGAATCATTCTGCTTCTTCTAGGTTTGATCCTGCATTCTGTGCTCAGACTAGAGCTGGTCAGAAAATGTTTGCCAAAACAGTTTTCCATCAGAAAATGCTATTTTGACAAAACTGAAATGTTTGGTAAAAAAAATTATTTTGGGGGAAAAAATAGGAAAAATTGTTTAAGAATGCTGTAATGCACTGACGCCTTTGTCATTTTCTGATTGAAAATTTCTGATTTTGTGTTTTAAAACAACATTTGGTTTCAAATTCACTTTATCTTTTGGGTTTAGTGTGCAGTGCTGGGTGATGGCCTGTGATATACAGGAAGTCAGATGAGATGATTTAGTGGTTCCTTTCTAGCCTTAAACTCAATGACTTTTTTAATTAGAAAGGGTTGAAATAGAAACAAAATAGGTCAAGTTTACTGAAGTGAAATGTTAAAATTTTTTAACTGACCTGAAAGTAATTTTTTCTTTATTTCTCTTTGTTTTTTAAAAAAAGTTTTGGCACTTTGTCCATATTGGAACAGTTTTGTTTTTGATTTTTAAGCTTAAATTTTTTTGTGGGACAGAAAATCCATCTATACACCTCAGACACAACTTAGTAAGGGAGTTTTGCCTGAATAAAGACTTCAGAATTAGGTCCCTTCTTGATCCTCATCTAGTGTTCTGAAAATGTTGAAATGAAATACAAAGCCACACAAATCTTGTCAAATTTTGGGTTTTTGATACAAATTCAAAACGGAGGCTACATTCATCAAAACATTCACTCAACTGGATGAGGCTTTCAGGCAAACCTGGGCTGGTCTATGGTTTTTGCAACAAAATCTTATGAAATTTGTAGTTGCAAATGGCTTTAACTGAAAATGAGTGGAACTTGGTGGTTTTGAAATGAATTCTGCTTTGAGATTTTGCAGTACTCAAAATGAAATGTACAGAGTGTGAACCCACACAGATCAAAACCAAATAAAGTGTTCCCGTGAACTCCTGTGAAATCTGAGTTTTTGGCAGTTCTGCTACAACCTAAAACAAATGTGAGATAGCAGCAACCGATGACAATTGTTTAATAAAAATTTACTATATATTGACCTCTTTATTTATATGAATATTTCTATATTATGTGATGTGTGAATTGTTTGCCTGTTAGTCATAATAAAGAAATGCAGCAATTCTTGGCAGTACATCAGTATCTTGCAGTCTTCTTTACAGAGATGCTGAGTTCCCACATCGCCTATATGCTTAAATGAGAACTGTTATAACTCACCAGGGATCAGGCCACTGGATATGAATTTCAGAGAGAATGTCATTCATTTCATGATCTAAAATTAAAATAACTAGAGACAGCATAAGCTCCATGATTTGCTAGGACTTACTTGAAAAGCCTGAGGTGCTCTAAAGGTTTTTGTCTAAATAAGAATGGCAATACTGGGTCAGACCAATGGTCCATGTAGGCCAGTATCCTGTATTCCAACAGTGACCAGTGCCAGATGCTTCAGAAGGAATGGACAGAACAGGGCACTTTATTGAATTATCCACCCCCTGTCATCTAGTTCAGCTTCTAGTAGTCAAGGGGTCAGGGACACGCAGAACATGGGGTTGAATCCCTGATCAGATCAGCTATTAGCCATTGATGGTCCTATCCTCCATGAACTTATATAATTCTTTTTTGAACCCGCTTATACTTCTGGCCTTCACAATCTCCCCTCGCAACAAGTTCCAGAGGCTGACTGTGTGTTCCGTGAAGAAGTAATTCCTTACGTTTGTTTTAAATTTGCTGCCTATTAATTTCATTGGATGATCCCTGGTTTGTATGTTACGTGAACAGATAAATTACACTTTCTTGTTCACTTTCTCCACACTATTCTTGATTTTATAGACCTCTATCATACCTCCCTTCAGTCGTCTCTTTTCTAAGATGAAGAGACCCAGTCTTTTTAATCTCTCTCTTTGTATGGAAGCTGTTGCATACCTATAATCATTTTGTTGCCTTTCTCTGTACTTTTTCCAATTCTAATATATCTTTTTTGAGATAAGGTGGAGAGTACTATGGATTTATATAGTGGCATTATGAAATTTTCTATCTTATCTATCTCGTTGCTAATGGTTCCTAATATTCTGTTAGCCTTTTTGACTGCCGCTGCACTTTGAACAGATGTTTGCAGCGAACTGATTTAAACATTTTATTAAAGCTAATGTTAAAAAAAATTATATAAAACACAGGTTAAGAAAACAGTGTCTGTACATCTGGGTATAGTGCTTAGATTATCCACAAATACAAAGTGTTTTTAAAATCATAAGATACATATAGTACATAATCAGCAAAAACCCAGATTTAGATGAATAAATTTAACAATACAGTTTAGATATTAGCATCCAAGTATTTGGGTACATCACTCATGAAAAGTTATACAGAGAGTTGATTGCAGAAAGCAAATATATCAGTGAATGAAGATTGTTCCTCAGTAACTGAGAATTTAGACTAGGTTGTCCATTAGAAAATACAATCCATCAGGGAAGTATTTCAGTTATTTTCCCAACTGCGCTTCTTATGAGTGCTCCAGCTTATCCTTGCTGGTATTGCCAATGGCTAGTGATGTGATCTAGGTAGACGTCCCTTGACCACCTGATGGCATCTGACACCATGAGTTGCCGCATCAGCCAAGCATAGCGTTGACCAATTCCACATTCTCTCAACACTTGATTGTTACTGGGGTCCCATGCAGCCAAGACTCCAATGATCAGCGCGTGAGTTTGAACCTTATAGCCCCTAGCTCTCAAGGTGTCATCCAGGGGGGCATATTCCTCCAGCTTTCAAGCATGAGCATCACTGAAGGCTAGGGTCCTGTTTTCAAAGGGCATTGAGACATCAACCATGATGATCTTCTTCCAGTCCTCATTGGTGATGATGATATCCAGTTGCACTTGGCTGTCCATTCCAGGGATGGTAGAATTCATGGAAGCTGCCCCCAGGGAGGAAGTGGTTGCTGACGTCCCACTTGCACATCTCGAATGCCTTGCCTTGGTCCAGCTTCCATTTCAGGTTTTCCATGTACTGTCAGTTGATGGCATCCTTCAGGGTCCTCTCCAGCATGGTTCTGGCTCTCAGAGTGATGATTGTGTGCTCTCTATTCTTCACCTGTGGCACCAGGACTCCCAGCTCCTGGTGTTCTTTGCAGCATGTCCAATGGCAGCCGATATGCCTCTCCAGGCATCACGTAGTGTTGCGGGCATGAGTCCAGAGTGAAGCAAAGTCTCCCCACTCTCTTCCAAATTCACCTTCCAGGGAGCCGCTCCGGTAGGTGCGACCTCTTGATTGGAGGTGGTCCTGGCGATTCGCTTCCTGGTGACATCCTGCATAGCACTTTCCACGATGTTCCTCACCATAGCGGCTGGGCACATCAGAAGGCGGAAGGCATGAGTGATCACCGCAACGTTGCACAGATCACCCATCCGAGGGATGTTGGCACCACCTTGCCTGTGCAAGATGTACATCAGTTCATTGCTGGCGCTCTGGGGAAGAAACATCCACTTCTTTACGAGCTGCCTGATGGTGTTGTCTGCCTTCCTAAGAGGTACCTTTGCCACAGCAGATTCTGAGGAAGAATGAAATACTCTACAATGACTCCAAGATCTATTTCTTGAGTGGTAACAGCTAATTTAGACTCGTATTTTATATGTGTATTTGGCATTATGTTTTCCAATGTGCATTAGTTTGCACTTATGAACATGGAATTTCATCTGCCATTTTCTTGCCCAGCTCACTCAGTTTTGCGAGATTCTTTTGTAACTCTTCACAGTCAGTTTTGGACCTATCTTGAGTAATTTAGTATTGTCTGCAAACGTTGCCACATCACTATTTACCCCCTTTTCCAGTTCATTTTTGAATATGTTGTACAAACTTGGGCCCAGTACAGATCCTTGGGGGACCTCACTATTTACTTTTCTCCACTGTGAAAACTGACCATTTAGTTCTATCCTTTGTTTCCTATCTTTTAACCAACTACTGATCCATGAGATGACCTTCCTTCTTACCCTATGACAGCTTACTTTGCTTAAGTGCCTTTGGTGAGGGACCTTGTCAAAGGCTTTCTGAAAGTCCAAGTACACTATATCCACTGGATCACCCATGTCCACATGTTCGTTGACCCCCTCAAAGAATTCTAGTAGATCACTGAGGCAAAATTCCCCTTTACAAAAGCCATGTTGACTCTTCCCCAACATATCATGTTCTTCTATGTGTCTGATAATTCCGATCTTTACTACAGTTTCAACTAATGTGCAGGGCACTAAAGTTAGGCTTACCAACCTGTAATTGCCAGGATCACCTCTGGAACTTTTTTTGATTTAATTATTTTATTATATGAAGAAGGAAAATACCCAGATCAAATGGCAACAAAAGTATTTTTCTTTATGAAAATAATTAGAACATATATTCCTAGCATGATCTTCTAGCAAATAAGTAAATAAATAAATTTTTAAAAAGCAAATAGAAGTAATCAAAGTAACACTAATAACTCAGTCCTTGTTGCCTAAAGTATGCAAAGTTTCCATAGAAGCCAAACCAACAAGGAGAGTTTTTTATGAATCCTGGAACTTTCTGGCCTTAAGTGCAAGAAATTTTGCTTATGATAGCACAAACCACTAACTGTCAGACTATCTAGCCAGTCCTCTTCACCACCTTCTGTAGTATGTAACATTATACAACTATTTCTTGTAGAAAAAAAGACAAGGTGTTGCCTTCTTCCTATGCTAGTCTGTAGATAACCTGCCAGAGAAACCTGCAATCCTTAGCCTATCATTGGAAAGAGGTGTCTTCAATTTCTTGGCATCCACACTTTACTTTCAGACTCACCTGAGTATTCTGAACATATTTTTCTTACGATCTCTGCTGCACATCACAGTCCAGATATCACTACTCACTTAGAGAAAGGACCAGGTTGTCATTTACACTAATGACTCTGTACATCATTCTGGCAGTGCAAAGGGGCCTTAAAGTGGAGTGAACACTGCCAGCACTGTGTAAAGAGGCCTAAATGTAAATGGGAATCTGGGCCTAAGTGCTGTAAGAGCTTTAATTCATTTGACTCATTTTGCCTTTCTCTGTTATTCCCTTTGGTTTCTCTCCCTCCTCACTTTCTCTTCTGTTCTTTCTTCTCCCTCACCCAAAGAAAGAGAAATGTGCAGATGGGTCTCGTAATTCTGTGCAAACGGTGCCTTTGTGCATCCTAGGACATCAGGAATGAGAAACGAAGCTGAACGTGGCCAACTTCCAAAGTGCTCAAGAGGCACCTCTCTGACAGAGTTATAGGTGCTCCCAAGGAACCTTACAAAGATAATATTAATCAAATGTATATTTCTACATTGTAAGCAAGAGGGGGAAATAAAGGCATGGCAAAAATTCTTTGGAGTATTTTTCATTTAACTGATGAATCTGTTACTGAATTGAAGTAACTTTGAGAACATTCCTAACATGGAACGTAAATCTGAGTAATCTTATATAATAGCAGTCAGAAAGCAAAAACAAGTCATACTCAGAGGAGACCATCTATAGCCATAGAAAGACAGTATGATGTTTTGAGTAAATAACTAATTGGATTGGTCGACAACGTAGCTTTATCTAACTGTACGGAATGTGCATGAGACTTTCAGGGCCAAATTGACAGCTACTTCTGAATGTGTAGGCCTAATTTTCAGCTTTAAGCTTGTAACAGCTTTGAGGTTGTACTAGTTTTAGAATTGCAAAACCTACATTTTCACATGCAAATGGTTGCTTGAAACAAGTGCGCAAAATTCAAAGGCTGGATAGAAAATTTTGTCTTGTCAGCCCCAGTTCTTAGTTTTTCATATACAAAGAATTCCTGCTAGTATGCAGCATCTAGGTTATACGTAAAATAAACGGCAAAAGCCTAGTAAAAAGAAAGGGGAGACAAACCAAGCAATATGAGTAATTTGAGATCAACATAAATTGCGGGTACTAGGCTAGATACACAACTGCCTGTTTCACCTTCAAGACCCTCGAAGAAAGAAAGATGTGTTTGGATGTACACAAGAGTTTGGGTTCCTCTTTAACATTTGTGTATTAAATTATTTCAGTGGACTGCACAATGCAAAACATTAGCATTAATGCAACATTAAGGCACTGAGATCAGAAGTCAGGAATAATTTAAAATATTTAAAGTTAGGGAATGTTGAAGCAATATTTTTCACCCTCAAATGTTGTATCCTTTACCTTAGTGATCACACTGTTGGCACATAGTAAATGAATAATAAATAATAAGAATAAAAGCAATTACAAGGACTGATGTTGTCATGGAACTTCACTGATTTACACCAGTAGAGGATGTGACTCTTGCTATTTTGGCAATTGTACATCTGGTCCTGGCCAGAATCAAGTACCAAGAGGAACGTAAATGAAAAATAATTGTGGAAAAGTTATCATACCTCTTCAATCCTCAACAAAGGTTCAGTCTGAACTTGATGCAAAGGCTTGGGTCCATAATCTAGTAAAGTGCCTGTTCTTCCCCCAGTGAAATCAATGGCAAAACTCCTGTTGACTTCCAGTGAACTAACTGGATAATCTGAATCACAGAATGAGAGAGGAGGGGATGAAAAAGATCTGTGAGGTCATTCAAAGCAGGATTGCTCCTTACAGTACACTTCCTAATATCTGAAGCCACAGACCGAGGGCACCAATGCCCACAGAGGGTATGTTTTAACAATTAGAATGTGGAGATTTTCCAGCCAGCCAGCCAAATGAATGCTTATGAGGACATACAGCACACACAGAGCATGCAGTGTACATAACACACAGAGGAGATGAGCTAAAACTTTCCTGTTACTGTAGTACAGCTACTAAATGTGAATTGACATAATGCAAAAGAACATCATTGTGAAAACACCAGCAAGCAGAAGAGCCTGTGGGAAAACATCATAGGGAAAGAAAAAAATATTCCCCTTCACATTTGGAAATTTGGATGAAGTGCTAAGCTGCAGGGGTTGAATTTTGAACTAAATGTGAATGCTTTGGGGTCAGTGACCTTACCTCTACAGTACTTTATTGGTAGTGTGATAGAATAATTTATAGCTTTAAAAAAATTCTGGAAGGACATGCTCTTTCATGGAACATATGGTTTGGATTTGTACTGTGTACATTATTCTTGTTTCTGACAATCTCTAATAAGTCTATATAAATTTGTTACTAAATTTCTATCCTCTAATAGATATACAGTATTTCTACCATTTGACCAGATTATTGTCACAGGGATACATATGTCAAGTCCAAAAGCTCTCATGAAAATTTACTAGTGTGCGCCAGGGTTTCACTTTGACATACAACCTTTAATTTTAAACACAATCACATTAGCAATAAAGCTTCAGCTTTTCAGCTTGAATTCCTTGCAATAATAGCCTTTTGTTTATTTCCCACTTTAAAATAAAATTGACACTGACAGCATATTGGCAAGGTTAAAACAATCTTGTTATTACAAGCATCTAATCACATTAATAAAAAGGAAACAATGTATTTTCTGACAATATTCTTTTGAAACAGTACTCGTGATTACGTCATAATATCTTTATCTCTTAGCTAGTCCTTGCCAAGCCTGCATTTCATTCTTCTATCTATTAGAATGTCATTTTTACCCAAGTAGAAGCATAATTTCTTTCAATGGCTGTGAAATTCCTGCCTATTTGCAATATTTTAGCAAGAATGCTTCTCCTACAGTGATTTGTCATGGGAAATAGGTTTTAATTATTACCATAATTTGTTCTGACATTAAAATAGATTCTAAGATTTTGTTCATAGTTTGGCAGAATTGGAGTATTTGCATAAGCAGACACTCACAGTTCATTACATGTTGACAAAGTTGAAGTCCTATTGCCTGGAGAATATTGCACCAGATCTTGCTGCCATTTGATTCAATGGAGTTTTGCCATTGACTTCAGTTTGATCAGGATCAGGTCCATAGTCATCGATACTGAAAGAGCAGTTTGATATATTCAGAAATGCACAAGATGCACTCTTTTTTTAAAAAAACAAAACAAAACTGTCTTTACTGAGACTTGGAGAAATAACTAATAAATTCTTTTGTTTCTTTCACTGCACCATAGAAGATGCAAACAGTCATTCTTAAGATATTATGTATACTAGCCATCTCCAGTGTTTCATATTAAACAGATTCACTTGGGAATGCTCCAAATGCAAATATTTATATTTAAAACAAGAATATTTAGAGTCAAATGATACATAATGTATATCAAACCCATTGGTCACATTCATTTTGTCTGTTCATTCAATTTGTGACACATCATAAAAAAAAACTCAGATCTCTGTAATTTGCAGTAGTTTGCAGTGTCTTTCAATAGTATTGTGCTATTTTCATTTTTTCAAAAATAAAATTTACTACACACTTGTCTACCTATTTCTAAGCTGAGCATAAAACCTGGTTTTGTTAGGGTATAAAAGGACACTGAAAAATTCAGTTACTCACTCTACCACCACTAGAGATCAGCAGGCCCGTCGACAGCGGTTCTGCTCCCCAGGGCAAAACAGTCAATGGGCCCTCACGTACACACAAGCTGCACCCACGCGGCCGTGGTCTGCCTGATATTTGAGCGGTACTGTGCCTGTGCTGGCTAGTGCCCAGTGAGCTGCTGGCTGCGCTGCTGTGCACGCTCTTCCAGCACGGCCAGGGCTTCTATATGCCTGCCCAGTAGGGTTGCCAACTGTCAAATCATGCAATCCCATAGACCCTTGCCCCAACCCCTGCCCCACCCCTTCCCTTTGGCCTCACCCATGTCACGTCCCTTCTCCAAGGCCCCAGCCCCTGCTTGCTCCATCCTCTCTCTATCCGTCACAAGCTCTCCCCCACCCTCACTCACTTTCACCAGGCTGAGGCAGAGGGTTGGGGTGTGGGAGGGGGTGTGGGCTCTGGGAGGGAGTTTGGATGCGGAGTGTGGGCTCTAGGCTGGGGCAAGAGATTGGGATGCAGGAAGGACTCAGGGGGTCAACGCTTACCTCAGGCCGCTCCTGAATTCCGAAAGTGACCGGCACACCCCTCTGGCAGTGGGTCCTAGGCAAGGGGCCCATGGGTTCTCCATGCCCTGCTTCCCACAGGCACCGCCCCCACAGCTTCCATTGGATGCAGTTCCCAGCCAATGGGAGCTGTGGAGTTGGCGCTCGGGATGGAGGCAGCATTCGGAGCCCCTCTGCCCCCTCCCCCAGAAGCTGCAGGGATGGTGCCAGATGCTTCCAGGAGCATCACAGAGCTACAAGCAAGGGTGGGCAGAAGCCTGCCTTAGCCCCGCTGCACTGCCACTGCTAGCAGCAGCTGCCAGGGCCCCCTCTTTCCCCCTGGCCTTTTTAAGTACCCTGGGTCCCTGGGCAATTGCCCCCTTTGCTCACTCCCATCAGCGGGCCTGGGGATCAGACAACTCCCCATGAGCACAAAAAGAGAAGAAAAATGGTCTGCTGCATTGTTTGACAGAACTGTAGCTGCAAAGTATTTTTATTATTAGTTGAACATAAAATACTTATCATCCAAGGATCCCAAAGAGTTTTACAAAGGTGGAAGTGTCATTATCCCCATTTTACAAATTACCTGCCAAGGGCATGATGCAAGCTGTTATATCATTGATCATACAGCTAGCTCTTTCTAATCACTGTGGGGCCAGGATTGTGCAAGAAAGTCAATTCCCACACAGGCATCAACAAGCATTTAACCCTCATCACGATCCCCTTGTGATTCTTCCTCCTTGGAGGCTGTAACTGTAGTCTTGAGTGCATTACTGAATGCTACAATTTCATTTCAAGAGAGAGGAGTTTTGAAAGTATTCTGCCCTTTACAAATGCTTGTTATCCATTTGAGAGAAATGTAATGGGATTTGGAAACCATGCTCCATCACTGCCCTGCAATTTTCAGGGCTTCATAGGGAAAAAGAGTCTGGGTCCCAAGAGCTGTTCTGCTGGATGACTGTTGCTGTACAGGAACACACTTCATCCTGCAGCATCCATGCTCTCACTGGCAGAGTTACACAAAGCTGATGAGTAGCAGCCATGAAGGGGATCCAGGAGACAGTAATCCAGCCATAAACTGTATTATCTCCCATCTGGAATTTATCTCAGAAACATAAGAGCAGACGATGGGAAAGTCCAGAGGAGAGTGATCCTTTACCTCGTCCCCACGCTTGTACTCACCTGTGTAGCTCAATCCACACAGAGGTCTATGACAGATAATCTACCTGCCATGGAGGAACAATGTCGCAGAAAGAGCCTTCCTTGAGATCAGAGGGAGTGCCTGCTCCACACAAGAATCCATTGGGGACTATCTGGTCCTATAGAATATGTATTCATAAACAACTTATAGCAATTTATACTTGAATATACTTCTAGGGACTTTGACTCTTGACTGGGAGATGGATCCAGAAAGCATTCAAAGCCAGTGATGTGGATTGTGTTGTATTGACTCTGCTTGGACTCCATTTACAATGATGATAGAATTATTTCAGTATTTAGATAATCATTGAGGGAGAGAACAATCAGTGATGAATAGATTGTAAAATACCCCCTATCTAGTTATGTTTAGAGTTATACACTACTCCTTTCATCTATTACACAAATGTAATTCCCATAAAACTCCTGTTGATCTAATTAGAAAAGATGTCCCATTTGTTTCAGTGAAAGCTTGAAAGAGAGTGAGACTTCTGCTGGTGAGATCATTATAAGGGAACACAAAAGCTATGCAAATATTTACAGTGGAAGTAGGGCGTTTGAAGTAAAAAAACTAAGCTGTAGAAACAAAGCTAGAAATTTGGATTTTGAACCTGACTCTGTTCCATGCTGTAAACAAGTTCACTGCTAACTCCCACAGGTGTAAACCACATGTGCAGGTGAAAAAACGTGACTGTGAGGGCTGTGCTGACAGTTCTGAGTCTGTAATGTATTCATCCCAAGGTGCACTTGTGCGTCTGTTATATATTTTTGGATTTTTTTACTCGTGGTTTTAGAACTATCTAAGCAGACGAACACCTAGAGTTTGCTTAACTGTCCATATGTTTGAGAGAGCTGTGAAGTGACAGAGTAAGAGTGATGAGGTGTTCTCACCATGAGTAAAAGTGGTGGACATTTTAGGAGGTATTGGCACAGAGAAGCATTTCCTTGTTCTCCCCTTGAAATGTATGTGTCTGGGGTTTTTTTTTAAAATATGCGTTTTAATTTCAGGCACTAAAAAAATTGGCTATTTGGACATGTCATTAGGAAGGCCAAACCCACATTAGGATGTGGTTTGATTAGGGAGGTGCACACAACATATTTCAGCCACTATGAAACTAGCTTCAGTTGATTTGAGCTTAAGGCATCTTACATATGACTCCTATTAAAATGTATATTAGGTACTACTAAAAATGGTAATCCCAAGAGCTCTAGCCCATAAAACTGAGGAACATTTGTGATTTTTTAGCAGTACAGTAGGTGTGGAAAATGAGTATGATAGCCCAAATCATCATAATCTAAAACACTGTTAGCTCATCTTTTCCTTTTTTTCAGTGAACTCAGTCATGCATAGGCTATTTTTTTTTTCGCTCTACTTCTCTACAGTATGTGGCAGCTCCATGTCAGCACCAATCTACCTTCTCAAACATGAGTAGTTTGTGGGGGCACCGTGGTATTGCTTATTATTATCATCAGTAAATACAATTGTAATTATAATGATTTGTATTACAGTAGCACCCCAGAGGCCTGACCTGACATTGAGGGCCCATTGTGCTATATACTGAACATACACACAGTAAAAGGCAATCCTCGCCTTGGTGAGCTGACAATCTAAATAGACAAGACAAACAAAAGGGTGGGAAGGGAAACAAGCATGGAAAGGTGAAATGATTTGCCCAAATCACATAGCACTTCAGTGGCAGAACGGGGAAAAGAATTTGTGTCCTGATCCTCTATCCAAGGCTCTGTCCATTGGAACTTGCTGTTTCTTACTGACTTCAGAGAGCAACAACAGTGATATTTTTTCAATCTTCTGAGCTGACATCTCCTTCTGCTTGTCCCCGGTAAAAATAGGTACCTTCTTTCTAAACTGAGTTTGTCTGTATTATATTATTATATGGGGTTGCTTGCGAAAGCAGAGGGCCAGACTCAGTGACCCAGGAGGTTCCTTCCAGGCCTATGTCTGGCTTCAGCTTCCAGCCATTAGGTCTTATGTCTTTGTCTGCTGTGTTAAAGAGCTTCCTGTTATCAGCCTTACTCAGCTACTGATCATAATTTCATATTTTAATTTTGTCAAAGGCCTTTGAACATGTGATGCAGGGAAATAAAAATTATCAATAACAAAGTATGATATTATAATATATAACTTTAAAATCAGGGGTAAAATTATTTAGTTTAGGCTATTCCATTTTAATATTTCTCTTCTATATGCATTTATTTTTAAGATCATCTGTTATATCCACATTTGTACTTCAGTTTGACAGGACTGAGTCTACCTGAGCAAGATCAGCTGAAATTGCAAAAAAAAAAAGGATCCAGATTCTGGTGACTGGATGACCTTCGGGATAAGTTATGGGGATACAGAGAGTCTAGGTCATTCATGCAAGACTGTGCCTGTCAGGTAACGACCTAATGTGATTACTAACTGGTGGCTGTTTGTCATTAGCATCTTTCCAGAGTCGTTCAGTCACATTCTTGGACAGGTGTTCTCATTCACCAGTTGGCACCTTTTTAGCAGTCTTAGTAGAGAGGCTAAGGAGCAAGATAGCATGGAATCCCAAAGGTGATTCCTCCTTGAGGCACAATGCCTAGGGCAGTACTAGGATAACTATAGTTCTGCTGCCCAGGCAAATAAAATCACGGGTTTTTTTTGTTTCTAGATTGGATTTACTTGTCTGACTTGGTTAACACTGTACGTAAAGTGAGGATGACTCTCTTTGAATACTTGGATATAGCAGTTTGAGACCAATAAACCATAGTTATGTAAGTAGCGATGCACATAGAACCTGAAGTTGTGTTGGTTTGAACTGGACAAATAATGAACTATAGTTTTATGCAAATATTTGTTCACATTAGAGCTGGTCAGAAAAACTTTGATAGAACCATTTTCCATTGCAAAATGCAGTTTGCTCAAAACTTTGAGAAATTGTGTTGATTTAATCAAAATTTTGTTTCAGAAGGAAAAATAGTTCCAACAATGTCAAAATATCCTGTTTCAACATTTTTTGAATGAAAAATTTAAATGTTTGGCTTTGAAATGTCTTTTTGTTTCAAATTTTTGAATTTTTCTGTAATATATTATAATACAATATAAAATAAAAATCAGAATAATACTTTTGATTTTCTGGAAATGAAATATACTGATTGACCCAAAAATAAGCAAACAAAGGTCAGAATTTTCTTCCACAGAGAATTTTTAAATTTTCAGGTTTAATTCCAATTAAACATAAGGCCAAATTTCAGAATCTCAAAAACCTTCATGAAATGGAATTTCCATTCTCTGCCCAGCTCTGCCTCAAATGTTTAAATGGCTTTATTTTCATCATGTTCATCCCTTTTTTGTCTGCTTGTTCCACAAAATTTAAGTGATCAAGTTGTCCTTGCAAAAATATTTTGGGAAAGCAAAGTTCAAAGTCCCATGCCTAAGTATTTGTGGAAATGGAAGAAGAAAACAAGAATATGATGCATACCTGACCAATCTCAACTAAGCAACACAGCTCAATATTTGAGTTCATGTTCAATTAATAGAATAAAACATTTTTTTTAAAAAGACTGATCAAAAAATGAAGAAATAATAAATTCAAAGAAATGGGATTTGTTCATATGCATTTGAAGCATAAAATAAGGGCCAATTAGTCCACTGTATTCTTTGAAAATTATTTGCTATAATTTATATCAGATTTGATATAATTTTCCATACCCAAGTAATTGCGTCTCTCTATCTCAGGTATTTCTAAGGTGCCTAAACATAGAGATCATATTGCCACAACATATCACAGAGGCCAAGAACTTAATAGGATTTTAAAAGGCATTGCGTATTTAAATAGATAATGAGAATATTCACAGTTATGTTAGACAAGATTTAAAAAAATAGTATGGGATATAAATCCTCATCCTTCAGGACATAAACTGAGCATTAACTGACAAAGGTGAGAAAGAAACCTCCCCTATGGGCTGGTTATCCCCTAATTGTCAATTACTGGGTTGTTTGCACCTTCTTCTGAAGCACATGGTAATTACCAGTGTCAGAGACAAGACAGTGGACTAGACGATCCGGTATACTGGGATATACTGATCCCTGGCATACCTAAATGCTAAATAGGACTGAATGAGATGCTAGGTTTACTCATCAGCAGTCTGCACCCCGCCACAGCATGAAGCAGGAAAAACAAAACAGGAAATAACAGGACAGCACTGCATCACAATATTTTTCTTCTGATATAACCACTTTGTCCTCCATTAGAAGTAACTTGCCTTCAGCCCTTATATATCCTTTCATGGCTTGATATGACTGCAACTGTTGGCCTAACTATTTTCCTCTATTTGACTAATCATTTTTTTAACCGCTGGATAAGTAGCTGCAGCAAAGCAACTGTTCATTTCTGTTTCCCAGTGACTTGAATGGCAAGTGTGCATCGCACACTGTACAATGCTGCCTTAACATCAGCGTGTTTCTAATGAGCCACAGCATCTACAGTTGCTCTGAACCCCGTGTCTGCTGTAAGCATGTCTTTGCATGGGGAATACATTGCCCAAATCATATGTGTAACTGTAAAACGTTCTCTGTGACACAGCAGGTGCATTGCTTAATGGCTTGGTCAATGTGGATTCTAGAAGTTTGTGTACAGCCACTTCTCTGCCAAATGTGCATAGGCCACAACCAATGACTCTTTTTCTGTTTTTGCACATATGCTTAAATCTCCCTCCCCTTCAAGGGGACTAGGAGGCCAGTAATCAGTCTTGCAACAGAACACAACTCTAAGACTTGTGCTTAGGGAGAAGAGCCATTCAGCCAAAGGACCACACAGAACAGTTGTGTTGGAATAAATATGCTAGTCACCTTTAAACTGATATATTCTTTCAAACACACCAGGATATTGTGCCGCATCATCTTTCAAAGACTTAATGTAATTTACCCTACAGTCAATGTCTACTGCTACACCTGCCTACTTAATAGAGGTACAGTCACATCAGCCACAAAAACTTCCTAATTGGCTTTTTTTTTCTATTTCTGTTGAGGATAACGTTGCCATCTGTTTGGATTTTATTCACCTCAGAATCAACCAGCATTATCTCACTATTTTCTAGCTTTTCCAACCTCATTATCACCAATAGGTGAAATAGTGTGGTATTATCTGGAAAAACAGAGCAAAGTTTTCAAAGTTAAGTGCCTACAGTAGGCACTTAATGCCTACATTTTAAAAAGTGCCCACTGATTTTGGCAGCTTTGCTTTCTAGGCGTCCAGCTTGAGACAACCAGGATGAGGGCTGGTGATCAGAACGGTCACCGTGGGCAACAACTAGGGATGCCAAATCAACACCTGGAAGGGTGCCAGATTATTTGGTTTTTTTGGCTTGGCCATTTTGATGGGGGTGGGCTGCTTAAAATGTTTCCACATATGGGCAACCACACACATAGGGTCAGCCCTGCTTAGCATCTGTTTTTCAAAGGTATTGAGCACCTGTATCTCCTGTTGACTTCAACTGGAATTTTGAGTGCCCAGAACTTCAGAAAATTAAGCATTAAAATGTTTCAAGTCAGCCATTAAGCAATGCATAATCAGCTGCCAGTTTTGCCCTTAACCTCTCGGTCTTGCTATATCTGAAAATTGTAGGCTGATCAGATGGCCCGATTTCATAGGGACAGTCCCAATATTGGGGGCTTTTATATAAGCATCTATTACTCCCCACCCCTCTCCTGATTTTTCATACTTGCTATCTGCTCACTCTAGTAAATGGGCATAATAATGCCTAACCAGCCTATAGCAGTAGTGTGTCGATTATTTTAGTTAATGTCTGTAAAGTAGTTTGAAAGCGAAAAGTGATTTGTGAATCTTAGTATTACAATAGCACTCTTTTTCTTTAAAAAAAAGTATTTTTTAAAAGTCCTTTGTTTTAATATTTACATCTGCTGTGACTGAGAGAAGCTACAGATTTCCATAGGGTTGAGGAGGTCATTGAGAATAGGCAAGTGAACTATTATCAACATATTCCAAATGAACCTGCCATGCCTCTGGGGCTATTTCAGGGTAGATCAAGGCTGAAGCTGGAAATGGGTTTTCCAGCCCAGGTAGACAGACTCAGACTAGCTTTGCTTGAGCTAGCATGCTAAAAAATAGCAGTGTGGATGTTGCAGCCTGCGCTAGCCACCGAAGCAGATCCAGGAGTGCAGGTGGGATTAGACTAAGGTGGCTAGCCTATGCTGTCTATGGTATTGCAACATTTTTACTGCTATTTTTAAGCACAGTAGCTCAAGCAAAGCTAACATAAGTCTGAATGCCTGGGCTGGGAGGCTTGCTCCCAGCTGAGGTGCAGATATACCTTGCGTGGTTATAATGTAACAGGCAAATTCAAAGTACAAATAAAATCCTACAGAGGCACTACCTTGTCATTTTTTATCATTTACTTTAGACAGTATGGAGATGTGAAAATGATGTGAAGATTTCTCAGGGAGACACATTGTTGTGCTGAATTAGAGACAGCCCAGAAACCAGATTGCAACTCCAAGGCCTAGTCTACACTAGAGAAGGTTTGTAGATATAGCTATACCAGCAGCTACACTGGAAAACCCTCCTGGTGTAAATGCAGCTTCTGCCAGTAAAACAGTGCTCCTGCTGGTATAGATTATACCAGTTCCTGAAGCAAAATAAGCTACACCAGCAAAAGCACTTTTATGCTGATATAACTGCATCAACAATGGGGCTTTTGCCCATGTAGAAGAAATGAGACATACACACAAAAAATAAAATAAAATCACACTGCTAACTGACATTGCTATACCAGCAAAAGTTTCTAGTGCAGACCTGGTCTGAGAGCCACTGCTTGGTTTCCTTTTTGCTCTCTGAGGGAGTAAATAATCAGTATCAGCTCTGTGCCAGTCAGACTGCTTCCCTGTCCACACCAACTTAGATGCATGGGCTGGTGCATTGACGAGTGGAGCCAAGACTGCACCCCTGCCCACTTACATGTGCAGGAGAGGAGTACCTGTCCTGTGAAGGCTGCCATGTTGTGGACAGGGAGCACAGATGAGTAGGAGGTCACCTTATGCCTCCTTTCTCCTCTGTACAGGCATGCAGTAAGGGTCACAATAATGGTCCATGATGATTATGCACCTTCATAGAATCCTCAGTAATATAGACTAAGTCGATTCATTATGGGACTGACTCAAAGCCCATTAAAGGCAAAGGGAGTCTTTGCTTTCACTGCCTGGGCTTTTAGTCAGGGCCTATAAGGATCTGATCTAATGTGTGCAACCACATAGGTCTTCCAGAAATATTCTCCTGGAACACACTCTCAGCTATCAATTGTTATTCCTCAAAGACTGTCTGGATATAGGTTGACTGGTGATAGGCTTTGCAAATCTCTTCACTGTACATTTCCCTACTAGGGCCTGATTGTGGCTGGCCCCATGCAAGCGCACAAGAAGCCCTGAAGCGGGGTTCACCTGCAGCCAGCAGACTTAATGGGCAGACCACAGCTGAACAGTCTCCCAGAGTCTTGGGATGGCCTTGTCGGGCAATCTGAGAACCCGGCAGCTGAGTTAGTCTGCTGTCCCCCAGTGCTTCCCAGGTTCCCCTGATCAACTGGAGAAGGTGGGGGAAGGGTAGGAGGTCCCGGTTCAAGGTCTCAGGGGGAAGAGGTGAGCGAAGTCTCAGTCCCCTCTAGCTGGTACAACAGGCGAGCCTCCTTTGGGCCACTTCCTACCTCCCCATCCTCTCTTCAGTTTGGGACATGGTCCCAGCACCGGCTTCCCACTCAGCGGAGGGTTGCTCAAACAGTCTCAATAATTCAGACACTCAGCTGGGGCTGCCCAGTGGCCAATTGCTCCCCATCATCAGGGAAAAGGGTGGAGAAGAAAATGGGATCAAGACCCTTGGCTTCCCATTTGGGAACTCATTTGGGATTTACCACAGTCCAGACCCTTCCCCTGTGTCCAAAATCTTCATCCTGGGTGCCTTCCCACAGTGTCTCTTTTACTGTCTCTCTGCTTGCCTGTCGGAGTGCCCTTTTAAGCAGGCCCTCCATTTGGAGCATGCTCTACAGCTCCACACCTCCCTTAGCCTTAGTGTGAGGTCTGTAATCCCCCTTTTAAGCCTCCTCTCTCTCCTGTTGCTCCCCTGCTCAGGGCAGGAGCCAGCCAAATGTTGATCAGGAACAGACTCTGCATGTGGTTAGTGTCACTAGCAGCACTGGCCTCCCCAAAGGAGTTGGGATGAGGGCCAAAGTGCAGCTCTGTCCCTACCTTAGCACCAGCTCACAGAGCTAGTTTGTTGTGTGAGGAGCATATGTTGCATCACTTAAAAGCATGGCAGAGCTCCTGCTGTAGTGGGTCCTTTTCTTGAGCCGGAAAAGGCGTTCTGGGTGGTAATCTAGTATTCCTTCTGCTGCAACATGACCCCAGGTACATCCCCCAGTGCATGGCTGTGCTGTTAGAGGCACAACTGAGCTCTCAGTTTGCAATTCATTGATAACTTACATTTATTAGAGAATGGCATTATCTTATAAGGGTTAATAATGTATTATTTTATTTCTTTAAATAGTGTGACCTTTTTGCATAACAAAAGCTGGGGATAAGCTCAAGTTTGTTTTGTTTTGTTTTGTTTTAAAATGTTTGTTCTATTTCTGCCTTAATATCTACATTTGGCCATCATTTTTTTATTTACCTGCTCAGAGAAACTTGAAAATCCCAGACAAAATGATTCTTCTAATATGTGCGTTTCTAGTACACACCCTGTGTTTGTAGGCCTAGAGCCCTGAACTAAAATAAGATTGAGTTTCCCGCAGGTAAGTACTTCCAGACACTTTATCTGCTATATCATTACCACTATACTCTATTTGTTACTGTACTATGTAACACAATACTTGCATTATATTCCACATGAAAAGCTGTTTCTGCAGCATCTTGTCATCATTTCATGGACACTGCTTTGAAGCCGTTTTGAGTTCTGAACTCAATGCATAACAGCAAAGGCTGAAGTGCAGAACACCGTATTATTTACTCAGATGGGGTTAACTGTTGAATAAAAGAATGGTTTCTTTCAGTTTACCTTTTTACAATCTCACTCTCATTGGATACAGAAGACAGGAAAGTCTACGATAAATATCAAACTTTCTAATCAGAAACGAGTCCAGTCGTATTTGAAATCTTGAACTTAATCCAGAATCAGGAAATGCAGCCACTTGTGTTACTGTTGCTGAAAGAAGAAAATGACCTTTTTATTGTAGCTTACATTCACTATTGTACTTGTCAACCATGGGGGAATGGATCATGAAAAAATGCAAAGGCTTAAATAGACTTTCCCTTTAACAAGAAAACCAAAATTGGCTACTATATAAATATATAGTTGATATAAAGACTGAGAAGAGTTTCTCTAGGGAAAGGCAGTGATTCTGACATAGATTAATTCCTAACAAACATTTTCCATCTCAAGTTATTGTCGAAGTTTGTTATCAAATCCATGTTGCTTTAAGATGGGTAAACTTTTTCCAACTGTCAATAAAGACCTTCAATGAAGATTCCTTTAAATGTAATAAAATTAATAATCCTCATTTTAAACAGGAGCTTTTAAAAGTAAAAATGTAATGTTGTACCAAATTATTAAGGGGGGATTGTTTTTCAGCAAATACTTTAATATTCCAGTGCTGTTACAAGGTGAATGTGTGAGAATTATTTCAATCTGGTGTTTCTTTACAGATGGATAACTCACAATTGAAACAGGATACTAGATTCATAGCAACAGACAGAGGGCAATACTGAACAAAATCCTCTGCTGACTGAAGATACTGCAAGACCAGATGAGCTCAGAAACCTCAATTTCATTTCAGGGCTTTTTCAGCCTTTGCAGAGATTCCTGTGACATGGAACCCAGACAGACTTTATACAAATATAGCCCATATTCACTTGCATGCTGGGTCCCTCCTTGGAGCAGTCTGATGCCTTTGCACTTGAGGGCCTGACTTTGAAAGGTATTTAACACCCACAGTTAGGGCTAGATTTTCAAAGTGGCTTATTTCCCATCTAGGCACCTAAATTAAGTGGCCAGATATTCAAAAATGCTCAGCACTTTGCAGCTGCATTGAGCTGGCTGATCTCTTTCAAAAATCTGGATCTAACTGTAGTGTTGAGCCCTGTTGAAAATTCTAGCCCTGGACCCAGACTGTCAGAGGTCTCCTGGGAGTCTCCTGTGCTTGACTCCAATAGGAGCAGCAGTTCCTTTTTCTGGAGAAACTCAGCTCTTTTCAAGACCAATCCGGTACCCCTATAATACAATCCCTAGCCCTTTTAGTCCTTCTTGGACTCTGGTCATGAGCTTCTTTACCTTTCCACATCCCACGGGCACACCTTTTACATCCTTATTCTTTTAAATAATGGTTATCGTATTCAGCAGCCCTTCAAATCAGACCACAGTGCTACCATTTACACTAGCTATATACTGTTTATAAGATACAGTAACTTTTTAGAAGGTATTTAAAACAGATTTTTGTTTTACCTCAGGACCAAGATATAATCACACAGCAGAAAAACAGCAAAACTATAATTCATGAGTTTATTCCTAACCCTAAATCTTGCTGAACTGGTTATCGTTATGTATTGAAATAAATAAGATAATTTACTACTGTGGAGAATGGACTTTTATATATTTCTTCACTGGCCCACCAGCTCCCACTGAACTCAATGAGGGTTTTGCCAGAGACTTCACTGGGAACAGGATAAAGCCCCAGTATAGGCCATTCATTAACTGTGTAAAGATCAGCTGAGCCCAGCATCAGCTGCACTAGACTCAAAGGGCAAGGGAGTGGTTGGGCAAAGATGGGGCACAGGCAGCACCCAATAAAGAGTAGTTGACAGCACTGCTGTGTGTGCTTTCCCAGGGCTCTGAGACACGCTGTGTCTGACCCTGATCTCAGATACACCAGTTTTAAACTGATGTAATTCCATTGATTTCAATGTTCCATTGGCAGTAAGTAATGCAGCAAGCAGGCAGAGTTGTAAGAAACAGGTTTTATTAAATTTACCTTGAGGCCAGAGTTACATGCTCAGGTTCTGCCATCTCTTCCAGTGCCCTACCCAGGAGCAACGCCTAGGGCTACTCTGCTGAGCCTCTCATCTCAAACCAAAACACAGCTCTCCTGAACCCTAATCTTCCTCTCTGGTTTCACTCATCAAACTATGTTCAATGTAGTGAATCTTGAGTTACAAAGGTCTGGGTGGCTAATCATGCCCAACATCACTGCTTCAGACACAGAAACTTCAAGGACCTATTTTTTCACAATCTTGCCCAAAGTTCTACATTTATTTAAAAGGAAAATGACTCATTGTCCACAAATTGTGCAGCAGCTGGTTGTTTTCAGCCAAATCCAGTTCTAGCATAAATGGGTGCAATGCAATTCATCTTAGTTGATACCAAGGCTGAACTGGGCTCTTTGGTTGTAGCTAATGCAGACTGTGGACATTTGAGGGCAGAAACGCAAACACCCAGGACTGCTAGAGAATGTCTGTTGCAGGAAGGTAGATTTTCTTGGCAATCCTCCAGATTCATGTTACTGTAATTCAGCACAATCAAGTACTCAAATCTCAGCCTCTCGAATGGCAGAGGTATACCACTGCCATTCAGATACGGAAAGCATTCTGCTGAGCTATCTCATCTGCTATTTCGATATTACGATACACAGAATATAGAATTTCTTCAGCACATCTCTAGTTACCTTAAATAACTAGCTAAGAAATTTGAGAGGATGGTAGAACAAAGAGTTAATAGAACAAAAACAAAAAAATATACAGTTTAATATATTTTACAACTTTCTTTATGCTAGAGAGTGGGGGAGAAAAACAACATTTTAAGTGTTGCTCTGTTTTTGCATTAGGTTGTTTGCTTTTATAGGTTGTGTGTCGTTGCAAGATCTGAAGCTGAAAGTTACATGTAGTGTGGAACTAAAACATTGGACCTGCCTGGGCAGAACTTGACCCACTGCTCATGCAGCCTGAGTTAAGATATACAACATGGGGAAATGAAAAGGTAAAACTGCAACTTTAGCATTCACTCAATATACTACCTATTTATGGGAAAGGATGCTTATGTGACTCTGCCACTTTTTACAGATCCAGACTAACATGGATCTGATACTAAAAAGCTAAAGAGTCCTGTGGCACCGTATAGACTAACAGAAGTATTGGAGCATAAGCTTTCTTGGGTCGCATGCATCTGACAAAGTGAGTATTCACCCAGAAAAGCTTATGCTCCAATACTTCTGTTAGTCTATAGGGTGCCACAGGACTCTTTGTCGCTTTTTAGTGTTATAAATTTAAAATTATTGCTGTGAGTACAGGAGGGATTCATAGTTTCTAATTTCAGCAAAAACATTGACACCCTAAGTTAGTATGGATTCTACAATATAATAAAACATTCAACTACAGAGCAGTTTAATTTAGAGGACTCTCTTTGAGGATATTTATTCTGAAGTTGATGCATACAAGAGGGCATGCAATGGGCTAAATTTTGGTTATGTGCATGTAGATGCTCATACACCAAAAAAAGCACAAAAATATGCCCTGCCAGAAGGGGTCAAAAGATGGCTACTTCTACATGGCCTTAAGTTAGTCACACAAAGAGGCCACTTCTCTAGTTCTCCAAGACAGGAGATACAGAAATGTACGAGCATATAATCAAGTTGCCAGACAGTGCTGAAAATACAAAATGCCCCATCCTGACTTTCCCATAAGCATTATGAGTAACCCCTTTATCACAAACACAATAAATAAGAAAGTTAGGCATGTGTTGCCCATTTGACATCTGAGGGATTCAGCCACTTTCCTTTCATATACCATAATTTAGCTACAGAATTTCCTCTGTATGCAATATTGCTAGAGAATTTCCAGTATATGGAGCCTTGAATCAGGTGAGATTGCACTTGGGTCCTAATTATTGCCAGCCCAGAAATAGCCACCTGACCTGCCTTTCAGTAATCTGTCTCTTTGATTCCACAGTGATGGGCATTCCAGAAATATCATCAAGAGAGAATTCTGTTTCCAGCCCCAGCTTAAACCAGGAAGTACAGAACAGCGGTGAGTAAACTCTAGAAGGTTTGAAGGTTCAGTTCTTTTAAGTATCCCACTATTTAGAGACTTATCTGACCTATTGTGAAGTCATGAGTCTACAAAACAGTGCTGCAAATCCCACAAGAACAGAATTCTGAGATTTCTGGTCCTATGACTTCTGCCAAGCTTTTCACTTCCAGTTCTTGCTGGACTCAAGAAGGGCAAAAAGGTACAGACACGCAGAACAGTAGACAGAGAAAAAAAAGAAACTCATTTGAACCTCACAAAATTCTTGGGTTTGATTTTAAATTATATTCCATTGGTTTTTAGAATAATTTATGTAAAACTATTACACTCTCTAGGAGTTTTGCTTGCAAAAGATTTCTTTTTAATTGGTCTTCTTCCCTTTTTTCTTCTTTTATGCAGAACAAAGTCCTGACAGTATATATTTTAAGGAGTTTTTTTCCCTGTTTTTTTATCTTATAAATATCAGAAGTGAAGAGATTGGAATTCCTGTTTTTTTGGAGGTATAAGGAGAGTTTCTTGCATCTCTTAACACCTTAACAGAAGGGATGAGAATGTTGCATATTTAACAAAAAGTCTTCTTTTATTTAAAAATTAGTCATTGAAATTAAATAGGTGTTAACAAAACCAATAAAAAATCCCCCAGTGTTTTAAATAGCTTAACAAAAATCTCTTCCCCTGCTAATAACTCAACTTTGACTCGTAATGTTACCATTTCACTAGTTTCACAGTCATGAAGTCTTCCAGCCTGGATAGGACCTGAATTTCTACTGTTAATTTAAAAAAATAAAAATGGAAAATAGCTTTTAAAAAGTAATATATCAAGAACATAAGTCCAATTCTGTTTCCTTTGCAGGTCGCCTTTAAGAGTGAATTTAAGTTTTGGAAAAGGTTCTTCTTCTGATCAGTTCTTATTTCATTGAAACTGATTTTCTCATCCCTGTGCAATTTTGTAACTATTGTAAGTACTTGTTGGTGTGAAGTAACAAAAGTTAATTCTGATCCAGATGCAGATGGATCTTCCCTGAGCAATCAGAGCATTTGGATCTTGGGGTTTCGTTCACCTCCATCTTCAGTTGAGATATTACTCTCCCCACTTCATTCTGACCTATTCAGAAAATGAATGTCATGTACAGTAAGCTATTATTTTTTGTTCAAGTGAAAGAATATGTTACTTATAAAACATACTCACTTTTCCACACCTAAAGGGCAAAATTGGACCTTTTGACTTGCCACCTTTCCAGATGTGAAATTCCAGATCAGACAGAAACCTAGAACAAACATTTTTATGGGCCAGCTCTTCACCTCTCATCCTTTCCTTACAGCTGCCAATAAACTGTGAAAATATAGCCCTGGTTGTTTCTGAGGACACTGCCTCAGAAATACTGTAGCAAGTCTTGAGTGGCCTTTGACTTTTTAGCGTTTCTTGGAGCGGAAGAATTAAGAGCGGATAAGAGTAGGGAAGGAATAAACAAACAAACAAACAGGACAAGTTATTCTTTCTCTGTTTAATAGTAAAATCTGATAAAAGAACAAGGCTGCTAAAGACCTGATCCAAACCCCATTGATGTAAAAAGGAGTTTTTCCATTGACTTCACTGGGAGTTGGACTGAAATAATTTTATCTACTTATGCATCAACCATATGTGAGGCAATGAAAATCTTATTTCATCAATATCCTTATGCTGTGCTATATTGCAGTATAATTTCATACACTTACAGCTCTGACATAAAACATACATTCTGCATATCAGTGTGTCCCTCTTGATCTTCTGTAGATATTCTCCCAGCACTGACTTGGCTTGGGAGACAGCATCTCAGATGTTAGAGATATAGAGGTGCGCTGTACTTGTCTGTGCAGGGGTGGGCTTTTGGTATATACAAATTGGGCAAAAGAAACCGCCTTTTTTAATAACATATGCTTACTATTTGGGCATGTGGTGCTGTGCTATGCTGCTGGGATTTCTAGCAGATGGTATCCACCTCTTTTTATTAGCTCTTCAAAAATCTGTTTATCCAGCCACCAACCTTGCCTCATTCAGATTCCTCCTTAAAGACAGTTCTTGCTGCAAAGCCTACAAAAAGTGAACTAATTTTGCCAAAGCACATGGCTTGAATCATCCCACGTGATCTTATTTAATTCTGTCCAACCTCGCCTCCCACCCCTCTTCCCCCCCACCCTTTGTTCTCTTCCTCAGTGGTTGTGTCATGCCCAAGTTCTATATAGTAAGTTCTTCAGAGTGGTAACTATTAATGACTATCTGTTCTGTGAGCTCCCTAGCAGCAATTCTGGCGTAATATAAATAATAAAAATAATAAGGGTGCCCAATTATGCCACTATTATTCTCTTTGAATAGTGCCTTACTCTGTGAGTAGTCTCATTGATTTCAGTAAAAAGAAGGTAGTTTCTTTCGCTTAGTTTGTACCTATCAAAACTTCATCCTGTACACGTTAATATTGATTTCAATAAGACTACTACTCCACATGCGTGGCAGAGTCTGGCTCTAAATAAATAAGGAGATTTTAGTAAAGAATGTTTATGGGTGTAATGTCCAAAAGGTTTTGGAAATGTCTTTAGATCATTTACAAAGCCACAGGACATCACAGAGGGAGGAAATGAAAGTATATTATTTAAGATGGCAGAAATCTTGTGAAATCAGCTGATCTGTGAGATTTCAGTCATTTGAGGAACAAAATTCATGAGAAAAACCAACGTGTGAAATATCAGCTTTGTCAAATCTGAATCCAAACTTTCTGCCTGACCCAGCTTTCTGCCAGAATATTAACATAAACCTAATCCAGATTCAAGAGTGACATATGAGGTTCAGCCATGCAAATTTTCTTGTTGTCAATAAAAGTAGCAGATTGAAATTCCTTGAATATCTCTTAAATCAACAAGATAGGAAACTCAGATGATTATGGCTGAAATACTGTCTTTAACTGGTGCTTGGATATTGTGGCCAATATAGTCCTTTCCCAGGGTTTGTGCATTTCAGAAAAGCATTTTAACAATTTCTCCCTCACAAATTACTAATATCTATAAATGTCAATAACAAATGTAATCATGCAAAACATATTCTGCCCCTGGAAAGCTGTCACTGATTAAATCACATCTTAGTTGGGTTGTCAGTTGTTCTAATACCTTTATATATACAGAAAAACAAAAGGAGTGTATTGTTAGTGAACTTGGTACCATAATAAACTTAGGGTGATACTGCATGGAATGTGAACTATGAATATGAGGAAAGACAGTTTGAACACTTTGTCATTTCCAGTACAGCATGGCTTTCTGTGGAGGCACAATTCAACCTGCAGCTGCACCGAAACCTCCTGGAGTGTGGTTTAGGGGGTGCAGCCATGGAGCAAGTGTTACTGCTTGTCTGCCCAACAGTAACCTCTCTGCAGATTTCTACTTGAAAAGCTGCCCAGACCCAGCTCTTCCCCTTCCTATGTTGGTTGTGCCTCCCTTCCCTCAAGTGCTCTAAGGGTGTAGGCCTACACACAATCAAAGACCCACGGCATTGAATCTCAGAGCCCAGGTCAGCTGACTCAGGCTCATGGGGCTTGGGCTACATGGCTAAAAATAGCAGTGTAGATGTTCAGGCACAGGTTGCAACCTGGGTCTGAAACCCTGTGAGGAGGGGAGGGCCTTGGAACCCAAATCTGAAGTCTATATTGCTATTTTAAGCCCCACAACCCCAGGCTCATGAGCCAGACTCAACTGATCTGGGTTCTTGGACTTGATTCTATGGGTCTTTTTATTGCTTTGTAGATGGACCCTAGGAGACCAAAGACTCCATTAAAGAGACTTCCTGGGTCTTTACATTGGAGATGGTGGGGCAAATATAAGGAAGTTGCTCTTTCCCCCTCTTTTCTAGCAGGGTGGTTTCTCAGGAGCATTTTGCCACTCTCCATTTTGCATGATGCTGGATAACGTGTGACTCATGGTACATAACTTTACTGAGGCATGATATTGTCTTTGCTATGGGAGATGCTGTTGCGGACATCACTGTGAAAACTAAAGAGATTACCACACAAAGTATTGAAGATTACTGTGTTAGCATAATTATAAAACATAGATGCACATTTCATAGTATGCATATCTGCAGCAAAATAATTATAATTGTTATGCAAATAGTAGTCTAGGTAGAGTAAATGCTTTAAAATAATATAGTATACATTTATTACACTTACAGTGTTCGGTGCTAACTTTGATCAGATTCTAGGGCTAAACTCATCTTGCAAACTTTGTGCCATTAGCTGATGTTTAGGAACTTAAGCCCAAAATGCAGATGAGCATGGAAAACGATAAGACTTTCTAAGATAAGAATTTGAGGGTTTGTGGATGCATTTGTTTCCCTTTGATACATAGGAACATGTTTTATAAATTCTCCTCTCTAGCCAGCTTTGCCTTTGACTTCAGATAGGGCTTTGTCCTGCAAGATGCTCTTGGAGGTGCTGAGAACAGTTTCTTAACACGAGGCAGGATGAACATCCTTCTGCATCATATTGAGAAAAACACTGTTGTTTACTACTGCATCTGAGTAAGATTTGCTCATCATCAAAAGTGGAGATTCTGCCAGATAGGGTGAGCAGACAGCAAGTGTAAAAAATTGGGACGGGGATAGGGGGTGGTAATAGGTGCATATATAAGAAAAAACCCAAAATTGGGACTGTCTCAGTAAAATCGGGACATCTGGTCACTCTACTGTGAGACTATACTGGGATGACGTAGGTGAGAAACTAGAAGTTAAAACATTTAACTGTGATTTGGTATATGTAAATCAAGTCCTTAGCAGCCAGTGGCTGTAAAAAGGTTACTCCAAGACTCTCCAGCCTGCCACACAAGAGTGCCACAGAACCCAAGGACTGGCCCAGCTTGCTATCATATACATGAAGCGTTAGCCATAAGGGAATGTATTTCTGACTAAACAAGCCCTAAACTAAAACATTTGAACCCTTTGCTTTTGACTGCTGTTATTCTCTTTAAAAGTTTGCATTTTTTTCAGCACAGCTGTACTATGTTGCATGATGCTCTTGCTTTTAGCTCACTTGAAGATAGTGCCACTGGCAAGCTAGATTTCTGCTTGACTGTCTTGTCAAGGAAATCAACTTTTAAGACCAGTTTCTGCTCTTACACACAACTCCTTCAACTCTTGTAGCTGCATGGGAAGTAAATCAGGAAAGAATTTGGCTCTACATAATTAATCCTACTACTGAAATAACACAAGAAGGTGCCACTCAGCTTGGGCAAGGGTGGCAGAATCCAGCCCCCGGAGAGAGACAAATAGGACTGGATTGTGATTATAGGCGCAGCTCAAAATGAGGCGTGATGGGTACTACCTGGCAAGAATTCTGAGTGACACACACACATGTTTGAGTCACAATTCCTTCCCTTGCTCCTAGGCAATTGGGGCTTGGGAGAGAGCACAGAAGTTTACTGCTGGCCTCCTACAGAAGAAACAAATTATGCCTCTGCTGATGACACGGGGGGGGGGGGGGTCTTCAGCTGCACCCCTGAAGCTCTTACAGAGGAGGTGGCCTCTTGTTGTTGCTCCTGCTGCTGAACAACAAAAGGGTCCTGAGGTTGGGAGTTGCTGAAGAGACTCACGTTCATACCTTGTCCTCTATCACCATCAAAATAGACAGCTTCAGCCCAGCCTCTGAGTTAACGGTCTGCATAGACATGGATATCCCCATAGGCCTGCTTATTTCTTATAACTGCCACTGTCAATAAACCCTCCCCTGCTCTTTGCAAAGGTGGGTAAGTATTATTATCCCTATATTATAGATGGAGAAACTAAAGGACAGAGATATTAAGTGATTTGCCCAGAGTCTGGTAACCCAGAATCTGGGGCAGAGCTAGGAGCAAAATGTAGGCCTTCTGATGAAGACCTCTGCTCTAACCACTAAACATGCCAGCTCTGTGGCATATGTACAAGCTGTCAGTCACCAGGGTAAGATTCTGTCAATAAGTCTTTGATTACATGTCAATCCTAATCCTAAAGGTTATTCACTTTTTTGCATATTCATGTAAAATGTCTGATTGTTAAGGTAAAATCAAGCCTTTGACGCCTCTATAAATATTTGGGCAATGACCCAGAATGACTGGCCAACATGCTTGCCAACTCTCCATTAGATGTCATCCCATTTTGCAATTAACTATTATCATTTGATAACCTCTTGGGGTTAAGAATACAGATGTAAGATCTCCACTATTTCTAATGGGAATACTTCATGTTAGAAGTATGTTTCCCTTGAGAATGACATCACCACAGGGACACATATTTCAAATTTTTTGGCCATCATATTTTGAAAGCTTCTTCAGAAATACAAAATATACTTTTTGTCTTGAAAGAGCTCTTCTATTGGCCTCAAGTAAACAAACTACTATTTAACTCTTTTAAAAACCTAGAACAAAAAAGGATCATGGGAAACAAAGCAATTGATAATAATGTAGTCCACAAAAGGAAGCATGTTTTAGTATATTTTGTACATAATGTGTACATTATATGAAATAGTTTAATCCTTTTTGCTTTGAAGGGATGTGTTGTCATTTTTGTGATGGTGCAGTGTAAAAATCTTTAGGTAGTGGAGCCTAAACCAAAACTTATGATCTGAATATCCAGATTTTGCAGAAGTTTGGATCTAGGTTCAGATCTGAAGTTCATAGCTAGTCTTTATCCATAGTATATAGTCATCCAAACTAACACCTTAGGATTGAACCTTCCCACAAACTTTGGAGAAGATCGGACAGCCAAACCTGGGCTCAATCTTTGTTTCTAAAGGATGGATTTTCATCAGTTAACAATCATGGGAGTTGCACGTATTTAACTCTGCACTAAACATAAATACCATTTGGAAAAACTGAAGCCAAGTCAGTGACTGTCAGTTAAGAGTGTAAAAGGCCTCACTGCTATGTAAATAAGTGAATAACAAAGGGTAAATAAGGTGGGATATTTGTTAGTTAGTTTGTCTGGGTTTCTTCTTCTTCATCATCTTTTCCTCCTCCTCTAATTTATGCCCTTAGCTGGGTGTTGCAGCTATTAGGAAAAGTGAAGAGTTGTAAATTAAAAGGAGTAGAATCTACTATGTCACTTGACTCTTCCACACTGATTCCGGTTTCCATTACATCAGTGTAAATAAGAGTGATGTCACTGATGTCAGAATTTGTGCATGTGTGGGGAGACTCAAACCCCAAGAGTCATCTTTGATATCCCAGGATATAACATCATTTAAAGCAATGTATGTGGAGACAGCTCAGCCTGAGAACAAAGGTCTCCAGCTTTTTCTAACCTTGTTGGAAGGATAGATATTTATTATCTCATGGTACATTCTGGGTCCTTTTTATTCAGATTTTATTTGTTACAGAGATTAGATCATGCTCCAGCCTCTCTGGGGCAGGGAGCACTGGCCTTTCAGTCAGGACAGCTTTTACTGAAGGCATTTTTTAATTGACTCTTGCCTTGTTGAGGCTGATGGGAGCAATTTCTTTAAAAAGGTTGATGGCTGCATTAAAATGCTTTGTGGGACTTCCTTAATCACAGTTATTGTTTTAGACTGGTTCTAGATACAAACAAGTAAAATGCTAACTCTTTATTCAAAAGATAGCAATATATTTACTACTGTTACCTTAAATAAAACCCCACATGAACTATAAAATCGTTTGATAATACTAACTTTTCCAAAACAATTAAAAATGTAGTTTTAAATATGCCCCTGAGAACAATCTTTTATGTCAACAAATGAATATTTAAAAGACTTTATTAAATAAACTCTAAGGCTAGTTAAACTTTCAAATCCACAATTTAAAAACTGCTTCATGCAGCATTTTATCATTGCTTTCATTCTCAAAGATTTATAGAATTTCCAGAATGTTTTGATGTAGAATAATTTCAATATATATATTTACATGAAACAGAAGTATTTATAATCTTAACCACTACACAACAATTAACTGAAGTTTTAGTGTAAAAACTATTTTAAAAATATCATACCAGAATATTTTAAATACCCATTATATATAATTGCATATCTCATAAATTTAGATAGTTTATAAAAAACAATCAGAAGGAAATGGAATTCTATTCAATTTTTGGTCTTATGCATAAAGTCATATATACCTGTTTGTGTGTGAGATAACAATTTAAAATATAAAACATGTATAGTAAGAGATGTGCTGGACAGTTCTCAACTAATTCAGAAAGCCATAAATGTAGGGTGCTTTACATATCACAAGAGGCACAGACATCTCTCCTATTCCTCTCACTTCAGTTCACCTGATCAGTTCACACAAGACACTAGGTGCTTGAGTCTTCATGCAAGCAGAGGTGAGAACTGCTAAACTGAAAGAAAATCTAAGTGAAAGGGAAAAGCTATTCTAAGAGCTTTCACATGGCTCCTGTTGCTAGGGCAACCAGTTTCTTTGTCTGCATGTGGTCAGAATTAGAGTATTTGCATCATCTGAAGTCAGACCCTCACACAAAGCACATTGCATCATGTTAACATGAAAGTAAAATATTGGTTGCTTAAAACTAATGACACAAGGAAAAAATACTAAAATATAACTTAAAAAATAGTTCCCTGTTTTCTTATTTTGGGGAACATTTGGAGAATGGAGCAGTAGTCTGACTTACTCTTTTTAGAAAGGAGAAGAAATATTGAAGAATCTCTGTCTGCCCTCCAAGTCTGAGATACAGAGAAACTTTTCTATTTTTATTGTTTATTGTTATTCATATTTCAGTAGAACTGTCCATTCTTTTTAATTCCTCACCATTGGGTCTGACCCTGCAAAGTGCTGAGCACCTTGTGTGAGGCTGTCTGCTCTCAACTCCTCTGATGTCAATGGAAGTGAAAAGCGGTCAACTTTCAACACCAAGACTGGGGCCTAGATATCTCAAGACCATACAGGCTAGGCCAGGGTTTCTCAAATAGGGGTTGCCACTTGTGTAGGGAAAGCCCCGACGGGCTGAGCTGGTGTGTTTACCTGCCCCGTCTGCAGGTCCAGCTGATCGCGGCTCCCACTGGTCCGGAGCAGCGATCTGCAGCCAGTGGGAGCCGCGATCGGCCGGACCTGTGGACTGGGCATGTAAACACACCGGCCCGGCCCACCAGGGGCTTTCCCTACACAAGTGGCAACCCCTGTTTGAGAAACCCTGGGGTAGGCTATATCCCTCCTCTCTATCTATCTAGGCATTTATACCATGTTTATAAAGCACCTGCATCTCCCATTAATTTCCATCTCAGAATCTGTCCCAAAATGTACGTAAAAGGAAATTAAAGCACAACATAGATCTACTTTGGTGTCTTGTGTGAATCTTTCCGTTATAACAAAAATGACAGACACAGTACCAACTAACCTTCTACCTTCCCCATAACTCAGAAAAACAAAACCGAAGACCTGAAACAAACAAATAATCCATCCCAAGAAGGTATTTTTACACTGAAAAAGGACATGAGCTAGGGACTACATGAAGACCATTAGAAGCTTTGCTGTTGCTAATCAATTTTACTTGGAAAGTGCCCGTACTGAAGGGACAGGCATCAGTCTAAAACCCTTAGACAGAAATTCATAAGAATTGTCCTTAAAGTCCTGAGAAACTTGAAAGTCTTTGAAGATTAAGGGATGACTTGATTAGTCTAAATATCACAATGAGAAACAAATAATAATGGGCTCTTCACTCTAGCAGAAAAAGGTATAACATGATCCAATGTCTGGAAGTTGAAGCTAAACAAATTCAGATTGGAAATAGGATGTAATTTTTTAACAATGAGAGTAATTAAGCATCAGAGCAATTCACCAAGAGTCATGGTGAATTTTCTGTCAGTCACAATTTTAAAATCAAAATTGGATTTTTTTGCAAAAGATATGCTCTAGGAATTATTTTAGGGAAATTCTATGGTCTGTATTTGTCAAGGTTCCTTCCCCACTCTGAACTTTAGGGTACGGATGTGGGGACCTGCATGGACACTTCTAAGCTTAATTACCAGCTTAGATCTAGTATCACTGCCACCACCCCCAAGCACTACTTTTTCTTCCCTGGGTAGCCTTGAGAGACTTCATCAGTTTCCTGGTGAATACGGATCCAAACCCCTTGGATCTTAAAACAAGGAGAAATTAACCATCCCCCGTCCTTTCTCCCACCAGCTCCTGGTGGATCCAGATCCAACCCCTTGGATCTGAAAACAAGGAAAAAAATCAATCAAGTATTAAGAAAAAGGCTTTTAATTAAAGAAAAGAAAGGTAAAAGAAAACTCTCTGGGAGAGATTAGCATACCAGCTACTCTCACAGACAACAGATTCCAAACAGAGAGGATGTTCCCCCTCTGAGGGGCAAAAACTTAGTTACACACAAAAACTCCCATATACCCAATTTTGATAATTCCCTTAATGGATACCAAGACAAGTTACAAAGAAAATAAACATAAAACCTATTATCCCTTTCTAAACCAAAACTTACTACTCTGATAAGAGGCTGGTTCCTTATCTTTTTCACTCTGGCTGAAACTGAAACTCTAAACAAAGGAAAACTTCCCTCCTTCCCTTTGAAACATCTTGTACCCCCATTGGTTCCTCTGGTCAGGTGTCAGCTAGGCTAGGCGAATTTCTTAACCCTTTACAGGTAAAAGAGGCATTAACCCTTAACTATCTGTTTATGACAGTATTATATAGAAGATCAAACAAGATGATCTCAGTGGTGCCTTCTGGCCTGGAATCCATGAATCTATGAATTGTGCATGCACCAGAATGCAGATCAGCAGTACATGAAACATCATTACTATATGGAAAAATAAAGAAAGGCATATCTGAAAAGCATAGTAAATACACAGAACACTACTGAATTAGCAGCTTTCATTTACAAGTTTTGAGATCATCAGACAACAGGCTCCACAATTTAGTAAAACAGATTGACTCAAAAGAGGCCTAAATTTACAAGGACGCAGAAACATAGGAAAGAAAAAAAAACTTCCAAATTTAGTTTAAAAATGCAGATGGCTTTGTTTTTTCATTGGCAATCCTAACACTTTTGCCTTTGGACATTTTATTTTCAAGAAACATCTGTCCAATTTGGACCTGTCATGCTGTGACTGTGATTAGTTAGAGATGTTACAAAAAGCAAAGTTACTCATGCAAGGAAAGCCTATGGATTCAGAATCACATGATCAAATAGCAGCTGTAGCAGTGCACTTCAAGACTACAACAAAAGTGTAATAATAAACGTTCACATTTCTATAGGAACTTTCATCCAAGGATCTCTAAGCACTCTACAAACATTAATTAATTACATCTTTTAGAGAGGTGGTATAATAAGAATTCATTGTCACCTCTGGGATGGAAAATGACACATATGCAAACACTATACAACAGCTTAGGGTAGTAAAGTAGGGATAGAATCCAGTTGAGACTGCAGGAGGGACTGAAGTAGGCAGCATGTAATTACCAAACACTGAGTTTGGCCACGATATCATATTTAATATCCCCAGTGGAAGGGAAACTGCCATGCGATCTTTATGGCAACAAGTGGTCAGGTAGGAAAATGTTTTATCCAAAAGGCAGCACTGTGTTCTGCTTTACGTCTCATCCAAGTGAACTTTGAGCTAAATTCTCCTCTCACTTTACATAAAGCATAAATCCAGCATAAATCCATTGCCAATTCTTGTCTCTGAGTAGAACTACTCCAGATTTACACTCATAACGAGCAGCAGAATTTGGTGTTCTATATCTCTGATACCATCCCATGGGACTGACACAGAGGACAAGTATCATCTACCAACATCACTTCCTGTAGTCTCTACAGCAGTCATCGTTATGAAGTCAACACTTACGCACAGTGGTATATAAGCAGCAGTTATTCCTTATTCTAAATAGAGGGAGGTAACCACTTTGAAGCAAACTGTGGGTAAATGTTGACTCTAATGCAAGTGCTCCTCTGAGGTGTCTCATTCAGGTACTTACCCAGTTCTTGCTTAACTTCTGAACAATTATGGGATCACAGTCAAAGTGTGAGATGAGTGAGCTAGATTGGCATATACCTAACTTCTTCTCAAGGTGCATGCACCATTAAATACTCTTGCTGAAAGTCCAATTCAAGTAATGTATATTTTGTGTATACAGGATCACTACCCACACTGCCACATTACACTCAATAAATAAATACTGACCCATCAATCTTCAAGTTCTTCAAAGAACAGGTTCACAAAAATGCATAGTATTTTCCCCCATATGAACTATAATCCTCCTCTTGAATGCAGGTATTGTCATCTCTACTGAATATCAGAGACATGCACAGACTTAAAAAAATGTTGCAGAATGAAAATGAAAAGAGGCAATCTCTTATCAAAGGGATAATAGTCATTCCAAAAATAATTATATAAAAGCCAATGTAAGCTGATCTTTGTTACACACTATTATTTATGAGGGATTTCCATTGCGATAAACTGTACTTATCCAACAAAGAGCATAAGCCCACAATCACCTTTGCATCATATCAAACCCACTGAACCTTAGCAATATTCAGTGTTTTCTACAGGGATCACACGTCATTATTAAACCCCTTTCATTGTATTGTTTTGAATGGAAATATTTTCCTGTCAAACATTTTCTTTTCAGTTTTCTTCATAGATCATATATTGATATTATCTAAGCTACCTAAATTCCTTTTTATTATCTACATAGAAAATGCATGGGGGAAAGTGGATAGGAGCATCAAAGGGCAAAAGAAGGGACAGCGTGGACTGACAAATGTAGAGAAAGAATTGGAGTGTGTCAGACTTAGAAGCTTTTCAGTCTGACCACTCACAATTTGTGTGAGAATGCCTCAAAATGAGAATGAGCGGTACCACAGAGAATAATGATACATGCACTTTCCAGATGAGAACATTTTTTTTTCTGAGACTGAGCACAGATAAACCAACTGAAAGCTGAGAAATACTTAAGTTAATTTACTTGCTTTACATAGCATACATTTGGTGAATATTCATTTACTTCAAAGGCTTTCTAGCTTGCTTTCACTGAACTATTTTTGCATTGGTCATTTTCTGTTTTTCAGCTGTTACAAATATTTATCACAGAGTGAGGATCATTTTTTTTCTAGCTTTAAATAGTCCTGAACAGATTGATTAATCTAAACAAACACCCTGATCCTTCAATGTGCTCCAGTTGCTTTGTACTACGTGGTACAGAACAGACTTAAACCCAGCTTAACCAAACATGCAAAGAGCCAGCATAAGGGCTTTGGCACTATTTCCTCTCCTGGCTGCCAGGGTAGGGTGTCCTGGTTGTGGCTTCCCTGCCTCCTGGCCATCCCCTTGCAGATGGATCTGCTCCTACTGCATCTGCCCCCTTGGGGATGTTGATAGATGACTTTGGAGAAGTGCTAACTCTAACTTACGCTAATATAGCCACGCCCAGCCCAGGATCAAGCAGTCCAAAAAGTGACTTAAAGCCACCTTTGCATTTCCCTCCTGAGCTGCAGTGTGAGCTCCCCAGCCACAGCTGAGGATCAGGGCCAATAACTGCATCAGTTTTTGTACCCAAAATAGAGAAGTAATGGAAAAGTTAAAAAACATCTTTATGTAAACCCTTGTGATGGAAAACAGCCGTACAGCAGTTCTCATCCAAGAACACTGTTACAAAGAAGCAGTTTTTTTGATACTACTGTATATGTTATAAAAGTGTTCAACAGCTAAACTCCATTAGAGTTTTATTTGTATTACAATACGTTAGGCTGCTCAGGTTGCAAATTCAGCTTTAGCTATTTAAGCTATTAGAAAGGATTTGGAGTCAACATGATCAACTCCTACTTGAAACGGGCAGGAGGAAAGGACTTATGTATAAGCTTGAGTGATGTTTTTCTCTCTGCTGCATCGCCCCTCCTTCAGAGTGAGACTGGCAGAGATGCAAAATGTCAAAGGAGCTGTTGCCCAGGGATCCCGGGGAAACCACGACAGGCTCCATAAATCCCCGCCTGAACACAGAGAGCCCAGTATTCTCTCAAGACCCCATTTTGCCGCATTTGCTTCCAGACAGCACGTGGTTTCGGTGACTACCCTTGTCCCCTTTGGTTCCTGGAATTAGTCCATCGGTAAAGGAAGAATCTGGCACACAGAGCAGTAGTTCCCCAATCTCATCTCCCTCCAACTGGAGTGCCATCTGGAGCTGAGGTGCTGCAATAACACGGAGGGAGAGAAGCTATGTGGAAGGAGATGATGACATTCCTTTGCATGGGATCCCCCACCCTATTTGGATCTCCATGATTTTGCTCACCTCTGCACTGCACAGTGGAAGGGAACAAAGAGCCCTTCACAATACAGTCAGTCACTGGCATGAATGAGCCGTGTCAGTAGTGAGATTGGCTCAAGTTGCAAAGCGTGAATTAAGAGGCACAAATTCTTCCCAACTTTGGGGTTGTTCAGATACAGGTTTCTAGTGCAGGCACATTGCCAAAAGTGTCCAGAAGCCTATGGGTATGTCTACACTTGGAGCCAGGGGTACGATTCCTAGCTCACATAGACATACTTTTGCTTTCATTGAGTTAGTGCATTGAAAACAGTAGTGGAGCCCCGGTAGTACGGACAGTGGTGAGTGATGCAATGGGCTCGCCATGCCGAGTACATACCCCATGGGGTTCAGGTCCATGCCCCCGCTCGCCACTGTCCATGCTACCCCAACTACACTACTACTGTGCACTAGTGCACTAAAAGCTGTTGCAAATATGTCTAAATGAGCTGGAAATCATGCCCCCAGCTCCAGTGTAGACATACGTTACCTGTCAAGTCATTTGTATATAATTAGTTGGACATCTGAGTCCATTTCCTAGTGAAAAGCTTTCAGCTACAAAAATAGCCAGCACCATTATTACCCTTTTTGGCAGTCTGAAAAAGAGACTAAAACTCGAATAGTTAAGGAGAATGAACTGCAGGGGCTCCCCCAGGATAAGGCAAAGCCACAGTGAAGTGTAAATGGAGAAATTTATGCTTGTACTGCCTGATCCTGTTTTAGGGCTTAATAAAGGACCTCTTACCATATCTAGTATGATTTCCCATTTCTCAGTCTGCTTATACAGGATCTATATGCCTAGTCATTATCTTTTTGAGTTCTCCTCCCAGACTCCATTCATGACAACGACACTCCACTATATATGGCTCAATTCAACACAGCCAGCAGTCTTAGCTCAAGAGAGGCCTAGGATTGGGATAGCAGGGATGCTGCAGATCAAGACTGACGTTATGGGCAAAGCTCTGGAGAAAAGCTTGCACTGCCACACAGTGCCTGTCTTGAGCTAGTGCTGTAAGGTCTTCTTTTCACTTTGATGACCACAATATTCACTTTAAGCTTTTCCAAAGAATTATTTTGACATGGAGGAGCCTATGCAAATTGTATCCTTTGGTTTTAATACCTTCCATCCAAGCTTCTCAAACATTAGTCTGCTGAGCTGCAAACCAAACTGAGGGAATGTGGACATTTCTAGTTAGAGGGATGGTCCCCTGCTGGAGGACACTATCCAAGCTAGCTATCATTGAACTAAAAATAGAATTTAGTTGCAACAGTATGAGCAGCAGGAGGGGCTAGCTGGCCCCCTGAGTGCATGCCTAGGGTCTCTGAAGCGCACATACTCAGGGCAGCTACATTCTATTTTCAGCATGCTAATGGAATGAGAGCTTAACCTAGGAATCACACCCCAGGTAGAAGTTTAGACATATCCAGAGTTAGGTATTGTAAGCCGCACTTTGCAAATGGGGAAATTTAAACACATCAAGGCTAAACGACTTGCCATAGACCACACACAAATTTTGTGGCACAGCTAGAGGAAGGGAACACATCTCTTGACTTCCAGTCCCACGTCAGTCTTAACCACAAATGCATACTTCCTCCTAAATTTTAAAAAAATGATAGATGATGTAGTCTATTAGGAGAGGGCTAAAACCACAGAAGAAGCCCAGAATGTCAGTCTCCGATTTTCTATTTTCATAGTAGCTCCTCCTTCTGTATTGTAAACAATGGGAGAACAAAAGAAGGGGAATAGCTACAAGGAAGAAAACTAAGCCCTAAATCAGAGCTAGGTGTTAATAAGTAACTGGAAGAAAGAAAGAAAGAAAGAAAGAAAGAAAGAAAGAAAGAAAATAATAGTTCATCAGCACTATTTCTTGTTGTTCAGGCAAAGAAGCAGACCTCTCATGTACAAATAAGGGTATACCTTTTCTTGCTCATTGGTGACCCAGATCATCAAACTAGATGAGAGAATGAAGATTTTGCAATTTCCAAAGCCCTTTACAAATCAGACCATTAAGTCACAGGAATCATACGTTCATATACAAACACAATCAATTATTATTTCTCTTTCCTCCTTCACATAAATCAATTTTAGAATGTATTATGGAGAAGGAAATTGACACTACACAACATACAGATGTCCTGAGAACTCTGAAAACTGTTGACTGAGCAAGCTACCTGAGAGATCACCTTTCCTTCATTTCAAAGCTTGTATTCTCTAATTTTGCTAATGCTGAGAGATGTGTCTCTTCATAGGGTCATGTCCCTTTCCCTTTGGAAAACAATGCAAGAGGATTGTATAAAAAACTCTCCAAATTCAGACATATGGAATCTTGTCTGTAATTTGTGTTTGGGAGGAAGAGTTGTTTAAATTATATACATAAATCACACTATTTCCATAAATTTTATCTATGGATCTCTGACAGCAACAGTCCATATAAGCTAACATTTTTACCATGTGCAGCCTATGAAACCTGGCCTTCACAATCTTTGTCATGAGAACAGGATAGTTGCTGTGCTGTTTTTGTTCTTGGCACATTCCTTTAACTAAATCATAATAGCTACATTTCCTTTCTTGTTAATGTGAATTTACTGCTGATGAAAGGTACCAGATTAGCAACTCTGGAAACTGAAGTCTGCTATTTATCCAGAGAACTAGCACAATATATATAAGGGAGTGCATATTACCACCCCACCAAAGTGCCTCAAAACTGACATGCCGGAGACACTTCTACAGGCAAATGGATAGTTCGTACTCCATGTATATTTAGTTCTTGTCCTCTCTAGTGAATTTGCCAGCAAGGGTGCCAACTGGATCCAACTGAAAAATTGGATCAACTTTTAAAAAACATTTTCAATTACAATTTCACCCTGATTTTATATAAAAATTTCAACAAAACCATTTCATTGTAATTTAGAGTTTTGAAAACTTCCAACCAACTTCGAATGCCAGTTGTAGGGGCAAGAGGTTGCTTTTGATATAATGACAATCATTAGTGTAATTTTAATCTCACGTCTAGTCTGAGAAAGGTGGCATTTTTCATTTGACATTTTCAAAAGAGCTGATAAAATAAAGGGAAAATATTTTGCAATTTTTTTCTTCCCCACCCTTCAAACTTTCAAATTTTAACCAGCTTTATGGGCAGTCAAATGGGGTGGGGAGGGAGAAATGCAAAAATTTCAGCAAAATGTTTCCTATATCAGCACTTGCTGAAGTTAATTTTCGCATAGCTATCTGAACTTAAAACTGAACACACCTTTCACTGTTAGCCAGAGCCAGACACCATAGATATTTTACCAGCCCGGTACCTCCATTCACCAACTTCACTTTTGACAGGATTAAAAAGATTTGGGCACAAACCTGAAAATAATGCATTTTTATTATATGTGTGCATCACATCATATTGTTTTATCAAGATCATCCTTTCACAATGTGTTAAGCTATGTTGCCTTGCAGGCCACTTTTGTGATGCAATCTACAATGGCATGCTGTATTGGACAAGACATTATGCAAGGTGTATGCTATAAATGCAACATCAAGTGTCTGAAACAGAACATGTCACATCCAAAACAATGAGCAACAAAAGCCTTTGCAGGACAATCCTGATGCTGAAAAACTCTCTTCAGACAATGCCACTGGCAAATAGTTCCTATGAACGACCAACTTTCAGATTCATACTTGAACTAACAAACGTAGACGCTAAAGAGATTTCAGAACTATACTTGACAGGGGGCCATTATATGTGCTATAGAATAACCAGGGTCAACATCTCCTCTCTACTGAGGACAGTGATGTTGCACCATTGTCAGTGAAAGGAGAATTTGGCTGAGATAATGACAGCAAAGAGTAAAACACTTAAAGACCATAAAATTTTAGTGTACTATATCAACAAGAACAGTTAGATAACTTATGAGTTGGCCTTAGAATATATTAGTGGTTACACATGAAAAGTGTTTATTTATAAAATCTTAAGTCCCTCTTTTTCTTTTGATATGCTAGCTGGCTCACGTTCACTACCTATGGCCAAATTCAGAGGTGATGTATAAGATGGTGTGAGATAGATTCCCTTACACTTAGATTGCCTCTAAGGTCCCTTATGCCTACTTATACTCACTCACCAATGAATAAGGATGGCTACACTTGGGCAATTTACATGCTGAGGAGCCAGAAGAAGAGGCAGCCTACTTTAACTTACCCCTTCCTGTTAGTTCCTTTTCTTTGCTTCACTCCTCTCCTTCCAACCTTCCATATATGAGGTCCAGTAACACAAACTTCCTTAAATTCCCTTAAATGGGTTTAAGGGTTCCTTGGTTGACCAGATCCACAGGTGATGTGGAAAAGATGAGGAAAATTACATTTTGGTAAGTGAGTGTGAGTCTTAATTATTCTAAGTAAATGGAAATGGAAACTAAGTCTGAGGGAAATTAAATTGTTGTAATGTACTCATGGGACAGGGCGTGGAAGAAGGTGTAGGATACACCAACTCAGACTCCCTCTAGACATACAGAACTCAGATTCACATTGAAATTTAGCTCCTATTATCTACCTTTGAAAAATCAAATGTACCCTAGTCTGTAGACACCAGAACATTCTGTGCAAAATCTTTAAAAGGATACTGTTACATTTGCTTAGGCCACAAATTGATGTAGCTTGACATATCTTAGGTTTTGCCCCAGAGGCACAGATTCTTTTCAAACAGTCTTTGCACAACATTATGCAAACAAGAACAATTGCCTGGTTTGCTATGTGACCCATTGTGTCAAACAACTATTTACATGTGTCTCGTGTCAGGTGACAATGACGTGTGCGGTGGCAGGTGACAGTGCATGGTCACCTATGTATTTGTGATAGGTCTGATCATGAACTCGGCATTTTTGGGAAGAAGGAGAGGGGATTTCTTCCTATACTGTACCAAAAACAAGTTACCAAAAATCAAACCAAAACAAAATGCCAATAGGCACTCACCTATGTAAGGTTATCACAGAGTAGCTGGTCCCTGTGGAAAGACTGAAGCCAGCTCCCGTGGACCACAGCAGAGGAGCTCAATCCAGCCATTTAAAGAGGGCTGAGCTTCACCTAGGCCTATAAAGGGCTGCTGATGAGGCAGCTGAAGAAGAACTAAGACAGGCTGAGCTTTCAGGAAGGCAAGCCCTGCTGGAGTGGGGCCAGCTCTTGTGTTGGGTTCTTTGAGTAAAGGGTTCATGGAAGCAGCCTTGTGGCTGCTGCTCCAGGAAAGGAGCAGAGCTGACTGAGGCTGGGAGGCAGCCAGGAGCTGGAGTGCCAGAGACTCCTGGGAGTGGTGGCACTGAAACCTGGGGCCAAGGATTGTGTTCTGTTTTGTGTGCCAGCCTCTGTGAAAGAACTAGACCTCCTTGAAAAAGACTGGGCATGGCCACGCATGCTTTGGAGCTGGAGAGAAACACAGTTCAGTGACAAAGGCAAAGGCATTACCATGAAAAGGCTGCAAAAGCACAAATGGACAAAATCAAAATCTAACCAGAATTGTTTGCAAAACCAAAGCCTTCTTTTTGGTTAAGTTTTGATTTTACTAAATTAAAGCTCCCAACCATTTTAACCTATGTCCCATCTTATCCAGCCTCCATCATTTTTGTGAGTAAATGGCTGCAATTTCATTCCATTTCCATTTTAAATAGATTTAGTTAAACATCGGATGGTTTCGGTTTTCCAAAATCTCATTGGTTGGTGTTTGGTTTTACTAAACCAGATCATCCAAGGGTGATTCGGATATAGATTCAATTTTCTCAGAACCTCTCATGTTAGGGTAAATGGTTCCAGTTTTGGCCCTTTTTTAGCCAAAAGAATCTTCATAGCAATGATTTACTTGGAAAGGGCAAACATATTACAGCAAAGATATCCCGGAGGCAGAAAAAGTGAAACTGGACTGCCATTCTAGCTCATGTTAGTTCTGGCACAGGGGTGGGCAAATGTTTTGAGCCGAGGGCTACATCTGGGTGGGGAAATAGTATGCACGGCAGGTGCAGGGGGTTGAGGTGTAGGAAGGAGTGCAATGTGTGGGAGGGGGTGCAGTGTACAGGAAGGGGCTCAGGGCAAGGGATTGAGGCAGAGGAGGGGTGTGGGGTGCAGGGGGGGGTCAGGGAAGGGGTGTGGACTGCAGGAGGGGGCTCAGGGCAGAGGCTGGGGTGCACAGGGGTACAGGGTGCAGCAGGGAGCTCAGGGCAGGGGGTTGGGGGGCTGGGTGCAGGAGGAGTTGGGGCTCCTGGGTGGCAGTGTGGCCGTGGCCAGGGCAGGCTCCCTCCCTGCCTGCCCTGGTCCCGGCTCCGCACTTCTCCAGGAAGTGCTGCAGCCCCTGGGGGGAGGGGAGGGCGAAGGGCTCCGCGTGCGCTGCCCTTGCAGTGCCTCCAGGTACCTCTGCCAAAGCTCCCATTGGCCATGGTTCCCCATTCCCAGACAATGGGAGATGTGGGGGGCAGTGCCTGGAGGCAAGGGCAATGCACGCAGAGCCCTCTGCCTCCCTACTTCTGAGAGCAGCACTGGGCCCGTGGTGCCATGGGGGGCAATCCCGCAGGCCAGATCCGAAGCCCTGAGGGGCTGGATCCAGCCCACAGACTGTAGTTTGCCCACCTCTATTCTATCAGGTGAACATTCACAATTCCAAAACCACTTGTCAGGAAAATAGTTCTGTGGTCCCAGTTTTGAATCCTGTCCATCCTGTATGCTCAGGGACTGCACGTATGCACTCCAAATGCAGTCCCTAACACATGGCAGTAGAAATTATACCATACAGCCATCTGCACAGCAGCTATTCCACAGTGCAGCAGCCAAGCATGCAGTCCCCATTTTCTCCTGTTGCTGACATGGGTTAATAGGGACAGCACAAGAAAGAAAAGCAGAAATAATAGTGATTTGATCCAAAAGGGAACATAAAATAGAACTGTAGCAAGCAGGCAAGCAAAGAGTCAGCAGTGCGATGTGTCTGTGAGAGAGAGCAGCAGCCTAGCACAGCTGCATCCCAGAGATCCCATTTGTAATGACTCAGCATATTGCATGCCAAAAGATTTGCCCACTCCCACAACCATAGACGGTTAGAGGTGGATGCCTTGGACCAAATCCATCCCTGGTGTAAGCCCATGGAAGTCAATGGAGCCATGCCAGTGACGAAGGCCAATTGTGCATCAAGAAGTGATAAGCAGCTGAAAGAGTGTCAAAGCAAAAGAGGACTTCCCTTTCTAAGAACTTGGGAGTCTAGTATTACTCGTCTCTATTTCCTGCTGCCCTTTCAATTCATTCAAGTATTAGGTGGGTAGCCAAAGCCTATTAATTATCCGTAGCTAAAGAGATGGAATAGATAAGTCTCCCAGAAAGGATTCTGAAATTTGATCAGTTTTATGGATTTGGGCCAAGAGATTATCACTAGGCAAAGCATAAGCCTGAGGCCTGCTGCAAGTTAGTACTTAATGTGAGGAAATGTTTTCCAGACCTTAAGAACTATACCTGGCAACTGCATGCACTGATATGATAGAAAGGGAACATTTGCCAGGATTTTGTAATACGTTAAATACACAAACTTGTTTGTCCAGCCCCACGCACACCTATGGTGCTACATAAAAGATGAAAATGTTATAATGGAGTATGTTATCAAAGGACTGAGGCATGGCCTATCCTTTTGTAGGGACAATTTTGCATTAATCAAATAATGAATTATTCTCACAAATGTATGTACGAATTAGAAGAGGTTGAAAATAGGAAAATGGGGAAGGTCAGAAAATGTCGACAAAATTAGACAATAAAATAAAATAAAAACATCAACGTTTTCCCCAGAAAACAGACACTGTTCACAAAAAACTGAATTTATACAGAAAACTAAATTTTCATCAAAAACCAATTTCGATGGAAATATTTTAAGCAGTCCATGTACAAATGCTTCTATCTCCTGATTTTAACCTGTAATCAGGCAGTCAGAGGGGCAAAAATGAGATTTCCATCCAAAAGTGAACTGCATTCAAAGCTCAATAATCCGCACTCCAATGATGAGTATAAAATGGGGTGCACATTTTAGGTGTGCAAATTCCACCTGCAATAAAGGAGGCTGCCCTTCTGAAAATGTGGCCCAATATGAGACTCTTCCCCATTAGGGAATTTCTCTGGGGGCTAATTATTGCATGTATTGATGATTGCCCAGCATTTGAATGGTTATTTGTGTTTTTATTATGTAAAAATAAAAATAAAAGAGATTTCAATTAGAAAGTTTAGCTCTCAGACAATGAAGGATATGCACCTACCTAATCAAGTGAAAATAATTTCAATCATCAATCAGAAAAGAATCATATTTATTTATGACAAAAATGAGGGGAAGAATGGTTGTGTCGCTAAAGCATAAAACGGAGAGTCAGGTAATCTGGGTTCTAGTCCTGGCTCTGGTTGTTTCCAATGGAAAGTGTGGGTACTCATGACCTCTGAAGATTAGCCAATTTTATTTTCACAGATTCTAAGGCCAGAATGGAACACTGTGATCATCTAATTTAATCTCCTGTATAATACAGGCCACAGAACTCTCCCAAAATAAATCCAGTTTCAAGTAGAGCAAATCTTTTAGAAAAACACCCAATCTTGATTTTTAAAATATCAGTGCTGGAGAATCCACCACAACCCTTGGTAAATTGTTCCAATGGTTAATTACCCTCACTGTTAAAAATTATGCCTGGTTGCTAGTCTGAACTTGTCTAGCTTCAATTTCCAGTCATTGGGTCTTGTTATACCATTGTCTGCTAATTGAAAAGCCCATTATCAAATATTTGGTCCCCACGCTGGTACTTATAATTTGATCATGTAACATTTTTAAAAAATTATTTGGGCTGTGCACTGGCAATTTCTGTAGGTGGAATCAGTATTGGATTCATTTTCCCAATCTGCTGAGTGGCTGAGGCAGCCCTCATAATACCTGTGTTCTGTCTCTGTGAGAAGCAATGGTGGTTAGATCTGCCTAGTGGCAGTTGCCCTTCTGCCTACCTTCTGCATGTGGCCAGACGGGGCACCACCATGGATTTGGGCTTCACACCACACAGGGATTGTGCACCATCTGCATGACTCCCCCAGGTTCTCTCCCTACTTGCTTAGTGCAACTGCATCAGGGCTCTTCACATTGTGGATGAGGGGGACAAGATTGGTCTTTAGGGAATAGTGGCATAACAAACAGACAACTCCTCACGGAAAAAAGGCAGAAGGAATTGACTGGTTAAAACATGAGAATCCAAACACAAGGATCCACTGTGTAAATCAAGATTGATAATAAGGAAGAAGATGAAATTCATCAAGTAATAATCAAATGTTCATTGACCAATTTAAAAAGTCAGGTATTTCCTTTAATAAATAACAGGTATAAAACAATAGCTGGTGAAACAAAAAGATGCAAAAAGTCTGCATCAAATTACTATATCTTTGATTAGAAGAGCTAGTACTTATGATATCTTAGCAAAATTGGGTTTTGGCAGCTTTTTCAGCATCCATATATAGCCTGAAATGTTGCTTCTGAATACCAAATTAACAGAAAATCTAGGTCTCCTATTTCTTCTGAGTTCCATTCCACTGACTTTCAAATCACTGAGTGATTTAGTATACCAGGGAGTTTCAGAAACAGAATATACTTGGTGGCATTTCCAGTCTAACATTTTACTCAAATGTGCATTGTGCAACCCAGCAGATTGTTTAACTAAACCAGCTACAGGGGTCAACAAACATGACTCAGCTATGAACTTACTGAAAGGGTCCAAGTTGATATATTTGGGAGGGGGGGAAATCTATAATAAACCACAAGATTGGGTTTCAAGGCTTTAAATTTAGTTTCACAACTAATTGATCTGATAAAATAGGATCAGAAAGAAAGGTAGCACAGTCCCCTGATCGTAATTAAAGTCATTCTGTGACTGTGAGAATGAATAAGGGTATCAATAATCTCTGTGAAACTGTTAGAATCTACTAGAATACACTTTGCATATAAAAGGGGTTTAATCTAGAGATCCCTTAGCCATTAAAACTCTCAATAATCAAAACAGGGTCAAAAGGCAAACAAATTAAACAAAATCCAGTGATTAAGAAAATACCCAATTGAATAGTCTACGGTAATTTCATGAATGATATGCAACAGTTCACAATGCAAGAATGGGCAGGGCTGGGGAGGAGGGGGGGGAACCAAATACTATATTTGAAAAAGAGAAATTTGCCTGAATCTGATCTCTTAATTTTTTGACTACTCTGTCACCCACCACAGTTGTGTGGTCTGTTTTTAGAGAAAAAAGAAGCCAAGTGCACCTCCTTTGGCCAATGTTATATTGTCTTGGAACTGGAGTCAGGTTTCTCTTCAACAATTGAAGGCAACATTGTTGTCTTATGTGTTATCAAGCCTTTTGTGGATAAAGACCATGCCACAAACCAGAGAAAACTGTACCAAATGCAGAGAAATGTATCTGTACAGAAAATTTTTTTTCCATTATACTATTGAGAAAACATCTGTTGCTAATACATTTAGTTTTAGAAGATTAACGAGTAGCTGTGTCCCTCAGGAGATGGATTGATTTAACAAGCAATAGATTAGTTTAAAGAACAAAATGTTCATCAATGCTCAGTGCCCTTCCCTCACTCTGAAGAACCAATCTGAGGACAGAGAGGCTAAACAGGATGATTCAGGAGGCATTATAATTTGAGCTAGGTGCATTGTTAATTGTCCAAAAGCATGAAATATAATCATGATACACTGTTTCCTCAATTTTTTTATTCTTTCTCATCTTCCTTTAGTGTTTAACATTTTCGAAGACAATAAAATACATTAGGGAGAAAAGGAAAAGTCAAGAACGTCTGTGAAATACCCATGATCCAGGGGCATATGGGAAATATCCTTGATATCTAACGTAACACAGGCTCCAAATTTATGAGGGCTGCCATTTTTGATAACATTCTCCAAGGAATTGCATCCTCAGACACAACTACATCATTTCGGGTACACTGTATGTCTTTTTTAAATTTTAACTGTAAATTTGTATCTCATGAAAGATGAATAGAGCAGACTAGAGCAAGGAATGTAGGCAGTCTTGGTACAAGCTTCCTCACTCTGTGCTGTCAGTGCACCTCAATCCTAGACTAGGGTTGCAGTCATGGGTCTTTCTTTGAGGAGGATTGAAAGCTGTGTGATGTTTTCTGATGTGAATAAATAACCAGATGGCATTAGACTGATACCTTGACACTCATTTCACTCATAACTTAACTCAGGTCATTCTCTGCTTTGAGCTCTCCATCTCATCTTTTGCTTCTGAGCCCCCTCCTCAGGGTTGCATCTCCCTTCCTCTTTTGCTCTGAGCCCCCTCCTACCACAGCACACTCACTTTCCTGTCAGAACACCTCTGCTCCCAGGATCCACTTCCTCCCTAAATATATCTCTCCTCTCTCTCTCTCCCTCTCAGTTATACTGGTTCCTTTTTATTCCAGGATCTCATCTTCTATGGTGTTGGCCTTTCACTCTTCATTTCAAGTTTCTCTCTGTGTTACAAATCTCCCCCTCACACTACAATATAAGCCTGCCATAGTACTTCCAATGTAATGTTTAATAAATGTGCTATCATGCTACCTTCTCAGGGCAGCCACCACTCAGCCACACAAAGTTCCAGTGCTCCTGATACCATCCTCACTCACTAATTACTCTTTCTTTCCTCCTCCCATACCATTGTTCAGCCTGTATTAGTCACTACAGGTGAATGACTGGTTAGGGGTTGGGTAAGTGAGTGAATTGTCTCTCAAACTCTTCCCTGTCACTCAAATTCCCATACATACCCTAAGCATGTACAGTGAAAGTGAATCCTCTAAAGATTTATATTTGCTAGGAAATACTGACTATACGAAATTTGAATGGTATTGAAATTTCCCAGAATGAGATCTCTCATTCCAGGTGTTAGCTACGTCATTACTTGCCTCCGTGGAGCCTTCCCACTTTTGCATTTCTGAGCCAGATGGAAGTCTCAGAGGCACTCCATACTCAATAGAGCTTTGTGCACCAAAAGCTCATTGAGGACCCAGAGCAGCAAAGTGAAGAATATTATATACTGTACAAGGGTACAAAGAGAGCAGAGGATTTAAGGAGTTCTGCTAAAGGGATGCTCAAAAAGATTCATGATTTTCCTATGGGAGGGAAAATCAGAAAAACAGATATAGAAAGTGAAGAATTACAAAAGGTAAATTCCTGATCGAAATCTTAGAAATATTACTTCTGCACTGATAATGCTATCAAATGTGCCATACATACATAGACAATATATGATCACCTATGACAGAATGACATAAACACTTCTAGCAGCCATTTCAGTTATTCTCATGTACTTTCAAGTGGGATCAAATGAAATAATGTATCTGAGATTAGTCATATGGTAGATTTTTTAACAATGAAGATTCATGATAAAAGGAAACAAAAGTAAAATTTCACCTATACCCTTTGAACTTATGTCCTATCAAAGCCTAGAGCCTGCCTCAACAGAAGTCTAAAAGGATGGAGGATATATACAGTGATATGTGCAAATAGAGGAAAAATGCTATTGTGGAACTTACACAAGACTGAAACTTAAGGAGACCTGGGTTCATTTCCTGGCTGTGCAACAGACTTGCTATGTTATCTTGAGCAAGTAGAGTAAATCACTTCACCTCCCGGTGCTTCATTTTTTCAATCTGTAAAATTGGGGTTATGACAATTCTTTACTTCACACAGGTCTTGTGTGATTTACTTTGTGTGTGGAAAGAGCTCTAAGATCCTTGAATTGAAGGTGCTATTGGAATGCCAAATATTACTTATTTTAGTCTCAAGTTTGACTTGTCTCAGCTTTGGGAAAAGGTGAGTGTTTGGAAATTGGAGAGAGTTTCTGAGCAGATGCAGGTTTAGGCTGGAAAGAACTGGAGGAAGTTCTGAACTGGGATGGAATTGATTGAATTGGTAGGACAGTGTACAGTGGGGGGGAGGGTGTGGGTGAACTGAATGTCTATGAAGGGGTGTGCGAGAATGCCTGGGTAAGAGCTAGATTGGTGAAGGAGAGGTTGAGTTAGCATGCTAAAAACAGAAGTGTAGTCATGGCAGCATGAGTGGTGGGAGGAGCTAGGCACCCTGACTACATACCTAGGGTCTCACACGGGATCATTCTTGTGGTGGCTAGCTTGTCCCCTAGCTCGCATCACCATGGATACACTTCTATTTTTAGCACACTAGCTCAATCAGGGCTAGTGCAGATATGTCTCCCTAAAATGGAAATGACATCTTCCCGCTATTGTGTAGACATATCCAGACTCAGAAGCAAAAAATAAATATGCTTCCTGAAAGGTTGCAATGTAACACTACTTTATTTCTAAGAATCCAGAACTCTAACACACAAGAACCAGAAACAGAGAGAAAGACAAAGCAGCTTGCTCCCTGAGGCAGAAAGGAACAACTCACCCCTCCTTGCTCTAAGCTGGCTCTTTGCAGACTAACTGCTGCTGGAACTAGATTCCATGCATCCCTTCAGAGCCCCCTAACTACAAGCAGGACCAAGAAAACTCCGGAGGATTTAAAGTGCTAGCTGACAATTTTAATACAGTTTTCAATACACCACAGTTAGGTACAGATTAAACCACATCCCTGTGCAAGAGGGGGAGGAGATATGCAAAGTCTTCCTTCTTCATGTGCCCTCCATGCAAAGGCTACCTATAGTTGAAGTCTTTGGGCTCTCCTGAGCCTAAGGACTGCTCCTAACTAGTGACACTAGTTGTGCTGGCCACCCCAAAGCGGGTTGACACCTGTCCAAGTTTTCCCAGGATTGTCCCTTTTTTGAGGTAGCTGTGGTGGGAAATCTCTACAGGTGCTCAGTACACACTACCAGCTATCCAATTTTATGGGCTCAGGATCATCCCAGAGGTCCTGGGGTTTTGTACCTCAGAGGGGGCAACCCTGACCCCAAAAAGGGAAAGGAGAACCATGGCCTCATCCTTGCACCTCCCTGCAGAGCTGACCTTCCATAAGGGGTCTAGCAGTGGGTGAAATCCTACTTCTGTCTCCAGCAGTTCTGTAGCACTCACAGGCAAGCTAATGCCTTAAAGGTACAATTGAACTTTTAGACTCTAAGCTGATTGGAGCTAGAACTTTGTTTCCATCTGTACAATTCTGAACACACCATAGGTGCTCAATTAATACTACAAATATGGCTATTATTGTTATTTATTATTGGGCATAAAGTAGGCCTCACTCTAGCCTCCCTTTTCCGCCTACACTTTTGTGGCTGCAAATCATTACAGGACCTCTGAATTGTTATTTGTACCAAGTGACCCATTCTATCAGGTTATTAGACATCTAAATGACATCAGTGGGGCCTGCAATTTATTAGTGCAAAAAGGGAGGCCAGGTTTAAAAGCCAGACCCTTTGTGTCAGGTAAAACCCATTTTGGTAAATCATCTGTTCTCAAATGCAGAGGGCTGGCTTGTGACTTTACGCACAGCTCTCGGGAAAGGGTGGTGTGTAAACTGCCCTGCTCCAGGAGATGCTGTGACTCAGAGGGTACGTCTACACTGCACGATTATTTCGAAGTAGCTTAAACCGATATTACAAAACAGATCTAATAAAATCGGTTTAGCGCGTCCACAGTGGGATCCCAAAATCGATTGTTTGCGTCCATGGTCCAAAGCTACCATCGATTTCAGGAGCGGTGCACTGTGGGTAGCTGTTCCTCAGCTATCCCATAGTTCCCACTTCCGTGTTGAGAGCACAGTGCCTGTGGGAGCGAAAACACTGCCGGGTGGTGCTGGGACAGCCCACCCTCCTTTGTGAAGGCAGCAACGACACACCTTTGGGCGCCTTTTTCGCGGAGTGCATTGAGCAAACGCCATAGCACAGGGCAACTTTCCCCTTTTTTTTTCACGTGATGGTGGGGGAAATAACGAGGAGCTGTCCCTGAACCACGCCAGACACTGTGTTTGAACCTACAGACCAATGGAGCTCAGCCAAGAATGCAAATACTTTTCAGAGACTCGCTGTGGACTGTGGGAAGCTGAGTCCTTAGTACCCCGCTCCCTCCTTTCAGAGCGTCCATGTTGAGATCTTGGCTTCCGTTACGCTTGTCACACAGCGCTGTGTATCCTGGAGTTTTTATTCAACACGCTTTGGCATTTCGTGTTCTGTAACGGAGCTGGATACAACAGAGTTTGTTCTCCCATACAGCGGATCAAGACTAGTAATCTCCCGTACGAGTCTATGCTCGATGCTCTTTTTTGCGTATTTCAAACTGCATCGCCAAGCGTGCTGATCAGAGCCCAGCTGGGCAAGCAGGAAAGGTAATTAAAAGTTCGCGGGGCTTTCCTGTTACCTGCCGCTGCATGCCTCCGAGTTCAGATTGCTGTCCAGAGCGTCAGTGCTGCACTCTGGGATGCCGCCTGGAGGCCAATAACGTCGATTTCTCGTCCACATGAACCCTAATACCGAGATACACTATCGATTTAGCCAGATCCCTCCGTTTGGGAGGAGTTCCGAGAATCGATTTAAGGAGCCGTTTACTCGATATTACTGACGATGTCGTGTGAACGGATACAGCGTTAAATCGGTATATCGGCCTGTAAACCGATTTAAAGTCGCGAGTGTAGACCTGCGCCAGAGATACAGCCATTCTGAGGTACTATTCCTTCATAGCCCCCCTTGCTTTGTGCGAGGAGGGGCTAGAAATTTGCTGCTGGTGGGGCTGATGGCAATTGTCACCACTTTTTGTGCGGTTAGCTACACTGCGTCCAGTGAGTATGTTGTATGGTGGAAGGGTAGTGGGTGGAGCCATCTGGCCCATTCTCTTCTCCTATCCTTTCCCCGACCTGCTGCAAAGAATAAGACAAATGAGGTGACAGCATCATCTGGTCTAACGGCACTGGACTCTAGGCGCCACGTCTACACTACGGTGATAATATTGAATTGACTAAAAGTTGGTTTATAAAACTGTATTATAAATTCGATTTCATGCAGCCCCACTAGGCCACAGTAATTCGGCGTGTGCGTCCATGTCGAGGCTAACGTCGATTTCGGAAGCGTTGCACTTGTGGGTAGCTCTTCCGTAGCTATCCCATAGTTCCCGCAGTCTCCTCCGCCCTTTGAATCTGGGTTTAATATCATTATGCGGCGGTGTTCTAGGTAAATGTCATCAGTCATTCCTTCCCCCGGGAAAAACAGCAGCTGACAATCCTTTCGCGCCGTTTTTCCCTGATTGCTGGCAGCAGACCGATAGGCAGCAACCATTGGAGCCCGTTCAGCCTTTTTTTTTTCGGCACCGGTATGTGTGCGAGGCCGTGGAGAGAAGAGGCGATACCAGCGCTACACAGCAGCATTCACTTGCTTTGCAATGATAGCAGAGATGGTTACGACTGACGCGTTCTGTACGTTTACTGCGGAGAAAACTGGCAAATGAATGACGTTATCTCCCCCTCTGTACTGTCGCGTGCTATCATGAGTGCCGCTGGCTGAAATTGCCGGGCGCAACGCCAAAGAGCAAATTGGGATTGACTCACTTGGGACTGAGTCAATCCCTCCCTTAGGGTTCTAAAAATAAGAGTCCAGTCTGCACGAATAAGGCAAGTGATTTATTAGGGACCTAGTGTATCAGAGGCAGAGTGCTGCTCTGTGTCCGTATTCACAGGGGGTGCTCCTCCTGTCAACAACACCTACCAGTCCTTCCCTCTCTCCCCAAACCTTCCGGGCTTAACGCGTGGCAGTGGCTCCCCCATTGTCTGTGCTCAGTGAATTTGTAAAGAAGGCAGGAATAAGAACCAGAGGAACTTGTTAGTGAGATAAATGAGGTGGAGCAGCCTCCTCGGGCTATGGACAGTCCAGGGCAGTACAGAATCTTTTCTTTACAACAGGAAGAGGCAGGGGGCTGATGAAACTCAGCCCCTCAATTGCTGATATGATGAAGACAGTTTCACCAGGCCGTTCTTCCATCGACTGGTAGTAACTGGGGAGTTCATTTCGCCTATTTACCCAGGGCGCTCCCCTCGGCTAGCTCTTTCGAGGTCCAGCCAGGAGCATCCAGGGCTTGATCGACAATCGGAATTCCAGTTATTTGTTACCGGTCAACCACCGGGGGGGTTTGAGAGAGCGGATACTGCCTCAACTGCTGCAGCCATCACACGTTCTACAGCAGGGCATTCAGTACACATCAGTGGTGACATTGAAATGTCAAGAAATGATTCTTTCCGCTTTTTCTTTCACATGGTGGGGGGGGGGGCAAAATGAGAGCTATTCCCCGGAACCCCCCCCCCCACGCCAGACACTGTGTTTGAACGTAGCATGATCTTGGTTTTTTACCTCTCAGCCGAGTGATGCAAATACTTTTCAGAGAACATGCTGTGGGACTGGTGGATAGCTGGGAGGCCTCGTACTTCCTCCATCACATGAGCATGCCATGTGAGGTCTTGCATGGCTTCCCCCATTAGCTTGTCACCAGTGCTGTGTATCCATGGAGATTTTTTTTTTCAAACGCTTTGGATTCGGTGGTTTCTGTAATGCGGAGCTCGGATACAACAGATTGTCTCCGCATACAGGCGATCAGATCTAGTATCCGGCCCGTACGTCCACTGGAGAGCTCTTTTTGGATTTGAGACTCCCGGCCACTCTGTGGCTATATCAGAAGCTCCACGCTGGGCGTAAAAGAAAATGTAATTTCGAAAGTTTGCGGGCTTTTCCCTGTTTACCCCCGTGCCGCTGCATCCGAGTTCAGATGCTGTCCAGGCGGTCAGTGGTGGCACTGTGGGATACCGCCCGGAGGCCAATAAAATTGATTTCGTCCACACATACTAACCGTAATCCGATATGTTAATATCGAATTTAGCGCTACTCCTCTCGTCGGGGTGGAGTACAGAAATCGATTTAAAGAGCCCTTTATATCGCTATAAAGGGCGTTGTAGTGTGGACGGGTACAGCGTTAAATCGATTTAATGTTCTTTAAATCGATTTAAACGCGTAGTGTAGACCAGGCCTAGGTCTAGGTAGTCCACACAAAGGCAGAAGGGGAATTCTTACTCTCATATGCGGGTGTGCAGTCCAAGTCAGAATTTAACCTTTCATGTTCAGTAGGCACACCTCAAAGTGTGTGATAGGCACGTTGTACAAACTGGGAAAATAAAATATAAAATAATCTTCTGCTCTGTTCAGATTGCTTCTGGATCTGCTGACAGCACCACTGAGAGCTGTGATCTGGTTTCATACTAAAACACTGTGCTCAAATTGAAATGGAGAAGTGGCAGTCAGCATGAAGGGGAAGCACTGTCAGAGGTTCAATTTTCCTATGAAATATTTCAATGAACTGGGACTGAAAATACAGTTGGAGTGGAGGCAGGGAGAGGGGAAGAATCTTCAGCTGGGCAGAGGAAGGGAGAAAGAGACAATGATTTTTATTTTAAACATATGTACTAACCATGGCTTCTAAGCAGAATCAGAGTGGGAACCTACAGCTGTAAGAGGGAGGGCAGACAGAGGAGATGATTATTATTTAAATATATTTATTAAATCGTTGATGTGAATGGGGGAATCAAGGTGAGAATATGCAACTGGGAAGTGGAGGGAAAAGTGGATCAGTTCTTTTATTTAAAATGTATGTGTTAAACTGGGGTCAAAGTGGGAAACAGGGGCACTACACTGTAGTGGGAGGACCACAAGAGAACACTAGTTTGTAGACCTGTCACTTTAAAATATGCACATTCCTGCTTCCAAAAAACCTTGGAGTGAGTGCCTTTCAAAGCTCACAGAGCTGGAGAACTTTTATTTTAAAGGAGTGAGGGAGAAAGCTTGTTCACCTGCTGGGCTCTCTTTGCTAAGCTCTCACAGCTCTATTACAAAATTACTCCATAAACTTTTACAACTGGCCGCATGCCAGTAGAATGTCATTATTAATTCTGCTATGTAAAGTGCCAACAGAACTGAAATGCTCTTGGGGAGACACTGCAAAAGACATACAAAACCCCAGACCTTTGGAGAATCAGAGGGGGGGAGGTTTCTCCATATGGACCCCATATGTGTTAATGGAGTTTTTAACAGAACATAGGTCAGGCATGAGCAAGAACAACCAGTGCCAGTTCTGTTTCCACGTTTGCAGGAGTAAATTTAAGGCTAACTAGAGATTTATTTATGGTGGGGGATCTTATAAAGTCCTCATACATATATACATTCTGGGATTCCAGAGAAGTATGACCCTTCTTTATTTCTGAGATTTAAATAAGAACAAACTCAGGCAATCATAAACAATCCAGGGAATAAAGGACAATATAAAGCCCCAAGTCTAAAAATCTCAGGCCACATGTTAGTGTATATCTTAATGTCAGACAAGGGCTCCAGATACAGATTTAATTGCCAAAGTTAGGGATATTCAGATCTGAAATTAGTTTGGGCCTTGCTCCACTTAATATCTAATGAAAACATTGTGTATCAGGTCCCTATAAGCTCATAGCCAGCCTTTGAGGCCCATAATGCAGTTGGCTTCAGTCATCTCCCTCTCTGATTTGGTGTAGATTGGAACATCAGGACCAGTCTTAGCAGTCATTAAAAAAAATAGAAGTTGTTAGTACTTTCACATGAACCAACAGCCTTAAAAATATATATCACTCTCCAGGGTAGAAATTTTGCCAAAGTTTAATCCTAAAGATCTCAGGTTATTCAGTGTCCACTCTGCAGCCTTCCACTATTGGCTATATTTTTGCATAACCACAAAAAAAGTGCTAAAGGGGACTCTGCAGAAGTTTATCTTAGTTTCTACTACTTTCAGTGCCTCTGATTTCTACAGTGCTCTGCAAATGATCCCCATTTCAACAAACCACGCTTAAAGCACATGCTTAAATTAAGAGTGTGTTCAAGTCTCAGGGACTTCACATAAAGATCTGTGATAACAAAAGGTGATTAAAATAAGAACACATTTTTCTAAAGCACTTCCCAAAGAAAATCCTCAATGTTAAAACACATTCAATTATATTATTAATTACTGTTATTATTATTATTGCAGTAATTCTGAAAGGCCTGAGTCAGATATTGGGGTTCCATTGTGATGGATATTTTACAAACATCTTAACTTTGAAAACCAAAATGCTCAGTTGAACAGTAAGTCATTTTATGGCACCATACTTTTATTGAGGTTTGGTAAACTTGGAGGAATCATTTACAACTCTGTGTTTGTCATCAACAAATGCCACTAACAGTCTACAATCTATTTGTGGTTTATATTTTCACCAATACGTGGCTCTAGAACATTTTATATTTGTTGCATGATAACGATTATTTACAAATAATTTAGGGCTGGATTCAGTAAAGCACTTAAGCACATCTGAAAGTCCATAGCTACTGGCTTGCTAAACAGGACTTTTGCATGTGCTTAAGAGTAAAACTTTCAAAAGCTCTAAGTTACCTAGGTGCCTAAATTCAATTTTCGAAAGTGACTTAGGCACTCAGGCCAATATCCACAAACTATTTAGACTTGATTTCAATGGACGTTAGGAGCCTAAATACTTCTGTGGATCTTGGCCCTAGAGTTCCATTGATTTTCAATAAGACTAGACCCCTACATGCCTAAATAACTTCTGAAAATGAGACAGGCGTTATTGAAAATTTTACACAAGTGTTTTCCTGTATAGGAATGTTTTTTCAATCTGGGCCTCAGACAAAATCTATGTATCTCACTAGGTACTCTTCTTATCACCACACTAGACCCAAGACTACTCCTCATATACAGGGTTTAAAAAAAATCTTATTAGAAAATGTTGTTGTATTATATTAAAAATAAAACATATTGGGGCCTGCATCATTATCTCTTGGCTAAGCATGATTATTACCTTTTGTGTCTTTTGAGTGATAGAACCTCTTAAAATAATAAAATTAATAATTAAAAAAGAAAATATCATCTTGCTCCTTTCCTGCCACTAACAGATTGTTTCCTATACTTTCCAATGTCTTATCTAGATACCTCAAGTTATGTGGCAATGTACTTCTTCCCTGGGGAATGAGTCCACAAATTAGAAGAGCTCGATTTTGGACATTCTTCCTGATACCCAATCTAAATTTTTCTTTTCTTAGTTTCAGTTAGATTTAGGGTTTTTCTACATGTGAAAGTTAATCTGGAATAAGGTAGGGCATGAATTTAAAGCAGACTACCTATTCCTCATTAACTTCATCTGTGGATGCTCTTAATCCAGAATATGAGTACCTTATTCTGAACTGATCCAACGAATTGAATTAATTCAGAATAAGGCACACTTATTCTGGAATAAAAGTGTCCAGACATGGAGCTAATTCAGAATGAGGAGCGCTTATTCTATAATACAAGCATCCAGACACAGATCTTATTCCAGAATAAGAGCATCCACACACGGAGTTAATCAATCAAAAATAGTTAGGAATAGGTTGTAGACAAACCTTTAGAATTCTCATTCCCATAAAATAGTTGAAGCAATATTACTGTTAATTCAGGAGATGCCATTGCTGCTCCACTAATATTTGAAAAACAGTGGGGTGATTTGAAGCCAATTAAGAAGAAACTGTAACAAGAAATCTGTGGTGTTGCCTGGGGACTTGGGTTTTGATAATACGATGTATCAATTTTCTTTTCATTTTAACTACAGTCATTCTATCATTGAGGTCATTTTACTGCAGGTCTTAATTATTAAGAAATTTATATCTAGAAGGTAACAAATTGTTGTTTACATATCTTTGTTGAAGAAGCTAAGAAATATATTGTGTGTATGAGGGAGGTGGGTTTGCTCTGCAGTTCCCTCTGCAGGGCCACACATACTACTGCAGGCACTCCCTGACAATCTGCGAGTTTGGGGCAGAGTAGCCTATGCTGTCAGCGTGGTGTCAGTCTCTGAATAATCAAGGAACAAAATAGCAACTCAGGGTTTGGCTGTCTGCACCTTTGAACAAAGAGAAAAAAAACTTTAAAATTCAAGTGCTGAGTTGTAGGCAGTGGCCTTGGTCTGGGTTCTGGGTTCATCCTGAGGAGCTCCTCCTCTGTCCTAAGTTCTATCTTGGGCAAAAGGAGGCAAGCCTTCCTAGCTGGCCTGCTGGTTTTTGATTGGTCACTATTTCCTCCTGGTCCTTCTAGGGCTCTGGAGAACTGTCTTGTTGATCGCCCAGTTTGAGTGGATTTTTTGGGGCGGGATATGTCAGTGCACTGATGCCTCCAGCAAGGGGCAAAGAAGGCCTGATAGACCCCCTCCATCTCAGGCTACGTCATCATCTAGACGCGCTATATCGATCCCCAAACGCGCTTATATCGATTCCGAAACTCCACCAAGCCCAACGGAGTTGTGGAATGGACAGAGGGAGCCGCGGACATCGATCCTGCACCATGAGGACGGTGAGTAATTTGATCTTAGATACTTCGACTTCAGCTACATTATTCACATAGCTGAAGTTGCGTATCTAAGATCGATTTTCCCCCGTAGTGTAGACCAGCCCCCAATGTGATTTTCATTAACTTGTTCACACACATAGATCTTGTTATTGCAATTTTATAGCCCCTATATTTGATTTTATATTAATAAACTACACTTCAAATGTATATAGTACCTTTTATCTGAGGATCTTAACTCACACCACCATTTGACAGAGGTCTCAGAAACTCAAGTACAGAAATACCCTATGTGAGCAACAACAGGACCTAGGTCAATGGCAAAGAGGCTTGATCCTGAGCCAACTTAAGTCAATGGAAAAATTTCCCATTGATTTGAATAGTGCAGGGTCAGATTCTAGGTCTCCAGAGTTTCATGATTTGCCTTCAAGACTAGATTCCTTCCATTACAATTTTATTCTCCGCATGTTTCTGTTGACTTAATTACAACATACTGGAGTCTCCAGTGGCCAAGAAAGGGACTAGATTCTGATCTCACATGTAAAATCTGAGTAATCCCATTGATGCAATCAGAATTACTCAGATTTTACCCTGACAGGAGAGTAGAATCGGGCCCAGCAATTTTAAATCACCATAAAAAGCAATCAAAAACAGGCTAACCTAGTGGATAGGGTATCAGCCCTATATTTCAAAGGTTTTGAGTTCCAATTCTGATAAAACTGTAGCTGTATTATAACATGTACTGACATTTTTTCCATTGATGAAATTCCATATTTAGCAAATCTTAATCTTAACTCTGTTCTAAAGTTAAAACAAAAACCCAGTCCAAAACATTTCATATTATTTTATGTATTTATGTAATTTTCTAAAAAGCAATTAAAATGACCACTTCAGATTCACAGAGGAATGGACCTGATTCTCTAATTTACACAAATTCTATAATGGTATAATGATCTTGACACCAGTGACGTTTCTCCTGATTTACCCAGATGTAAGCGAGAGAAGAATCAAATCAGTATTTATTTCTTTTTACACCTTTCTTTTATCCAGCCAGACAGGTGCACTTGCAGCACAGTATTACTATACACTAGAGAAATGCTTTCAAAAACAGTTAATATTGTACTTGGGAAAATCCTACATAGCATATGCCGTTATACATATATATATTACCCATACAATTATAGAATAGGATAAAATATACAAAATCAAGTTATATTTAAGACAAATTTTTGGCCCCTAGCCAATGCAAATATTATTCTCCTGAGATTCCAGGAACAGATTAAATTTAAAGCAGTGACTTGTGTTATGTACACCATGTGCTGAATAATTGCACTCCTATCACTATTTGCATCCACATATACAATGAAAATGAGAACAGATTCAGAGAGCAGCCACTCTGTGCAGCAAATTGCTATATAAAGGAAGGGCTGATTTTCCTGGATTAATTTCCTTTCATTTGCTTCTAAATACTTTTAGAGTATGTCTACACAGCACACTAAGCCAGACTTTGAACCAGGTTTGAGCTTGACCCCCCCTTCCATCTACACACAAATCAGTCTGACTCTCATCAGCATGCGCTCAGGACTGGGTTATAAGACACTGCCAGGGGGTAGCTCAAAGGCCAAGTCCTGCTGTGACTCAGGTCCAACCCCAGTCATTTTGCAGTGTAGCTGCAACTCGAACTGCAGACCAAAGTCAGAAAGTCTGCATAGTGCCGCATGGTATTAGCACAGCTGTGAGACCCGAGACAAGCAACTGTGAGCCCATGTTCACAATGCAGTGTGGACTCTCACGCGCAGGTTTGGAAACACTAAGTTCACAAGCCCAAGGTCTCACAGACCTGGGTTTACAATGCAGTGTAGACATACCCTTAGAGGGTTCAGAACTCAGAGTCACCACTGAGGAAGCCAGTGGTGGACAGCATGGCATTGGAAAGAACCCTGGCAACGATGATGGGGCTGTGCTACTAACAAAACAAAGACAGCCTGCTTTCATTCACAGAGGATCTGTGGGGTTAAACTAGTTCATACCCACCTATCCATGGACTACATGACTTTCTCACTTGGCTGCTCTTCTAAACCAATACACACATACACACAAAAGGAGAAAAAGGATTTTCCAAGTAAGACCAGCTCTGGAACTTTTTCATGTAACCTCTCTATCACAGATTTTTGCATAGAAGAATGTGGGGAACCCAAGATATTATCAATGGGCAAATGATCATAAAAATCATGCTGAATATACAGACAGTGAGAGAGAGGTCTTGGGAAAATGTTTCTCATTATAGTTGCATTGTGATAAATGTACAGTTAAATACAATGCACATGGTGAATATTACACCAAACATTTATGTTTGCAGTGCTGTTGAAACTGTGTTGGTCCCAGGATATTAGAGAGACAAGGTGGATGAGGTAATATTTTTATTGGACCAACTTTTGATGGCAAAAGAGACATGTTTTCAAGCTACACAGAGCTTTTCTTCAGGTCATGCCTCAATTATTGATATTCAGCACTTTTTAATGTCTAAATAGGAGGTTCGTAGGTAAATATTTCATGTCCTATAGTTAGAAACTACTAATATATCTCACTGGATTTCACAATCTAAGCAGTGTTGGTCTTGGTCAGACTTCGAAGTAAAACCCAGATTGTGCAAGAAGTGGTGTTCCAGATATCTCCTTCTGAGTAGATCTGGCCTTAATATTTTTGGGCAAGTTTACAAAGCAATTTTTGACATTCCTGCCCCAGTTGTAATCAGTTAGTGACTATCACAATCATACCACTAAGCACAGGACTGCCTTAAGAATTTTGTTAAGGGGTAGCAAAATGATAGTTTGGGGACACAGCCCAAGCTTAAGTGACTCATTTTACATGAGAAGTGTGTGTATGAGGTGGAGGGGTTCTTTAGTTCCTCATTGCACCAATCCCAGTCTCCTGCTGTAGAAGTGAAATTCAGTTGCTTCTTCCTTTCGACACCAGTGATCATTTTACATTAATTTATATCAGTTTATGTTTTCAAGACTACCTTTATAAGAAAAATAGATAGAAATGTCCTTCTCTTCTTAAATGAAAGCCAAGATTCGTATTCACATTTCTAGTTCCCCCATATTTTAGGGATGATTAATAATGGGCATGCATTAGCCAGTTACTGTTTTCTGAGTCAGTACTGAACCAATACCTTACCATGGTGTTAAGGGGTACTACTCTATTGGAGATGTCATCTTGTCAATGAGATATGGAACTAAAATCCTAACAATATATGATTCTCACTACCACTTAAAGATCAACTGGTACTTTTGGCAAGAGTTGGGTCTTGGGTCCCATTCAAATCCAGTTCGGGTAATTACACTCTGCCTACTTTAATTGCCCCTGCAAATTCAACAGGATTAGGTATTCCTGAGTTCTGCCCAAATCTCCCATGTAGTGTTGTTGTTTGCTGTTAAACAGCTGCCACGTCACACCCAAGAGGTGGCTGACCTTCAGTAGCAAATGAAGTAATTTCTGTACGCAGCATGTAGAGCCAAATCCTGACACTTTTATTCTGTCCTCTTTATGCAGTCATACACTGCTGAAGTCAATGGGAGTTTTGTCTGAGGAAGAATTAAAGGACTGGGCCTATAGTCCTTTCGTGTGAGAGGCACCATACAAGTACATTGTTATTATCTTATTTGCATTATATAAAGCACAAAAGATTATTGACCATTGAAAGTGTATTGAAACTTGATGTAATTGCTGTTGGTACTGACCTTTTCTCTACCACAGCACACGTGGCATATGTGCAATGAAATCAATGTGGGCACAACTGTTAACTAAAATAAAGTATGATAAATGGAAACAATTCCCAAATTTGGTATTAAGACTTGTTTTTTACCTTACAATACAGTTTGCAACATATTGACTCATCCAGTGCCAGTTAGATTTCTCCTTTCTGTAAAACCAGTTTTCACTTACATATACTGCTGGGAAGCATTATTTGAAATGATGAAGTATAGGAAGTACAGGAGACAAGAATATTTTACATAGCTAACATTGTATATCCCTAACTTCTCTTCTGTGCTTCACTTACAGCTTAGCTTGATTGTTCTCAGGCTAATACATACCATTTGGAAAACTGAAATAGTCTTCTATAATGTTCAGACTCAACCCCATAAACTGCATCAGTGGTTAAAGAAAGCTGTACCTCAAGACCCCACAATGAGGTATCTATTACCAGGAGCTCTAAGCAAATGTTCTTTTAATTGGCTACATTTATCTTTAATCCCTGTTTTGACAGAAACTCTAACATAAACATACATTACAAATACAGAAAATCCAGCTCAAAGTATGGTTAATTTTTATGCTTGACAGAATCATTTGGAAAAAATAACTGTGACCTTTTCAGAGCCTGGAAAAAAAATCTTAATGTGACGTCATTGCAACATAGTCTCAGAAACCAGAAAGAAACCGTGGCATCTGTGATTCAAGAACAACAATTCTTAAACCATTCCTTAAAAGTGGCAATAAAATCCTAAAAAGACCTTTGAGCCTTATGCTGAGGCAGCTGAAAAATCATGTTAAATAATTTCTGTAAGGACTATACTAATTACAAAACTGATTGAAGTTTTAACTTCATTTCATGTTTGGAATAAGGACTTAGAAACCAGGTTGTTACGGAGCATGCATGATGGATATATTCCATCAAGCATGTCTGTTGTCATGGAAACAACAGGAATAACATTATCTTTAGTGTCTATTTCTTCACAAAACTGTTCATTTAAGTGTCACTGCCAAGCTAAGCAAAATTCATATGAATACTTAGGTATCAGATCAAAAAACAGGTTCTTTTCTTGCAACCCTGCAGTAAGTATGTTGAACTTGGTGAAATGTTCTAAGAATTATGTTAGTTTATTTCCTATCTTTATTTATAAGAATATTCAGCTGCTATTTCACAAGCATTCTTCTGGGCCTTGCAATGGTTCAATTTAGATCAAGTAGCTCCAGCCCCATCAAACTAACCATAACAATAAATATCTCCTGGAATTAAACCCATATCACAGAATAAATATTTTTTTCTTTCCCAGTAACCATGCTGACCAAGGAACCAGAGGAAAAGAAAGAGAAAGAGAGAAAGGAAGAATTAGAAAAAGAGAAACAATAGAACTCCTTTATAAATACATCAGACTGCACAGACTGTCCTTTACTGGAAGCTATAAATTATATGCAGCACCTAAGAAACACTGATTAAAAAGAACACAGTAAATTGCAAATCGAATAGGTACAGGTGTATGAGCCAAGACAGCAGACAACTTTCAGTGAGACACCAGTTTGAGATACCCCCCACTTATTATCTTTGCAATGTGATGCCTTGAATTCCTGAGAAGAATCCCCCTTTCTATCTCCTACCCTTTCCCTCCAGTCCCCAGTGCTTAAAAATAAATAGGTGCCTGTTCTAGATTCTGCCCACCACATCCAGCCTGCTAATGGCCAAGATACTTGCCTGCTTTCAGTCCTGCACTCCCATTAGAAATACATTGGCCAACTCAGTAATTTGGAGCTTCTTTATGATTAGTGGTTAGCAGTCAATTGAAAAGCACCTCTGATGCTTGTCACTCAATGCAGAAAAATTGCCTGTGGAAAGGATTTCCAGAGGTAGGGCCCAATCTTCCTCTTACTGAAGTCAATGGCAAAACTCCTATTGACTGTACTGGGGCAAGGACTAGTCTGTGCATTCCCTCTGCACAATATTCAGTAATCAGTAAATCCTCTGCTTTCGTTCCCCCTTCCCTGACTGTACACAGGCTTTCATCCTAAATGAGACTAATAGCACCCAAAGCACTTTTATAAAGATCACAGCATTTGATCTGCAAGATTGTTTCCCAATGGATTCCCACAGCCAATCTTCCTCATAATTTTATATGCCACACTACCATAGGCCAATAGCACTGGCCAAAACCTGGTGAAAACATTTTCCAGAAACTGTGTGAATTATTCTTGCTAATTTGTTTCATGCCACATTCAGGTTCTTGAATTGTTGCTTTTCACAAAATATCAACAGTTTGAACATTTTTCACCTACTGGCTTGTAAAGTCCATTTCTAGGTCAGATAGGGTGACCAGATATCCCAATTTTATAGGGACAATCCCAATTTTTGGGTCTTTTTCTTATATAGACTCTATTACCCCCTCCCATTCCCTGTCTCGATTTTTCACACTTGCTGTCTGGTCACCCTACGGTCAGAATTTAACACTACTGAAAGCTTGTGTGTGAAAAACATAGTGGCCATCTTGGCTCATGAAACGAAGGCAGAAAGGGATTGAGCAATACTTCACAAATACACACCAGCTCAAGCATAGAGGGATAGAGCTGGGGATGTCTGCATCATGGTTTGACTTCCAGTAGTAGCATGTGGTTTGCACCAGGAACTGTTCATTCAAGATCACCCACCTCATTATCTATCCAGAGTAGAAACTCAGTTGATTTGACAAGGTGGAAGCAAAGGCAGCAGATGCCTGAAATTTCTGCTTCATGACAGCTGGCAGATATTCAGATCAGAGTGATTTATATTATTTGGGAACTTTTCATCCTCTCCTTCAAAGACCTGCACAGCTCTGCCACTTACCACATCTTACGTCTTGTTTCTTATTATGTTCCTTATTAACCGCTAATGATGGCAACCCGACCATCTTCTTGTTCCTTTTTTCCTTTTTCCATCTTCATGGCAGCTTGAAAACACCTCCCTGTCTCAGTGGACCAAATTCTCACATTCTCCTAATTCAATTCATTCCTAAAGACTCACTTCTTCTCAGTGGCATGCCATCAGTATATGCAAGGCATGCACTGCATGCCCCAGAATTCACATAAAACATGGTCCAACTTGTGACCTACAAGCCAGATGCAGCCTGTGGGATGATTCTGTCCTGTCCCCTAACGTGCTCTGTAGAACAAAACGGCATCTTTCTGCACAGCATGACTGTACATGCACCAAATGTAAGACACATGCCAAACCTGTGAAAAAAATGCAGAAATTAGGTTTGGTTTTGGCTTAATTGGCTTGTGAATTGCTTGTTGGCTAGGTTTTGGCTTGTAGCTTGTTGGGCTTGTAGCTTGTTGCTTCTTATTTTTGATCGGCTCCTGGTAGGCAGGGGCAAGGGTGCACAGCGGGCTCAGCAAAGTCCCAGACTGCACACTGGGGGGATTTAGTCACATACAGTGTTGAGGTTCTTCATGATTGGCTTGTTTTGACCTTATTTTGAAATGGAATTAGTTTGATTTTTGGCTTATTGTGAAAGTCGGGGTGCTTATTTACCACGTAAAAGTTGGTAACTGTGATGTAAGGTGCGTGCGAGGTTACATCGCGTGGATGATGGAATTTTGTGGAACATCACTAAAAAGGTTGGACAGCCTAAGGCATGCAAGTGTAAAATTGAATCACCCATAATAGAACAGAACTGGCAGCGTGAACTCTTTGTCAAGATGAAAAGTTTAGTGCAAAATTTGTTAAATAAAAAGTTGTTGCCTGCCTTACTAAAAAAGTTATGGCTTTCCACCGCTGCTTCTGTTACACTTCCAAATATTAAACCACATCAGCCAAATGGTCTCTCCAATGCAACGTTACATGAATGGGAACAAGATGCTGATAATGATGACAAAGAAAAATATACAAACAGAAATAGCAATATTTTAAGTTAACATCACTTTTGGTCTGCAAAGATTAATTTCTTCTCCATGCAGAGGGCTAGACAAGGACTATGACCACTTAAGTCCACTTCACCATAACAAAACTACATGTAAAATCAGGCTGTAAGTCTACGGGAGACTCTCAAGAACATCCTTACTAGAATTATCCAGACCTATTGAAGATGCCACCAAGACATGTTGCTTTCTAGCCCCACAACCAACAAATCAACATACCATCCTCTGACAATCCTTTCATCATCCTACCTGCTCATGTCTGACAGAAGGGAGGACAGGTGGCCTGTCACTATCTCAAGTTTCCTTAATGGTTGGACGGCTTTCTGGTAACTGTGGGGCTGCTACACAGACCTTCTGCCTCTCAAATTGTATTTGGTTTATGTGGTGAGACGAGATGATTTTCATTATTATATTCATTAATGATAATGATTAATCTATTTATAAGCAACATCTAGTCCAGGGGTCGGCAACCTCCAGCACGCAGCTGGCAAGGCTAAGCACCCTGGAGGGACAGGCCAGTTTGTTTAACTGCCACGTCCATAAGTGCGGCTGATCGCGGCTCCCACTGGCCACGGTTCACCACTCCAGGCCAATGGGGGTGGCAGGAAGCCATGGCCAGCATATCCGTTGGCCCGCACCTCTTCCTGCAGCCCCCAGTGGCCTGGAGCGGTGAACTGTGGCCAGTGGGAGCCACGATTGGCTGAACCTGTGGACACAGCAGGTAAACAAACTGGCCCTGCCCCGTCAGGGAGCTTACCCTGGCAAGCTGCATGCCAGATGTTGCCAACCTGTCACCTAGTCCCATCAAGCCTTCACACATCTGTCATTAACAGGGGTAGGGGAAGGAACCGACCAGCTTCTTGCCACTGAGGTCATCACAACTGGTAGGGATATTGCAAGCTACCAAACAGTTCCTGCTCAAGACCATCTTCTTTTTATTTTAGAGTGTCCTGGACATACCGTAAATATCTCCCAGTTTTACAGGGAGAAATATATTTGTTTCACTGATATCTCTGTTCCCATGTGTTGTTAATCCTAGAGAGAAACATACATGTTGTAACACTGACTTAATTGGAACTACACTGATTTACATCAGCTGCGGATCTGATTATGTATGTTCATCCCCCAGTTCGTAGAATCTTAGCATTATTACGATTTAATACTTGCGCTGATGTATCTCATAGTGTTACAAAGGTGGGTGGAGGGGTTCCCTGAGATCAAAGTTCTCTGGTACCACCAGAATGAAGTATAGTGTATTGTTCCTGACCAGAGGGAAAAACAGACTAGCACATTCTACCAGCTAGGCACAAAGAGGCTCCTTATGCTTCTTGCAGATATGTGGGCTGCTCTGAAGTCCTTCATCCCATAGGAAACAGAGAGGCCCACATTGCATCCAGGTGCAGTATCTGCCTCTCCTTCCCAAGCCATACCTGGGAAGGCCTGGCTCTCCGCCTCAGGAAGAACCTCACAGAGGTTGTCATAAAGTTGCAGTGAGACCCAGGTCAGGGAATCCCCCCATATATTGTCCTGAAAAACCCAGGTATGTGCCTCCTACCACAGAGACCCAGTCCGGTTCCATCAGTATTAGTACTAGAGACCCTGTGCTGGGGCCTAGTCATTAAGTATGGCACTAAGTCTTCCTCCAAGGCCCAAGAACAACAATGCACCTTCCATTAGTTCCAGCCATGGAGAAGCGGTGTGTTCTAAAGCTCACAAGCACAACAAGAAGTCACATAGACCACCAGACTCACCGGTTCTGTCCATCAAGCCATGTATGCCTTCCAAGTCTGCACCCCTAAGTCAAGGGAACCTTTACTTTTCATACTCCTTTGTATAATCATTTCAAAAATTGTTAAAAAATGTTAAGTATGCATTTTTCTACAAGACCAAGTCTGGCATGCTTGAAATGATCTCTGAGAGGCTGGTTTTAAAATGTTCTGAATGTAATTAGCTTTCAGATGTTAGTTTTGTGTGTTAAAAAATGTATTATGAAGAGGTGGAAGCCTGATAGTACCTACTACTGCAGAAATGGCTTGAAGAATTAGATGTATGTAGTCAGAGAGGATTATGTATTTCTGAAAAGAAAAGTTCCCACAGAACAGGGAACCAGTTTTCAGATTCTTGTCAGTTGAAATGAGATCTACTTTCTTCTGCAGACTTGCAAGGAATAGAATTCTGATTCTGAAATAATTTTGGAGCTAGGTAATTCAAGAGAAAAGGGTGAACTTAGCACTCAGATATCCATGTCATATTATGAACAAAACTTAAAAAAAAAATCATAGCATCACTAAAGCACAGACTCACCATTGCTAGAGATGTGAAAGTTCTCTCAGAGCATCCATTCCATCTCCAGGTGCTGTGCAGGATTGATGCCCAAAGCATATTTTTCAGTATTTTGCCCAATCTAGTTTTTAAACTTTTCAACTATTTCATTTGGGAGAATATTGCAGAGTCTCCCAGCTCCTTCACAGTCTCTATTTTTATCAGTTTTTCCCTATGAATCAATACGGTAGAGCAGAAAGCTGTATAGCTTCCATTCTAGATGAAAGTATGGTCAGAGGGGGATGAGTCAAAGGCTACTTGAAGATAAAGTGATAGGGGATAGGGATAAAGACCACTGGTCTTTATTACTATTTCATCTAGACACAAAAGGTAATGGGGTAGGGAAGACTGGGCCTGGTGATTGTAGTGGTGGTGAAGTGGTAAGAAGTGAGCTAAGTCTGAAATGGGAGAAGAGAAAGTGAAACAGAGTTTGGTAGGAAAATGGAATCCCTCTCCTTCTCTCTCCTGTTGGATTTCCTTCTTTCTCCTCCAGCTGCAGGAGCAGGCAGGGCTTGAGAGAGGACTCAGAGAGAGTAATGGAGGTCTTCTCTCTTCAGGCAGGTTGAGGGTGAGTTCCAGGCAAACAAAGCTGAAGGGCTGTAAGTAGAAAAGGAAGGCAACAAGCAGGAAATGTGGCCTATGGGGCACCAGTGAGGAGCAGTGGAAAGGGCTATCAGTGTTTATTCTTCACCAGGATAAGTATGAAAGTTCTGCATGTGGCTTAAGCAATAAGCAACACTACATTTATTATGGTGTATGAAATATTAAAAACTGTGGTGATCTTGCATGATTACTTCACTTTTAAGGTCTGAAATATTCGAGACTGGCAGAATTGAAGCAACTTGGCAACAAATGTAGCTGGAGCTGGAAGGAAACTGAAGCTTAGGATGAATGACTTATACACATGGGACCTTCTTTCTGTACTGTTACTTAGTTTTCTTGTTATTTTGATCCGAGTATGGGAATGATTTCTCAAATTAACATTTTGCTTTGTGTTTCAACTTTACAAGAGCTACACAAGTGTTTGGACTGTGACACATTTACATTAAAGCTCTGATCTTGCAATTGACAGAATGCTAGCAGCCTGCTTTGCCTACGCAGAGTCTCATTCCATGTGAGCACTGCAGTCAATCTGATGACTTCCAATTGAAGAATGGGGTCAACGGTATTAGGTCTTAATTGTCTAATTTCTATGACTCAGCACTTCCAGAGCAATCTTGCTCTGGAAGGAGATGGACTGGATGGCCCAATAAGTCTTTTCCATCTTTCATTTCTATAGGCTTGACACTGCAGTCCTTCCAAATGTGTGCCTAATATTGCAGCCATTTTGAATTCTGAGCGAAAGGACTCCAGATTGTAATTAGATTCTGAATTTAACGAGTCAATTCATATATTTTCCTTCAACTTCCAGGGCCAACATTTGGCATGAAAAATGTGTGTTTTCAGAGTGGGCAATATGCCTCTAGGTATCCAGGGGCTCATGCATACCGATATGGGTGCATGCACAAAGCGTGCATGTTCAGTTTCATAGGCCACTTTTGAAAATTAGCCTTTCATTGCCAAAGAACACCAGCAGTGGCTCTCCCTGCTCAGAAGGTATGTAAGTCAGCCATAAATGGTACTGACTTTTTGTGACCAAAAGCACCCTTGTATTCATACCCTACACATTACTGTAATAATTGTGTGCAAAATATGAATTGTGAGGTATCATTTAAAAACTAATAACACATTGATCATTAATATTCTTCTATAATGTTTGTATAAAATGCATATTAAGAATTGTAAAGATACACTCGAATTATGACTACAATGTGTTTACCAGATGCCTCTGGGGAGGGGGGTAAATCAGTTTCTCAAAGACCTCTCACAAGGTGTCATCAAAGTTGATTGGCAGTCACTTGATCACTGATCAAGTGGCCATTCTTTGGCAGCAAAGGGGGCAGGAACAGATCAATCTGCATTTTAGCAAATAACATGGAACCTCTTTCACCACAAGACACCATGTCTCCTCCTCACAGCTCGAATGAATTTTATCTAGGGGTCACTCTCAGAGAAATGCATTTCATAGAGTGACTGGGCAATAGAAGTGAGGGACAAAAGCACTCCTGGTTATCTCGCTCTTTCTGACCTAGGAAGATAAAGGAACTACCTCTTTGACTTTGAGGGGAGATCCTGACCTGAGAATATGCTAAGCCATGTTTCTGGGAATGTGTGGTAAGGATTTCACCTTGAACCAAGTCTAGCTTGTTAAATTTTAGCTACTAGGAAGCATTTTATCTTTATTATTCTTCTAACCATTTCTGGCTTTAATACCTTACACTTGTACTCACTTACAACCCACCTCTTTGCAGTTAAATAAACTGGTTTTATTTTTAATGTAAACTAATCCAGTGCTGTGTTTAAATTGAACTATTTGGTACCTCCAGTTAATGTAGCAAACTGTTGAATATTGACCATTTACAAGGGCAATGGACCTTTAATAACTGAACTGCCCAGGAGAGATCTGGAAAGTGCAGAACACACATTTCTGGGGAAATCTGGGACTGGAAGTATGTTGGGGTCACCCTGCAAATAGTAACCAAGGCTGATGGAAGCAAGAATGTGACTGAGGTGTTGCTGTCAGGCTGATGGGGTCAGATGTGCTGGTCCAGGGGTACAGATACACACAGACATTTGGGGTGTTACCTGCATGCTGTTTGAGAGCAGCCCTTGTTAGGAGCTAAAACAAGCACAGTGAGGCACCCAAGGTTGCAGGGCAGGCAGTGGCACGACCCTTACTTGTCTGGATTGCACCCCAGAATGTGACACCCTTCTCTCATGTCTACTCTGAATTTGCTAAATGCTTCAAAGCAACATGCCTAGAACTTACACCTCTGCACAACCAAATGGGAGGAGACAGGTTCTCAGAAGTGTGATCTAATTTACATACAGCTTACGCTAAATTTTGCAAAAATACATTTGACTTTTTATGCTTTCCTGTGATTGTAAATTTTATTCCTGCTGACAACCAGAGTAATTGCTGTGAGCAGAATCAAATTGATTGTTTAAAATGTTGGACTCTGTTTTCTTACTCCATTTTTACAATGTATACATTCCTGCAGATCTAAGTTTAAAAGGATGGATACATTACTGGTGTTTACAAAGACTTTGTTAAAAATGTTTCCGGGTGCCAAAGCATACAGAAGGCTCATTTACCATTTTGGAAGAGTGTGGAGAATAAGGGTTTTTCTGAAAAAATAAAAGATTTCTTTTTTATATGCTATTCTCTTACACAATACTTGCTATTACTTTGAAACTCTCCAGGCATTTTGTAGGCAATAAAAAAGGGGAGAGAAGTACTTCCCTGAAAATAGTGCAGTTCCAGTATTTTGTTTTCAAACAAAACATGCCTGTTTAAAAAGGAATGTGCAGCCTCGCTATGCTGCTGGGACAAGATATTCATTGGGCCAAATGAATTAAAATAAAGGTCAAAGCAATTTCCATAACGAGGGGTACACAGAAAGGCCACTGCTCCCGTCACATACACACCCGGCAGTGTAGGATAATAAGGCATAAAAATAAGTTCTTAAGTGGTAAAGGGAAGAGGAAAAAAAACATTCCAAGCACATGATCGTATGTGCTGGCGCCTAAACTCCCACTGGTCCTCCCAAGGAATAAACCCTTAATATGCATGTAAATTAGAGCACACCTCTGAGATCCTGCCTCCACTCATTTGCTTGAACAAAGGCATGAGCCCTAAATGCATTGCTCAGAAGCATTTACCAACCACATCAGGAATTTAGTAGCAGGGAAGGGAGAAAGAAGACATGTCCATCCCGTTCAATTATTCATTGTCTTCTTGATGCTCACCATAAGACAGTTACAAAGACTCGTGTATTTGCATTCCTGAATCCTCCCAATACTTTTATGTAATTGCACCTTTGTTAATACAGATCCTATTACATAAATCAATAGTGCAAAATTCTCATCCATGTTAACTGAGCCCGTTTAAAGTTATTGAAAGTTTGCTAACCAAGGGGCTTAATCTGCTGTTAAAGTTAAAAGGCTACTCTGGTTAATGTCTGTAAAGCACTTTGAAGATGAAAAGTGCAACGTAGACAGAATGACTACCGTTGATAAAATCATAGAGGATCATAGACTCATAGAACTGGAATGGACCTTGAAAGGTCATCTAGTCTAGTCCCCTGCAGTCATGGCAGGAATAATTATCTAGACCATTCCTGACAGGTATTTGTCTAAACTGCTCTTAAAAATTCCCAGTGGTGGAGATTCCACAACCTCCCTAGGAAATTTATTCCAGTGCTTAACCACCCTGACAGTTAGGAAGTTTTTCCTAATGTCCAGCCTAAACCTCCCTTGCTGCAATTTAAGACCATTGCTTCTTGTCCTATCCCCAGAGGTTAAGAAAAACAATTTTTCTTCCTCCTCCTTGTAACAATCTTTTATGTACTTGAAAACGTTATCATATTGCCTCTCAGTCTTCTCTTTTCCAGATTAGACAAACCCGATATTTTTCAATCTTCCCTCATAGGTCATGTTTTCTAGACTTTTAATCATTTTTGTTGCTCTTCTCTGGACTCTCTCTAATTTGTCCACATACTTCCTGAAATGTGGTGCCCAGAACTGGACACAATACTTCAGTTGAGGCCTAATCAGCGTGGAGTAGAGCGGAAGAATTACTTCTTGTGTCTTGCTTACAACACTCCTGCTAATGCATCCCAGAATGATGTCCACCTTTTTTGCAACTGCGTTACAGTATTGACTCATATTTAGCTTGTGGTCCACTATGACCCGCAGATCCCTTTCCACAGTACTCCTTCCTAGGCAGTCATTTCCCATTTTGTATGTGCAACTGATTGTCCTTCCTAAATGGAGTACTTTGTCCTTATTAAATGTCATCCTATTTACTTCAGATCATTTATCCAGTTTGTCCAGATCATTTTGAATTTTAATCCTATCCTCCAAAGCACTTGCAACCCCTCCCACCTTGGTATCATCCACAAACTTTATAAGTGTATTCTGTATGCTATTATCTAAATCATTGATGATAATACATCTTCTTCCCAGCTCCACCTTTTTCTTGCCATCTCTCCCAACCTCTTCCCCACATTGTGTGTAGCACTGTGAATGGGTTACCTCTATCGGGATAAGGAGAAAAAATGTTGCAATAGTTTTCTCCTTCCATTCTGCTCTCCTGGGACCATTTTCACCTTAATAATACTCTTCTCCAGCTCAAAGACTGAGTATATGAGCTTTGATGAACCCACATTTGAACTGAGGGGGATGGAATCTTCCTCTTCAACACAGACATGGAGCAACTTCACAGCCATCCCATACCTGCTACTTCAGCTTCCCCATGGGGAATAATTCATGGATCTATTATATATTCCTCTGTCTCCTTCCATCCTGTGGTCTCTCTATGGTCTGGCCTGCCCATCTCCTCCCTGTGCACTCTGTATCTCTCTCTTTCACACACACATCTCTCTCTTTCAAGCTGCTTTTCAATGCTGGTACAGAATTCTCCTCTTATTCAGCAATTTTATATACAAGTTTTGCAGCATAGAACTAACCATCTGTTTAAAACATTCCAAAGATCAGATTCTCCACTACACTAGAGCTCTACTCTGTGCAGAGATAGGGCGAAGCCACCAGGAAATTGGTTGGGGCTTCCCAGTCATGTACCACCCGGCCCTTAACTTATACCACGGACATTAGGTCCTGCAGTGACCTTATGCCAGTAGAAGATTGGAAGTAGCAGAGTCTATTTCACCCTCAGTATGCTCCCAGGATACCATTGATATTCCCCCTTACAAAAATGCTGGGGGGGGTGGCACAGGACACAGAATCTCTGCCTCTGCCAGCTTTATACCAGCAGAGTTCCCTAGTGCCAGGAGAAATTTCCACTGGCCAATTATGGCCAGAAGCTGAAGTAGTGCAAAGCAGCCATAACAGACTGGAGAATCCTATCCTTCCTGTTCCTGTTATTTCCACATACGCTTAATATTGTATTAATTAATGTATTTTAATGCTGTTAGCAAAATACATACTTTCCGGATCTGTTCTTAAACCAAATGTTGGGAAACATTTTTATCCTTTAAATATAATACTAGACTGGTGATATCATTCAAAGACCTCAGCAGAATCACATCTGGACCTGGCAAGATTGTCTGCATGGGTCGATCTCTGTACCCACTCATAGCCTCACGGATATCAATAGAACTCAGAGTAGATACAGGGATCAGTCCACACAGAGCTGCCGACAATGAATAGAGCTATAGGTTGATTCTATTTAACCTGAGTGCCTTAGATTTCTATATTTCAGACATATTATCAAGACATGGCAAGTTTTAAAATATATTATCAAAATATGTACTTATTGATCACATTAGCAATATATCTATAATATATATTTCTTCTGTAGGGGCATCATATATAAGCATACAATACTTGTTACTGGATGATAGATACTGTCATGTATATGAAAGAATAATTGTATAATATTGTATTTTCAATCAGAGGTGTCCAAAGTTATTTACCTCCATCCACATTTAGGCTCCTACTAGACATTAAAAACTTTTTCAAGTTGGGCACCCAAAACAGTAGGCACTAATCTCTCTGGTCCTCAATTTCTGCATCTGTAAAGTAGAGATTATACTTACCACACAGAGGTGTAGTGCAGCTATATTAGTTAATGCACTTTCAAAATACAAAGTGTTGCATTTATAATAGAGGGGAGATTTTCAAAGGCACTCAGTGTTGGCCTAACATTGCCTCCTCTGAAATCAATAGGAGTTTTAACATTGACTTTAATGGAAGCTGAGTTAGGCCAATGCTGGACACTTTTGAAAATCTTACCCTACATCTTTAAAAAACTACCCAAGAGATATTAAACAGTCTGTTATTTTGGGATTTGCTAATGAAAGAGGTATATCTGATGTCATCTCACTTAACTTAGGATACGTCTACAGTATGAAATTAATTCAAACTTATTTTATTCGAATTTTCGGAAGCGATTTTATACATTCGGTGTTGTATGTCCCCACTAAAGCGCATGAATTCGGCAGAGTGTGTCCACGGTACAGAAGCTAGCATCGAAAGTCAGAGCGGTGCACTGTGGTAGCTATCCCACAGTTCCAGCAGTCTCTGCTGCCCATTGGCATTGTGGGTTAAGCTCCAGAGCATGATGGGGCAAAAACATTCTTGCGGGTGTTTCTGGGTGTGTGCCGTCACTCGTTTCTCCCTCCATGAAAGCTATGGCAGACACCATACTACCAGCAAACGATGCAGCACAGTGCATCGCCTGTCTCCTGGTACTATGAATCCACCTCTCATGTCCTCTCGTCTTTCTTTCTACTCTTTCATCTAACCATTTCCCACCTTTTTTTGGCTACCATGAACAAAGCCACACAGCTTCCACCACTTTTTCCATGTTGTCTGTCCTGGGCTCCCGTGGAAGCTACAGAAGGCAACAATTCCCTGCCGTTTTTCAGCCATCATGAACAGAGCCGCACAGCTTCCGCCGCAAGCTCTGCTCACATTTCCGCAGCAAACTCTGCTCTCCTGCTCTTGCAGCTCTAATGAGATTCCCGACTCTGAGAAAGCTACAGAAGACAACCATTTACCACCTTTTATCGGTCATCTTGAACCGAACAGCTCATTTCACGCCCTTTTTCCAGGATTACCCATGCAGGCACCATAGCGCAGCAAGCATGGAGCCCGCCTAGATGTCCACTGCAGTTTTGACCATTGTAAATACCTTGTGCATTATCCAGCACTATATGCAGTACCTGCCAAACCAGGCAAGGAAGTGATGACAACACAATTACTATAGTGATGAGGACATGGACACAGACATTCCTAGAAGCATGGCATGTGGCGATTGGGAGATCATGGTGCCAATTCCGGGGCCGGGGAAACAAGCACAGACTGGTGGGACCGCATAGTGTTGCAGGTCTGGGATGATTCCCAGTGGCTGCGAAACTTTCATATGCATAGGGCCACTTTCATGGAACTTTGTGACTTGCTGTCCCCTGCCCTGAAGCACAAAGGCACCAAAATGAGAGAAGCCCTCACAGTTGAGAAGCAAGAGGCCATAGCACTGTGGAAGCTTGCACTGCCCAACAGCTACCAGTCAGTCAGGAATCGGTTTGGAGTAGGCAAATCTACTGTGGGGGCTGCAGTACTGCAAGTAGCCAACACAATCATTGACCAGCTGCTATCAAGGGTAGTGACTCTGGGAAACGTGCAGACCATTGTGGATGGCTTTAATGCACTGGGGTTCCCTAACTGCAGTGGGGCGATAGACAGAATGCATATCCCCATCTTGGCCCCGGCACACCTTGGAGGCCAGTACATAAACCGCAAGGGGTACTTTTCAATGGTGCTGCAAGCACTGGTGGACCACAAGGGACGTTTCACCGACATCAATGTGGGATGGCCGGGAAAGATGCATGATGCTCGCATCTTCAGGAACTCTGGTCTGTTTGAACAGCTGCAGGAAAGCACTTACTTCCCAGACCAGAAAATTACTGTTGGGGATGTTGAAATGCCTATAGTTATCCTCGGGGACCCAGCCTACCCATTAATGCCATGGCTCATGAAGCCATACACAGGCTGGCTTGGACAATAGTAAGGAGCAGTTCAACTGTAGGCTGAGCAAGTACAGAATGGTGGTAGAATGTGCTTTTGGATGTTTGAAAGTGCGCTGGCACAGTTTACTGACTCGGTTAGATCTCAGCACAACCAATATTCCAATTGTAATTGCTGCTTGTTCTGTGCTCCACAATCTCTGTGAGAGTAAGGGGGAGATGTTTATGGCAGGATGGGAGGTTGAGGCAACTCCCCTGGAGGCCAATTTTGCACAGCCAGACAACAGGGCAATTGGAAGAGTGCAGCAGGGTGCACTGTGCATCAGAGAAGCTTTGAAAGCCAGTTTCATGACTGGCCGGGGTTTGGTGTGACAGCTGTGTTTGTTTCTCTTGAGATTACTCGCCCTGCCCCCCATATATTAAAGGAAATAAAGTCTAAATTGTTTAAAAACTGTTCTTTATTATTTGTTGCACAACACATTGAGAGAAATCAGAAGGCAGACTGGGTGGGGGTGGGGGGTTGGGTTAGGGGGTGGAGGAGGAGGGAAGGACAAGTCGAGAAACCAAATCAAAAGTTTGCATATGCCAGCTTTCTGCTGCTTGGGTGATCCTCTGGGATTGAGTATGTGGGTCCCTGTAGCCTCCCCCGTCATATTCTTGGGCGTCTGGGTGAGGAGGCTATGGAAATTGGGGTGGGGTGGGGGGTTGTACAGGGGCTGCAGTGGCAGTCTGTGGTCTTGCTGCCTTTCCTGCATTAGATCCACCATACAGCAGAGCATGTCAGTTTGTTCCCCTATGAGCTTGACAATAGTGTCCTGCCTGCTCTCATTGTGCGCGTCCCTCCTCTGTTCGTGTTCCTGTAATGCTTTACGGGACTCTGCAATTGTTTGCCTCCATGCATTCAGCTGGGCCCTATCAGTGCAGGAGGACTGCGTGAGCTTGGTGAATATGTCCTCCCGAGTTCATTTTTTGCATCTTCTAATCTGGACCAGCCTCTGGGATGGAGTAGATAGGGGACGCGTTGAAACATTTGCACCTGTGGGAGGAGAAAAAGGGAGGGTAGTATTTTAAAATATACCTTTCAGAGAACAAAGGGGACACTTTGGTGTGAGTAAACCATCACACACAGCCAGGCAACAGAATTCAGTTTGCAGGCAGCCTTAGGGCAGGCGGGGTTCTGCTTCTTCTACATTCATTTCAATGTTTTCAAACTGCTGAGACCCCTTTCCCATAGCAAGCAAAGCCTGGTGGGTTTGCCATAAAGGAAGGCCTGGAGGGTCTCTGGGATGATCACTTCACACAACATACAACACCCAACCCCCACACACACACCCCGCACCCACTGTGTGGTTCCAATGAGGCTCTGAGCAGGGATGAGCCCTTTAAACTATAAGCAAACAGCCCAGTGCAGCTGGGTTTCTCCCCGCCCCCCACCATGTAGCTCCGATCAGGCTCTCACTCACCAGAAGTACCTTCTCCAGGGTCATGGTCCATGAGCCTGCATTGGGAGTGAGGGGAGGCTATTGGCTCCAACGTTAGCCATAGTTCCTGGCTACGGGGGGAAACGGATTCCCCACTTGCCGCCTGTCCACTGTCCTCCTTCTCCTCCTCCTCTTTGTCCTCCAATGACCCCTCCTCCTCACTCCATGTAACTTCTCCGTTGCGGGTGTCCACAGACAGTGGTGGGGTAGTGGTGGCGTCACTCCCCATAATTGCATGGAGCTCACGGTAGAAGCAGAATGTATGGGGCTGTGACCCAGAGCTCTCGTTTGCCTTCCTGGCTTTTTGGTATGCTTGCCTGAGCTATTTGATTTTTGTACGACACTGCTCTGTGTCCCTGGAGTAGCCTCTCTCCGTCATGGCCCTGGAGACTTTAGTGTACTTATTTGCGTTCCTTTTTTTGGAATGTAGTTCTGCCATAACAGACTCATCTCCCCAGCATGTGATGAGATCCAATACCTCCTGTTCAGACCATCTGGAGCTTGTCTGTGAATCCAGGATTGCGTGATCTCTTGTGATGGTGGACTGTGTATGGTTGCCTGTGATGGTGCACTGTGCTGACAGTCACTTGTGCTGCTGGTGACCAAACAGGAAATGAAATTCAAAAGTTCCCGGGGCTTTTCCTGCCCACCTGGCTAGTGCATCGGAGTTCAGAGTGTCATCCAGAGCGGTCACAAGGGAGCATTCTGAGATAGCTCTCAGAGGCCAATAACGTTGAATTGCATCCACAATACCTTTAACCCGGGATTGTGATCTTGATTTAAGCATTACTCAACTTCCTGAGGTGGAGTACAGAAATCGATTTAAAGAGCCCTTTAAATGGAAAAAGCCGGTTTGGTCACGTGGACGGAATCATTTTTTTTTCGAATTAACTCAGCTAATTCCAAAATAACAGACTAGTGTAGACCAGACCTAAGCATTATTGCTATTCTTTAAAAGCAATTCATTCCTGTGTGTACTATATTTAAAGATCATTATGCAGTCCTTTAGAAATACATAGCAGCACTGCATAGGGGTATATGAACAGCAAACTAAATTCTCCTGTTCCACAGGAAAAACTGGCAAAGGGAAAAGTTACTGTAAAAAAAAAACTCTGTGCCTGAGTATGTTGTAACATTGCCAGGGGGGAGGGATTAGGTGAGGAACAGAAGAGGCAGGATGCATAAAAGATAAGGATATACAGAAAAGCCTTGCCCCAAAAATACAGCCATGCCAAGCGCCTACCCCTCTGTGTTCTGTTCTCCCATGGCTCTGCTACCACTGGCTCCCAGTGTGTGCAGTACAATCACCCTCCCTGCCCCATCCCCAAAGGAGAGTGGAAAACTACAAAGGGCAAGTTAATGTTGCAGGGAGGTGCAGTGGCCTGTGTGCTAACTTAACAAATCTGCTGCCTCGCACTGCCCCACTTCTAGTTGGCTAGACCCAACAAGGCATATGTGTATTATGGCTACAATTGGGGGTACTGTTCCCATCCTCCCATGCTGTCCGGCAACATGCCATTAGGAAGAGTGCTTGTTTGCTCTCTTCTGTGCGAAGCAGTGAAGCAGCGCTTTTCACTTAAAATTTTCATATTCCATATGCTTTATATCTATGTTCTGTTGCAATGGTATCCATGCAACTGTCATGTGCTACGTGAAGGCTACACACAAAGAAGATGAGTTAAGGATGCCGTGGCAAAGCATGGCAGCCTTAATTGAAATGTGTAGTTCTCATGGGTTTAAGTAACATCCTTAACTTTCTCCACTACATTACACTAGTACAGACCCCACTGAAAGCAATTTCCATTGAAAGATTTCATAAGGCTACTTTAACAAACTTTAATGCTGAAATTTCTAAGTCTAGTTTACTAATTATCCCACCATTTACATGGGTCCAACTCAAGAGAATTTAGCTCATTATATAAAGGTGTATTAATCTTTTGTATTGTTCTACAAAGAAATAGATGTGTTGATGCTTATTTATGGAAAAAATTAAGCATCCATGCAAAAAATAACAATACAAATGGCCACCCTTTTTAATAACATGACTGCTAGAATAATTTTATGTGAGAAATTATATTTTGGAGTTAAATTTAAAGTAAGAAGAAATTCTTGGATGACTGCTTCAGCATACTGTATTAATCAACTGAGAGGTAACTATGATTGCCTAAAAGTCAAACTTCTCCTTAGGTTTCTTGATCTGAAGAAAATGTTATAACAAAATTTCAGATTGAGTTTCTTCAAGGCAACGGTTTCTCTTACCCAAACATACCTTTGAAATGGAGAGAAAGAGCTTGCTGATAAATATTTCAACACCATACTTTATTAAAACAAGTTATTTCTGTTGTTTACTATGTGGTTAGGCCATGATGAAAAGCAGATCTTCACCAATACATTTTTGTGCAAATTCCTTACCTTGCTGTTTACAAAAGAAAGTGAAGTACCTTTCAGTGGTATTTGTCACAGAGCACTAGCGGCCCACAATGCACACTGTCAACTGCTTAAGGTTTCACTTCCTAATTAACTTTTCAAGAAGCATAAGAACTGTCTAAAAACACAAAGTTCTCACATTTAACCTCCTGCCATTCCATTCTATTCATCTGTAGTCTCATGACTATGGCCATGAAGAACAACAAAGCCCTGAAGTAGGGTCTGTACAATCCAAAACATAAAAGGTGTAATTTGAGAGGGCTTACTACATGACAAATTAGTTATCTACTTTAGTTAGGACCTTTTAAAGAATGATAACTTTAAGGCAATTCCACCACAAACACATTAATGTTGAAGTGATTCTAAAACTCACTCGTTTCTTCTTTGCCTGATGTTATTAATTTTCAATTTATTGAAAAAGTTTTTTTCTAACATTTTCTTGATGATTATGTTATTCTTGTATTCATAAATAATGTTTTGTTGTACTGAGTAGCAAAAAACAAATATAGCAGAAATTATTACACAGAATGTTAAGGTCTACTTGAGTCTGGTAAATGGAAAACATCAATTTACGTAAGGGCTTACTTAGAATGATAATAATACTTTACATTTATATAGCACCATTCATTTCAGCAACTCAAAATGCTTTACAAAGTTAGGCAAGAAACACATGTGTACAGAACATTCTTACCCTTTTCATCTCATTATTGATCTTTATTTTTCCTGTCTTGACTTTTGAGTACCATTATGACTTTTTGGGATACAATATGTTTCTTTGAAATAAACTTCTGCAATGATTTCTTTAAAGTATAAAACAATCCAAATATTGTGAAAGCAGGTGTTAAACATGGATTTTTTTTAACAGATCTTGATAAAATCCTAATAAGTTTGATAAAAACTCTTCTCAGCACCTTCACCTGATTGCAAGGTGAATATTCTTCTTGTCTCTTCAGCTGATCAATATGGTAGCCAAAGTTCTTATTGTTTTACAGTGATTAAAAACTAGCCAAACGCACATGAGGTCAACATGTGCACACTGTTTTTACTTCACTTTTTTTTCCTATCAGAATGCCCCATAGTAAATATTACAAGTTGAATATTTCTGGATGACTGTGGTTTTTGAAGCTGTTATAAGTAGAGGCATAAGGGCTATCATCACAGGGAACATTTTGGAAACTAAATTACAAAATGACAATCATTAGCTGAATGAGCTGCTATCAGAAAACATTAGCTAGCAGACATCTCAGAAATACCCAACATCTGTATAGCATTGCTAATTAACTGTTTACAGATCCAGCACCTGCTGTATGAATAGTATTTATTTCACAAATCATCTTAATGGCCATTTTCTTCACCACAAAAATACTTCACATAGAAGGTAAAAAGTTCAGAGCTAGCCATGTCTCCGACGTAGCATACAAAACAGGGGGGTGGGGAAACGCAGACAAAGCACTACAGAGTCAAGTGTTGAGTGATTTCCACTGACTCTTACTGCCACCCAGGTCACACAGAACACCCAGACAGGAATTCCAGCAGGGCTTATCACAATCAGATCTGCTCAGGCTTCGAAGGGAGAATGTTCATCTTTGCAAAGCCATTGCTGTTGCCAGTAGCCAGGATTAGTGCACAAAGCCATTTGCTGGGAAAGGCAGTTCATTAGTGTTTACTAACAATCACTGGCGATATCTATCAAACAGGGAAGTTCGGGACAAAAGTGAAATTAGGTCACGTAGATAATCAGACAGCCCTGATGAAGTCAAATCACATTTTCTTATTCCCTCTTTCAGTTATGCTTAGAAGAGTTAGTTGTGCATGGGTGATGCGTGGTTGGCTGCTCATAACATAGCCACTGTTTTTACAGTAGAAGAGGCAATGACACTAATAACTACTAATCCTCCTGAAGGTTTTCTGGTCCCTTGCCAGGTCAGCTTTAATTGACTGTGACTGTAAAAAAGTAAAACTTTCAAGAATTGTGCCGCAGTGTAGGTTGCATTACACAGCAAGCTTTGCAAATGTATTAAGCTCTCATCTCTTGAAATTCAGTCCTAATAACTGTTTATTTAAACCTCTCCTCTCACAAAACACTGGCCATGTGCTCTGAGAAACATGACTAACAACTAATGGCACAGATAATCTTACCTTGAAAATTCATATTGCACAAAGAAGAAGCCTGCTTGATACACAGCATTTAATCTGGAACATTATTTTACCAAAAAGCTGGAGGGGGAGTGATTCAGGCTCCAATTAACATCAAATACAAACTCGAGGGAAGGAGAAATGCCCTTCCCCACAAAACAAAACTGACCTGCTGTGTTTGCTGGGGCAGCTCCATAGCTGAAGTAAACTGGTTTAACTCCATTCAAGTCAATGGAGCAACACTACTTTACAACTTCTAAGAGTCAGCCCACTAAGGCCTACATGATTCATGTAGTTCAAAACTGACTCATTTTTAGGTTCTGAATAAGAGAATAGACATAATGTAAAGATTACTAAGATTTACTTTTTGTATAGTGAAACAATATTTATAGGAGGGAAACATTAAATGTATTAATAGCAGATAATTCCATTTACAATAGGCCTTGTCCAGGAGATTGTACCTAAGTGCCATCTGCAGGTGTAAATAGTACAGTGGGTGCCATTTAAATTGGAATATACCATCAGAGTAGGTAAATTAATGGAGGTATTTCCTATTCTAATTATTAGGAAATGTCACAAACACCATGGTTAACATAAACAGGTAAAAGTAAAGCAGTGAACTTCTACTGAAAGGTCTATTGAACGTCCATGTTACATTTACAGGTAAAAATTTCCTTTTTTTAACTGCCAAGATTTCTTCTCACATATGGACCTATTTCTGTACATGTAGAGTACATTTTCAAAAGTGTCTACATGACTTAGAAGCCTAAGCCCCATTGACTTTTAGTGGGACTCAGGCTCCCCAAATCACTTAGGCACTTGCAAAATCTTAACAACAGATAGAAATTGCTTTTATGCATATTTAAGTCATACTGCATACTGTGTTTGATAAATATGCAGATTTTTGACTCACTGATCGTAACAGCTTTATTGGTGGGTTAGCCATTTTATTTAAAAATGGATTTTTTTACACTCATTCTGAGTTCGCCTCTTCACTTCTCAGGAGACATTATAGTCTTATGTGACTTCAGCTGCTGTAATGAAAATGCACAGAATTTCTGAATCAAGTAATTCAGCCATTTTTAAAAAAGGGTTTTACTAAACTATACAAATTAACTTGCCCTCTTTATGGACTAAAGACATGCAGAATTTTAGTTTGAAACACAAAAGGCCAGATTCATTACAGCTGGCACTAGGAAGCATAATTTGCCAGTCTCTGTGTCAGCTTGGCTTCCTGTGGCATAGGGGATAATCACCCTTTCGATGGTCAGGTAGTACTTCTGTGCCACCCCCAAAGAAGTCCCCATAAAGAGTCAATTGTAAATCCTGCTCAAGAACTATAAGAATTCTGCTGGCAGAAGTCACTAAGGTGAGTTGCTGAACCAGTGAACTCCCCATTCATTCACAGCAAGCATCTCTTACGTTACTTCTATAATCTAGATATGGTCTATGTTGGACACCATTCAGATGATGGCATGGAGAAACTTGCACTTCTCTGCACTGTACCTGTATTGGAGATAAACAAAAGAATTCAGAATCCAGTGCTACCTGCCTAGCATCTTTCACAAGCACTAAATTCACTATAATGATTGATGGTCTCAGCTCAAGAGAGGCACAGGATTGGATTATCAAGGTTGATGAGTGTGGGAGAGTTAGGCAGTAGGCACAGAACCTGTCTACACTACAGCTGGCTCTCCAATGCATCTCATTCACGAGTGCCAAGTTCATTCACACATTTTGAAGGAAATCCATATTCAAAGAGCATAAACAGCATCAAACTATAACATCTCCATTTGTATTTTGTGCTGCAATTTAAAGATTACCAAATATTTTCGTTCTTTGTATTTTTAAGGATGCTTTTACAAGCATCTTTTCTAGGCCACCGTTTCTAAAGCAAATTTCAATCTGGAGCAAATGTGTGGAGACAAATTGTAAATTTCGGAAAAAACAGAGATGTCTAATGGAAAGCCAGCACAACTTTCACTATGCTAAAGCAAATAGCACTGCTAACAATAAGGCAGTTGAGTATCAGCAGGGGCCACTCTCTTCCATGATAACTCAGCCCATGCTTTTGTATTTGTCATGTAATGAAGTCAGACATGATGAGCTGCTGCTGTGTGTAAATGAAAAATCACATCCCAAGTCTAGGGTTAAGGCTTTGCTCCATAAAATGAAATAAAATAAGCAAAAAGATTATGACTTGCCCAGGATAAAGGTCCTTTGTACACTGAACAGAGGTATTAGTAATTTGTATTTGCAGGAAAGGAGGATTACTGGGTAACAATGAAGGACAAGTTAACTGTGATCATGTTATTTTTTTTAAAGTACATTTCTTAAATGGAGCATTTCTTTGTTTTTTAGGACAGGGGTTAATACTGATGATCACTTTACTACTCAACATTCATCAATTCACTTATATCCTGCCTGCATATGGAAACATTTCAATTATATTTCCAAAAGGCTTAAAGACATCAGAAAGGGTCTGCTATCTAGGATGCCAGATTATATTGGGTTGAATTCAACCCTGGAGTAACCTTACAGACTGCCCTGGAGTTATCTGGTATTAGAATACAAGTGTATAAATTAAGTGCTGAGTGCACCCTTCAGGGGTCATTCATGTACCTGTTGAAGTCAATGGGAATTTTAATGCTAACTACAATGGAAAACATAGCCTGAGGAGATGTATCAGGGTAAGTGAGAGCTGCCGGCAGATGGCAGACACAGTGAACAAGAGTTTTCAGGAACCATTTGCCCTTCTCTGCTATTCCTGGAGTTATGGTTCTTATAGCAGCATACGCATAACATGTTTTTGTATAAGACATACCTTTTGTGGCAGAACTCCCACACATGGGAAACCCTATTGAACAGGTGCTGATCTTTAGAAGTTAGGCCCACACACCAGTGTTTCAGTAAACCTTTTCAAACCACTTCTCACAGACATTTCACATAAGGCTGTTCTGCAGTTTCTGTCATGCTTAAAAGGTTTCATGACAAATGGGTTAGGAGCCTGAAACTTTAATCCTTCCTCTTTATGCAAACTTTGAACCAGCAGGGAACACACAAGAGGAGTTCTTCTGGGCTAGATTTGGAGAACAGGCCAAAATTCTTTCCCCTGAAAATAGTCAATACCCAGTTTACAAATGTGGGCCTCCATAAGGGGACCCTCTAAATCCTACATGTGGACCTTCACATTAGTACTCACACATGGAAAACAAACATTTGAACAACTCAGTGAAATCCTGGTCCCCTTGAAGGCAGTAGCAAAACTCCCAATGACCTCAGCCAGCATGCCACCCCTACTTGCCGAAGTGATTGTCCAATCAAAATAATCGATCTGGAAATCCAGTTAATGAGTCCACAAAAATTTAGTCTCCCATCTCATGGTTTTCAGCTTAATGGCAGACAATGAAGTCTAAGAAAATCTAAATATTGTTCATCTTTTCTTGATAATCATGATAGCGAACCCTGTCCTACTGCTGATTTCCCTGGGAGTAGTGGCAGCCTCAATGTATATTCCCAGACAAAAAACTATATTAAAATGGAGTTAAGGCTGAGAGTATGTCTCAGTAATTTAAGGGGAAAAGACCCTACAAGGATGTTGTAATCATCCAAACAACCAACCAAGCATTACAAACCCAGAGAATTCAGAGTTAAGGTTACACTTCAAAGAAATCAAAACATTCAGGTAAAAAATGCTCAGTTAAAGCTCCCAAAACAACTTATACTGTGACCTGTAGCAATATCATGTAATAACCAGATGACTGTGATTAAGGCACGTTAGCGATTGTGGTCCCAGAGTAGATTAACCTGATTGTTAAAAACATGTTAGATTCTTGGGGTGGGGGTTCATATTCTTTTCCCCTCCTAGGGAAAGAGCACAGGTTCTTAGGAGTTTTAAATGTGCATTATATGAACCTTAGAATATTCTTTATTTTATTTTAAACTTTAAGACAGAGTGTACCATCTAGTTAAACTGTGATTACAGTAGCTTTGCATCACCAGAGTATTGCAAAGCAGCTGGCCATACTGGTGAATCTGGCCCTTAATTTGCAAGTGACTCATTTGTTTAAGGGCTGTATTAGTGAGACCAGCCCTATATGATGGAAGGGTAGGGAAATCTCAGTCTCTGAGTTCCAAAGTCTGTGCTTTGAGTACTCTTTCGCCTCAATTCCCCTGGAAACACTGCTTCAAAGTTCAGGGGCTCTGAGGCAGTCATGCTACGGGGAGCTTTTCAAACACTTTTGTACAAGCTGTATGCAGCAACAGATCCTTTAAAAACCAGTGACAGTGGGGGTCAAGAAATATATCAATGAGAATTCTTGATGTATGTGTCCCATCTGCCTCATAACACGAAGCCATCACAACCAACAGAATTATTGCATGCTAATTAACTGTCAAGGAAGAGGGGTTATTATTGAGTTATCTTTGATGTTACACTGGCCCGAGTTGTTGACCTTACCTTGTTTGTAGCCCACAGAATTATTGCGCACAAAAAAACCTCAATAAACTAGTAAAAAAAAAAGTGGAAAATGTCAGTATGTGATCATGTAATTAAAGACATTACCATTACAACACATATATACAAGAGGGCTAAATTAAGGTTACACAAGAAACTTTAATTCTGACATTTCCCAGCTTTTGGGTGATTGATGTTACTACCTCCATAATGTTCTTTTTACATAAAATTGTAAATAATTTTACAGATTTTTTTTAAAGCAAACTGAAAAAATAGAAATTCCATCATGTTGTCACCCACGTGTCAACAGAATTGAAACCTTTATATCCCCTCAGAGACCTCTGCCACTTGAACTAATGGAGTAACTGATAGAAATAACAGGTTGTCATCCTCTATGTCAGTGGTACCCAACCTTGTCGTCTGGCGGACGCCAGATGAAGGACTGTGGCGGAGGTGGCGCATCCGCCAAAATGCCGCCGAATTTCTGCGGTGTTTCGGCAGTGACACCTCTCGATGACGTCACTTGTCGGTGGCAAGTGGCATCATAGAGAGGCGTTGCCATCGAAATGCCACAGAAATTCTGCGGCATTTTGGCGGATGCTCCACCGCCAGCCAGGATGTGGGCACATTTAGATGCCAACGCGGGCACCGCGTTGGGGACCCCTGCTCTATGTGGATCAGCATAAGAGCAGGGAGCAATATGCCAGCGGGTTTCACAGATGTTTGCCGGCAGCAAAGGAATGCTGAGACTCAGGAACGCTGGGTTCCATTCCAGGCTCTGAGGGGCATCTTCTGCCCATTCCTCTCTAAAACGACCCCTTGTGCCTCTCCCAGGAGTCTCTTCCCCACCCTGGCTCCTTGTCCCAGTCCCAATTTCCACTTTTCAGGATTCTCATCCCAGTTCCAATCTCCTTTTCCCACCTAGTCCTAGTCTCCCCCTACAGGCTCATTCTCTGACTCTCAGCCTCCATCCTCCACTCCCAGTCTCCTCCCTTCCAGTCCCAGTTCCCCCCATTTGTCTCAACTATCTATCCCCAGTCTCCTTGCCCAGTCAATCCCAGTTCCCGCTAGCCAGCTCCTTGTCCTCTGTCTCTCCCCCTGCCTTTCCTCCCTCATTGGCTCCAGTCCTAATCTCTCACCCCAGACTCCTCATCAAATCCTTCTCCACCCACTCCCCAGCCCTTGCCCCACTCTCACCCCCAACCTCTCACCCCCAAATCTCATCTGTCTCTTTGCCAAGCCAGTTCCAGTTCTCTTGCACTCCAGTTCATTGTCAGATCTGTGTTCACTTCACCTTGCCCCTGTTTCCCCTGCACTGGCTCCTATTCCCAGTTTCCTTGTCTGGAGAATCCCAGGCCCCATTCCCCCCCCAGCTCCCAGTGTCCCTGCCCAGCCAGTTCCAATCCCAGTTTCCCTCCACACATTCCAGTCCCATCACACCAGAGTCCTTGTCCCAATCTGCTCTTTTACCTCCCCCCAGGTCTGACTTTTGTCTGCATTTGAATCAGATGGCTTCCTCCTCCAAACTGCCTGGTATCAGCTGGGGGCAGGAATGGAGAGCGCAGGAGAAAAATGCTCCCTGCTGTCAGTTCCAGTCCTGGCCCTGCCATAGCCTGGAGCAAGCAACTGGCAGCAACTGTTACAGGGAAAATTGAGCTTCATTCCCATAGCCCTGGACTGGAGTGAGCATGCTCAGTTGCTCTGTAGGACTGACAGATGTGCAGCCTTGTCATCACTAGGTGCTGTGAGAGGATGGAGCATGCTCAGTGATGAAGGAATCTTTTGATGTTTCAGCTGCTAAAAAAAGTCTTTACTGAGCATGTGCAAACTGCAATTTTTGAAATCTTCAAACTTAACCAAATTTTGGGCAGATTTTCACACGGTTGGCAAAAGGCACATCTCTGGCACAAAGGCCACCCCTTTCCAAATTTCAAGTCTCTGCCACAAAGCCTGGAGATGCTAAAGCTGTTCACAGAAGAGGTCATCAGAATTTTTTTTACCTGGGCAAAACAAAGTATTTTTCCCTAGTCTTGTTCTTGGAAATGTCTGAAGCATTATGGCTCAAATTTTCCACAAAAGTTTAGCCTAGAGCAGACACCTACCATGGAAAATTTCATGTCAACTAGTTAAAGTCTGGAAAGTTACAAACCACTGAAAACAGGGTCTTATAACGGGAATTGTCAGGCTTCAGTGGTTTGAGCATTGGCCTGCTAAACCCAGGGTTCTGAGTTTAATCCCTCAGGGGGCCATTTGGGGATTGGTCCTGTTTTGAGCAGGGGTTTGGACTAGATGAACCTCCTGAGGTCCCTTCCAACCCTGATATTCTATGATTCTAAACCTTCATAGGCAGTGCTACCAGCCCTACCAATAGAATTATATATAACATCAGTAATAACTTAGCTTAACTACCACTTGATTTCTTCAAATATAGCTTAAGCATAAGATTTTAACAATATAGAAAGTTTGACATGTCTGCATTATTCTGTTACTAAGGGCACTCAAGACAAAAGCATTCAAGCATTCAAGAAAAATGGTAAATTTCTTAAAAGCTTTAATTTTTAAATAATTGTATCCCCAACTAGTTACCAGATTTATTTTTAAATTCTCAGAAAATTCATTCTGTGCTCAAGAATTAAGTGCTGTATGTTTGGGAAGGATATGCTGTATTTTTCACACAAAACAAAGAAGTTAAATTACTATGAAGTGAAACTCAGCCTTAACTATAGCATCATGACTAGTACCTTTGTAATGAATTATCATCGTTTACTTTAATTTTTTGTATTCTGGTAGCACTCAAAGGCTTCAGTAGGGATCATAGGCCCTCTAACCTCTGTACAAACACAAAGGGAGACAGAGTCACTGTCTTAAGGAGGTTATAAAATCATTATATTCCTATTTAAAACCACTGCATGTGAAAGCTAACATTTTCTGCTATACCCTGAACTGTTAAACTATTCTGATTAGATTCATTTCCATTAGAGAGTCTGGATTTTAAATTATGCTCACTAAAGCAACTTATCCCAAAAAGATAAATATATTTAGTTGTAACAGAAGCAAAAGTGCTTTTGATTCACTCACAGTTAATAGGAAGTAAATAAAATTATATTTCTTCATTAAAATCATTTTCATGAAGCTTCCAATATGTCATAAAAAATGCCATTAGAGTTATTTCAAAGACATGCCTGTTGTTTCTGCTAACTCCTTATTACACAACCATCCTTCTATAATATAAACCAATGACTTTGTGATAAAGTGCACCAGTTGGAAACATAAACAGATTCATTATGGATAACTTAAGTAATGCTTTTTCTCTTGTGAGATCAATGCATGTCATTTAAAAGCAAAAAGCAAAGGAATCTTATGTTTAATCATTTTTAGATCTTCAAGACATACCTAAAATGAGCAAATTAAAGCACTTACAACATTCTATATACTGATATTTTGGGTTCAAAATTAAATGAGATGGATAATGTCTAAGATCCCTTGATAAGCATAACTAGCAATAAATTGGCATATTGTAGGGCGGAAAGGCCAAAAATAGCAAAGTTGTGCTGTGTAGGGTTTTTGTAATGACTTTGTAACCCTACTTCCCAGATTATATTTCTAGTTTTGAAAATTAGAAGGCCAAAGAAATATAAGAAAACCATTAAAAAATCAAATTCTCATGTAGAACAATCCAAGTATTCTCAAAAATACACTGTGGTAACATCTAAGGCCCAATCCTGCAAATATTTATGCATACATGTAACTTTACACATATGAGTATCCCACTGACTTTGATGGAATTACTGGCAAGAGTAAAATTACAAATGTGTGTTAGTGTTTGAGAGATCAGGGTATACAGTTATTTAGGTTCCTCTACCATGCCAAGACGACTCAGTGCACCATCGAATTTTAAAAATCTAAATAATCTCTTCCTTCCTCCTGTAGATAAGGATAAATTAATTAGTTTCAGAATAGGGATCATTTTTGGTGTTGGCTTTTAAATTGTTAAAATATTACCGAGTGAAGGCCAAGTCAAATAAGTGAATTTGGCATTTGATTCTGAAAGCGGCATGGCAGATTCTTACCTCTTGCTCCTGCAGAAGGGCAAGAAAGGGTTCAAGGACTGGTAGGGTTGACTTCTTTTGAGGTAGGTTATCAGACACATAAATGAACATGATTTGTTGGGGAAGAGTCAACATGGCTTTTGCAAAGGGAAATCATGCCTCACCAACCTATTACAATTCTGTGTGGGGGTCAACAAACGTGGACAAGGGTGACCACGTATATATAGTGTACTTGGACTCTCAGAAAGCCTTTGACAAGGTCCCTCAACAAAGGCTGTTAAGCAAAGTAAGCAGTCATAGCACAAGAGTGAAGATCCTCTTATGGATCTTACTGGTTGAAACACAGAAAATAAAGGGTAGGAATAAATGGTCAGTTTTCTTAATGAAGAGAAGTAAATAGTAGTGTCCCCCAGAGATCTCTACTGGGATCAGTGCTGTTCAACATAGTCATACATTATTTGGAAAAAGGGGTATACAGTGAGGTGACAACATTTGCAAATGATATAAAATTACTCAAGATAATTATGACCAAAGCAGATTATGAAGAGTTACAAAGGAATCTATCAAAACTGGGTGATTGGGGAAGAAAATGGCAGATGAAATTCCATATTGATAAATACAAAGTAATGCACATTGGAAATCATAATCCCAACTAAACATACAAAATTATAGAGTCTAAATTAGCTGTTATCACTCAAAAAGAGATCTTGGAGTCATTGTGGATAGTTCTTTGAAAACAGCCACTCAATATGTAGCGGCAGTCAAAAAAGCTAACAGAATGTTAGAGACCATTAGGAAAGGTATAGATAATAAGACAGAAAATATCATATGACCACTATATAAATCCATGGTATACCCACATTTTGAATACTGCATGCAGTACTGGTCACTCCATCCCAGAAAGTTATATTGGAATTGGAATGGGTACAGTTACCTTCTGGGCAACAAAAATAATTAGGAGTGTGGAACAGCTTCTGTAGGAGGAAAGATTAAAACGAACATGACTTTTCAGCTTGGAAAAGAGATGACTAAAGGGATATATGATAGAAGTCTATAAAATCATGATTGGTGTAGAGAAAGTGAATAAGGAAGTGTTATTTACTCCTTTATATAACACAAGAACCCGGGGTCACCCAATGAAATTAATAAGCAGCAGGTTTAAAACAAAAGGAAGTATTTCTTCACACAATGTACAGTCAAACTGTGCAACTTGTTGCCAGAGGATGTCGTGAAGGCCAAAATTATAATGGAGATCAAAAAAGAACTACATAAGTTCATAGAGGATAGGTCCATCAATGGCTATTAGCCAGGATGGGTAGGGATGCAACCCTGTGCTCTGGTTATTCCTAGCTTCTGATTGCCAGAAGTTGGGAGTGGACAACAAGGGATGGATCACTTGATGATTACCTGTTCTGTTTTTCCCCTCTGAATGACCTGACACTGGCCACTGTTGGAAGACAGGCTACTGAGCTAGATGGATCATTAGTCTGACCCAGTATAGCCATTCTTATGTTTTTATTAGGGCTGTCAGTTAATCACAGTTAACTCACACGAGTAACTAAAAATATTAATTGTGATTAAAAAAATTATTCTTGATAAATCGCACTTATAACAATAGAATACCAATTGAAATTTATTAAATATTTTTGGATGCTTTTCTACATTTTCAATATTGATTTCAATTACAACACAGAATACAAAGTGCATAGTGTTCACTTTATATTATTATTATTATTCACCTCATACAAGTACTGAAGTGCAATCCCTTTGTCATGAAAGTATAACTTACAAATGCAAATTTTTTTTTGGTTACATAACTGCACTCAAAAACAAAACAGTGTAAACCTTTAGAGCCTACACATCCACTCAATCCTACTTCTTATTCTGCCAATCGCTAAGACAAACAAGTCTGTTTACATTGAAGGAAGATACTGCTGCCTGCTTCTTATTTACAATGTCACTTGAAAGTGATAACAGGTTCGCATGGCACTTTTGTAGCCGTGGTTGCAAGGTATTTATGTGCCAGATATGCTAAACATTCATATGCCCCTTCATGCTTCAGCCACCATTCCAGAGGACATGTGTCCATGCCGATGATGCTCATTAAAAAATTAATGCATCAGTTAAATTTGTGACTGAACTCCTTGGGGGAGAATTGTATGTCTCCTGCTCTGTTTTACCCGCATTCTGCATATATTTCATGTTATATCAGTCTTGGATGGTGACCCAGTACATGTTGTTCATTTTAAGAACATTTTCACGGTAGATTTGATAAAACGCAAGGGAAGTACCAATGTGAGATTTCTAAAAATAGCTACAGCACTCGACCCAAGGTTAAGAATCTGAAGTGCCATCCAAAATCTGAGAGGGACGGGGTGCGGGGCATGCTTTCAGAGGTCTTAGAAGACGAACATTCTGATGCGGAAACTACAGAACTCGAACCACCAAAAAAGAAAATTAACCTTCTGTAGTGGCATTTGACTCAGATGATGAAAATGAACATGCGTCAGTCTGCACTGCTTTGGATCATTATCAAGCAGAACCCATCATTAGCATGGAATCATGTCCTCTGGAATGGTGGTTGAAGCATGAAGGGACATATGAATCTTTAGCACATCTGGCACATAAATACCTTGCAACGCCAGCTACAACAGTGCCATGCGAACGCCTCTTCTCACTTTCAGGTGACATTGTAAACAAGAAGCAGGCAGCGTTATCTCCTGCAAATTGTAACCAACTTTGCTTGTCCAAGTGACTGGCTGACCAAGAATTAGGACTGAGTGGACTTGTAGGCTCTAAAGTTTTACATTGTTTTATTTTTGAATGCAGTTTTTTTCTACATAATTCTACATTGGTAAGTTCAACTTTCATGATAAAGAAATTTTACTACAGTACTTGTATGAGGTAAATTGAAAAAAAAATGGTTTTTACAGTGCAAATATTTGTAATAAAAATAAATATAAAGTGAGCACTGTACACTTTGTGTTCTGTGTTGTAATTGAAATTAATATATTTGAAAATGTAGTAAACATCCAAAAGTAGACTTGATCATGAGGTAATTTGAAATTGTCCAGTAAGGGTGCATTCACAGAAATGAGGAATAACTCCTCTGCATAGGCTAAAAGGAAGAACAATGGAGCCTTGGGCTCTCCCTTGAAGAACCCAGACACCCTCCACAGTCCCTGCTGTATCTCCTTGCTGGCTTTTAGCTGAGGTACCTTGAGCCTGCAACAAGATGATAATATGATTATTTCCTAGCTTCCCAAGTGCTTGTGCATTCAAATTATTATTCACACAGTTCCAGATAACACAGTTCCAGAGCTTCTCTTTCTTTTCTGTTTCTTTTCTTGTACACAGCTCTGTAATAGCTAGTAATTTAAGAACTCTTTGACTGTGTCCTGGTTAAAAAGTTTTTCTCCTAGTGTGTCCTCCAGAAACAAGTTATACTCAAGAAATCCCCTTCATTATGGAAAATCTGTCTAATAATAGTTGATTAAAAATGGAATTTTCATAGTGCATGAAATTCTGATATTTTGACTTTTGTCCTAATCCCAAATCAGGATGAAAAGTAAAACTTTTCATGTAATGTAAAGCTCTAAGAAATTGTAATTTAAAAGTGTTAAAACTATTCTTTCAATATTTTTGATTGAAACTAAATGTTTTGACATTCCTGATCTAAACTTTGTTTCAATTTTCTGGATGGAAAATTCTGCCAAAGTTCATCTTTTTCCACAGAAAATTTCAATTTCAACAAAAGCCTATTTTCTGACAAAAAAATGTTTAATTCAAAATTTTTCAACAAGCCATAATAATAATACTAATAGAAACAGCATAGACAGTTGCCTTTGTCATCAAGCAAAGAGACCAGTGCAATCTCTGAACTATACGCAAGCTGAAAGCACAATTAAAGGGATGAAGTAAATATGAGGACTCCAGCTGATGCAAATGTTGCCCCAACACCACTTTTTCCAATAATCTTACCCAAACAGAATAGGTTGAAAAGCTGATGATAGTTAGCAAAAAGCCAGCCTTGAGACATAGTTTCTTCTGCAAGCTCCTAACAACCATTCCTTTTAAGGAAGCAGGCACCTCTATTTTGATCAGGTTTGTGCAAACATAATGTTAATTTATACAGAAGAATATGTGTATAAATCAATAAGGGAAAAGGAAAACAAATTCAAAGGAATATAGAGTAGTTTGTGTCAAATACTGAAAATATATGAATGTGCCTGACTGATACAGCTAGAATATTTTTTAACCAAAGGAACAGAAGATGAAAAAATGCCAAAAGTAAAATTTAAACTTATACACTAATTGTGTTATGGAGAGTGGAAATCTACTGTAATAAGGTCATTTTGCAATAAGAATAAACAGTGCCCTCTGTGGTTTAAAAGAAAATGTAGCATTGGTTTCTTCTGCATAGTATGTTTAAACACACGAGCTAAAAGCACCCAAAATTGCCCTATTTAGTATAATCACTTAGCTTGATGAAAATCCTCAGTCATTTTAACATGCTTACCTCAGGAATGCAGATAACAAGTAGCAAACAGAAAGTAATCCACAAATAGCTTTCGAATCCTGTTTGAAAAATTGGCCTGTAAACCATCTAGGTCTAAAAGCCAAGTGAGCACATTATGATCCAAAAGAGTGAATGATTTTTTAAGTGATTTATGTAAACTGGGAAAGAAAAACTAACTTTAAAACAAACTTGAACATGTATTGTTGATATGATCACATTTTAGAATACACTAAGTGTTCCAAATGCCCTTCAGATCAATTTTGGGAAATAAACAAAGCTCAGCTTTCAATGAGATTTAGGTTTTCAAAACAAAAAAATTAGGGTAGAGACTCATTCAAACATTCATTAAATCCAGACTGAAATGAGTTATATTGCACAGTCTGAAGTGATGAGTAATGTTGACAAAAAATCAAAATATTATCTGTAGTAAGTTTGCATAAGCTTAAGCAAAATAGTTTGCATATATTCTAGAAATAACGGATTTTGCCAGTTCACAAAAGAGGCCAAACCTAAACATTATTTTAAACAAGTATTTTGTTCTATACTTAAGGTCAAAGACTCTGTCCAAATTTATATATATATTATAATAGATACCAGATGGGAAAAAAATGTATTTGACATCCAGTTTACACTAAGTGATACAAGCACAACAGTTTTATGGTTTAAAAGGCATGGTTTGATAGTTGAACTGTTAGTGGCTATGTAGAGTTGCACTGCTCCCCACTAACTCTGGGAGATATTTTATGCCAGGGAGGTACAATTCATCACTGGGCTTGATTCTAGCTGTTCCCTTACTCTTGTAGGGAAGACTAGATCAAACATAGGCCCTAGCTCTGAGAATCCCTGTACACTACTCTTTGATTATGTGATTCTAATGACCTGTGCTGATAGTCTCCTGGAACCCCTCTGAAAGGGGCATATTAGGGTCTGTCTACACTGGAGATGGAAATTTCAAGGTTGGGTAGACATAGCTGCACTAGCTATGACTAAGCTACTGCACTAAAAATAGAAGTGTGGCCATGGTGGCATGAATAGTGGTAGGGGCTAACCACCATCAGTTTTTAGGGTCTTGGATGGGATCATACTTGGCATGGCTAGTCTGTCCTGCCACGCACATCACTGAGTCAACACTTCTATTTTTAGTGCACTAGCTTGATCAGAGCTAGCATGGGTATGTTTACTTGAGCTGAAAATGACACCTTCCAGCTCCAGTGTAGACATACCCAGTGAAGTTTTAACTTCAAAGGAAAACCCTGTGGGAATTGTGGTGGGATAAGTTGAAGAGGTGTTGCTGACTGGACTAGGGAATGCAGAGTTGGGGGAAAATGATGTCAGAGGACATTAAGGGGGGGGGGCATGATAGTGGGTCTTTAAATACTTGAAAGGCTGCCATAAAAAAAGATGGAGAAAAGTTGTTCTCTCCTTCCACAGAGGGCAGGACAAGAGGCTCAAATTACAACATAGCAGATTTAGATTAAATCTCAGGAAAAACTTCCTAACTGTAAGAACAGCAGGACAATGGGACAGACTCTCTGGGGAGGCTGTGGAAGCTCCTTCACTGTGGTTTTCTAAAGGAGGCTGGATAGCCACCTGTTTTGGATGGTTTAGACACAATAAATCCTGCATTTTGGCAGGGACTATATGACCTTTGCGGTCCCATCTAACTCTATGATTCTATTCTATGATGTCAAGAAGGCAGTTGAGACTCATTTCCGTGCAGGAGAAGGAGCTCCCCTGGTCATGTTTGGGACATAGCAATTTCTAATTTAGTGCCCCTTAAAATGGTTTGCTCTGGGGGCAGCATCACCAAAAAGAAAAGTGCTCTGCCGATGGCATGGTTTGAAAATTCTTCTTTATTATTACCAATTATTTGTATTGCCATAGTGCCTAAGAACCCTGTCATGGACCAGGGACAAGGATCCCATTGTGCTATGCTCTGTACAAAGACAGAACCCCGACATGATTCCTGCCCCAAAGGGTTTACAGTGTAAGTATAAGATGAGCCAACAGATGGATGCAGACAGACAGATGGGGTTGTACAAGGAAGCAATAAGACAATACTGGTAGGCAGTCGACTCCGCATACCCTTGTTAAGTTTTTTGTAGGCATCACAACAAAGAAGAGTTTTAATGAACTGAGAAGCCCAAATATAGACAAAGTAATTCAATAATTTTAATATGCAACTACTAACCTACTGCAGAGAGAGATGGGTCAGCCAGGCTTACGGAAAACACAGCTACTTCCAAATGGGTATATTGTTACTCAGTTGTACAGTAGACATATCACTTCTCAAAGGTCCTTGATCCAGAGTTGGCAATTTGGGTAGCTGAAGCACCTACAGGAATAATGAGGCTGGTTTAGTGTACAATAAAGTTGTTGCTATATGTCATTGATGAATGTTTGTAAAAATAATACTTTGAAGCACCTAGTATTATTTTTACTTCAAAGCTCTGCCCTTTGTCCTTGATATAGTTACAATATGCAAAAATCCAGCTCACAGTAGTTTGTCTAAACTGTAATTGTTGTAAAGCCAACACTCGTCTGGGAGTGAAAAATGAACGTAAGAAAATGTATCAAAACACTTAAATTATTTTAAAATATTTATATTTATAAAAGTATTATTAGAGCTGGCTGGATATCTGGGGTTGGTAGAGGAAGACAACAAAATTAAATATTTATCTTACTATCCTGGATATCATTTTTGTTTTGACAACTGGGTGTGGAGTGCTTTTCTGGCTGTGCCTTTCTGTAAGCTCAACATTGAAGGGTATAGCACAATACTGTCTACATATTGTTAGAAAGAAGTTTCACCTTGGTGATCATTGACTATATAGGTGCTTATATGGCCCTCATTGCCATATTATCTGAGCACCTCTTTATTCATAAGCAACAATGATACCAAAATATTACTGTCATAGACTCTCAGAACTATTTCTGGTCAGCTCTGATGCAATGTAAAACTGTGTCTTGCCCATTTGATTCAATCTGAATCTTGTAGGGGGTAGCCAAGTTTCATTCACACGGTAGTCTCTCCAGCTTGTTTTGGTACAAATTAATGGTTTTGCTATGTGCTGTGGCTATGTTTCAGACATTCCCTTGCATACTAAATAATCGGTAAGGATGGTCAAAAAATTACCATCAAAACTGATTTTTTTTGTGACTACTATTTAAGATACTGATTAAACATTTTTTTGTGAAAAGTGTCTGCTTTCCACAGAAATTTTAAACTTTTCATTGAACAACTGAATGCCCCAAAATTGAAAAGTTTTGCTTGAAAACCAAAATACTACAATTCAGAAATGCTGCTGCAGTACCTCGTGGAAGTTGAAATTCAGTTCCTTCAGGTCCCATTCTCATGTATAGGTCAGGTTCCCCTGCCAGACTTTACCTCCCATAATGCACCACCGCCATGGGACTTCCATGATGCACTGGTGAGGGTCGGCTGTGCTGTGTCATGTCGGCTGTGGTAGCCTGATCATGGACCTTGGCCTATAGAGGAGAATGGGAGCATGAGGTGCCTAAACGGCACCTCTCATGAGACATTTCTGAATCAAAATATTTCAGGTTTTGGTTGAAATATTTCAGTTTTCAATTTTTTTTCCAAAAAATTGAAATTTTCCACAGGAAAAGAAACAAAAAAAAAATCTGATAACCTATTGTAAGTTAGGCAGATTTTCCATAATGAAGGGATTTCTTGAGTATAACTTGTTTCGGGAGGGCACACTAGGAGAAAACCTTTTTAACCAGGACATAGTTATTATTAGCTATTACAGAGCTGTGTACAAGAAAAGAAACAGAAAAGAAAAGAGAGGCTTGTTAAAAGAGGCTATATAAATAAGTTATCTGGAGCTATGTGAATAATAATTTGGATGCACTAACACTTGGGGAGCTAGGAAATAGTCTTATTACCATCTTGTTGCAAGCTCAAGGTACTTCAGCTAAAAGCGAGCAAGCAGATACAGCAGGGACTGTGGAGGGTGTCTGGGTTCTTCAAGGGAGAGCCCAAGGCTCCATTGTTCTTCCTTTTAGCCTATGCAGAGGAGTTATTCCTCATTTCTGTGAATGCACCCTTACTGGACAATTTCAAATTACCTCATGATCGAGTCTATTTAAGATACTGTGAGCATAGGTGCCAACTCCATGTGTGCTCCAGCCCTGGAGCACCCATGGAAAAAAATTAGTGGGTGATTGGTACCCACCAGCAGCCAGCTCCCACTCCCAGCCCAGCGCCTTCCACCCACCAGTAGCCCCGCCAATCCACTCCTTCCTACCTCCCAGTGTCTCCCTCCCGCCGCGATCAGCTGTTTCACAGGAGGCACTGGGGAGAGAGGGAGGAGTGGGAACAGGGCACACTCGGGGGAGAGGAAGAACTTGGCGGGAAGAGGCAGGGCCCTGGAGGGAACAGGGACCAGAAGAGACAGGTTGGGGTAGAGGCTTGGGGGAAGGGGCAGAGTGGGGGCACAGCCTGGGCAGAACAGGGGTGGAGCACCCTTGGGGAAAGGAGGAAGCTAGCACCTGTGATAGTGAGAGTACAGAATTGCTGTCAACATATGCTCACAGTATTGTATTGTACTAAGAGCTCTTCCATCAACTTTTCCCAGTATATGAGACATTTCATTTGCATGGCTTTTCCAGAAAGTTTGTAATAGAGCAGAAGCCTGAGCAATTAAAAGCTAAACAGAGAACAGTGTCCTTTAGAAAGCTGTTGTCAGAGGTTTCATTGAAACCCATTAAAACCCCATGGGCTTATGATCCATGAAGAAACTTTTAGTCTAGCTAAGTTTGCCATCTCTGGGAGCAGAAACTTCTGGATGTATCATTGTATTTCTCATAGAAAAAAATATTAGAATCAGAGAAGTTAGACATGGAAAAGACCTATTATATCATCCAGTCCATCTCACTGCCAGTGCGGGATTGTTCCCTACAGTGTATCTTCTACTGCATTGTCCAGTCAACTGTTAAGAGTCTCAGGTAATGAGCTTTCACCCTTTTCCTTGAGATACTATTCCACAGTTTAATACAGCTCATTGACATTTGCCTGATATTTAGCCTAATATCATTCTGTTGCTTCTTGTTATATCCTAATTCAGATGACTAGATTTTCCAGCTATATTACACACAGAGAAAAAAAATATGTTAAGAGAACACTGAGGCTGCAAAATAAAGCACTCAAGTTAGAACATTTCCACAGTTAAGGTTGCCTATGCAGTTTTAATTCAGCATTTGTGTGCGTGTGTGCGTGTCCGCATAATAGGCCTTCTATCATACTATTCAAACCCTGCTCTGAACACAGAACGATAACTTCCTCACGGGCTTTTTTATGATGCCTATCATTATAGTACCTGAGTGCTTCACAAACTTCAGTCAATCTTCACATTATTCCTGTAAAGTAAGGGGGGAGGCATTATGTGCATTTTATTGATGGGGAGCTGAGGCACAGAAAGATTGAGGTTAGAAGTGTCCATTCATTTTGAGTGCCCAATTTCAGAGCTGTAGGACCTGATTTTTATCTAGGACTTAATATATTCTAAGCAGAGCTCCCATTGACCCCAGAAGCAGCTCTGAGTGCTCAGCACTTCTGTAGATCAGATCCCAGAGTCTCTGGTCAGGGATCCAGAAAACGAGGAACATGCAATTAGTGACTATCTGTGAAAAGTTTAGTTTAAGTTTTATATTCAGCATCACATAGGAACTCTGCGACTGAGACAAAGATAGAATCCAATTCTCCAACACACCGGTCAATTGACTATAAGACCACCCTTTATCTTCCTTCAGTCCCTGCTTCAGTCACTAGAACTTTTCAACTTCTGCAGCCAATAAGGTAGGGTCCTACAGACAACAGTCATCTTCACTTCACAATCCTGATTCATCCTCAGAGCTGGTCCATCAATGATCATGTGCACTCACTGAGAAAGGGGACATGGAAAAAATAGTATGTTATCATGTAATTGAAGACTGTATCATAATGCTTAGCAGAAGGGGAGCAAATTAAGGTTGCCCAGATAGCCTTAATTGTGACGTCTCCTAACTTTTGAGTGCTTGACTTTGCAACTTTAATAATGTTCTTTTAATGTAATTTTTTGTGTGCTACTTTCCAGGTTTCAAAAAAAAGGAAACTAAAAAACAAATTCCATCATGTAGTGTCATATTGATATCCACATTGGTCATTAGCAGGGCTGGAACTTTTAGATACACGCTTGCATTAACAAAGTAACACACAGCAAAATTAGGTTGTCATCTACTGCGTGGACCAGCACTAGAAGAGAGTGAGACACACACGTTGCCAGAGAGTTTCACAGATATTTGCTGACAGCAGAGGAATTGTCCGACTCAGTAATCTTGTGTTCTACTCCAGGCTCTGGAGGGGATTGTGCTCTAGTGGTCACAAACTCTTTTGCCTGTTCCCTCCCCAGCTTGATCCCTTTTGCCCTAATCTCCTTCAACCTGTCCCTGTCCCAGTCCTGTTTCTTCTTCATTCCTGGCTTCTTGTCCCAGTCCCATTCCCCTTGCCTACCCAGTCCCAGTCTCCCAGTCCTCAAGGTTTCATCCAAGTCCCAATCTCATTGACCAGCCATGTTTAATCTCTGCATATGAGTCCAGATCTCCATCTCTGGGCTCCCAGTCTCAGCCTTCTTGCCCATCCAGTGTCAGTTCCAGTTCCCACCCCGTCCCCCCAACTGCTTTTCCCAGTCTCATTGCCCAACCAATCCCAGTTTTCCCCCCTCAGCTCCTTGTCTAATGAGTCGCTCCCCTTTCCTCCTGGCTTCCAGTCATCCCTCTGCTACCCCACTGGCTCCTAGTCCCCGTCCACCTCCCTGGGCTCTTCATCCAATCTCAGCCTTTCCATTCCTGGCTCCTTGTCTCAGTCTTTGCCCAACCAGTCTCAGTTCTCGCCCCAATACCACAGCTCTTTGCCAGATTTGTCTCTCCAACCTCTTGCCACATCTGTCTTACTGGTTCCCAGACCCAGTCTCCTTATCCAGCCAGTCCCAATTTCCCTTCTCCTACCAGCCCCTCACTGAACCTCAATGGTCCCCACAATGGCTCTGAGCCCCAGTCTCCCCATCAGCTCTTAGTCCCAGACTCCTTTCCCTCTCCAGATCCCAGTTCTAGTCCCCTTGTCCTGCAAGTGCCAGGTTCCCTCTTCCCACAAAATCCAGCTCATAATCCCCATCCCTCCACCAAACACAGCTTCTCTCTCCTGCATCCAATCCCAGCTTCCTTGTTCCAATCTGCTCCTTTCCCTCCCCTCCAGTCTGGCCTTTGTCCCCTCTTCATTTGAGTTAGGCAGCTTCCCCCTCCACATTGCTTGGGTGCCAGCAGGGGATTCAATGAAAGCACAGGAGAGAAAGTATCCCTGCTCTCATTACTGGTGCCCACTCCTACTCTGGCATGGGGCAGCCAGGAGCAGTAATTACAAGGAAAGTCTGGCTTTGCTCCTACAGCCCTGGTCTGAAGTACTTAAAGGTTGTTACAAGGAGGAGAGTGAAAAAATGTTCTCCTTAACCTCTGAGGATATGACAAGAAACAATGGGCTGAAATTGCAGCAAGGGAGGTTTAGGCTGGACATTAAGAAAAACTTATTGTCAGGGTAGTTAAGCACTGGAACAAATTGCCTAGGGAGGTTGTGGAATCTCAGTCATTGGAGGTTTTTAAGACCTAGTTAGACAAACTCCTGTCATGAATGGTCTAGTTAATACTTAATCCTGCCTTAAGTGCAGGGGACTGGGTTAGATGACTTATTGAGGTCCCTTCTAGTAGTACACTGCTATGACACAGACATTCCCAGGCATACCCAGGGAGGTATCTGTGTCTGACCAGCTTCTCATCATCATACTCAAGCAGGCTCAGGCTCAGAAGTACTTCAGGGATGAGTCATCGAATCATAGAATCGTAGGGTTATAAGGAGCCACAAGGGTCATCTAGTCCAACCCCCTGCCACGATGCAGGATGTGTTGTGTCTAAACCAGTGGTTATAAAACTAGGGCCGCCGCTTGTTCAGGGAAAGCCCCTGGCGGGCTGCGCCAGTTTGTTTACCAGCCACTTCCCCAGGTTCAGCCGATCATGGCTCCCAGCGGCCGCAGTTTGCTGCTCTACGCCAATGGGGGGCTGTAGGAAGTGGCGCGGGCCGAGGGACATGCTGGCCGCCCTTCCTGCAGCCCCCATTGGCCTGGAGCAGCAAACCGCGGCCAGCGGGAGCCGCAATCGGCCAAACCTACGGACACAGCAGGTAAACAAACTGGCCCAACCACCAGGAGCTTTCCCTGAACAAGCCCTACTTTGAGAACCACTGGTCTAAACCATCCAAGACAGGTGACTATCCAGCCTTCTTTTGAAAACCTCTAGTGAAGGAGCTTCCACAACTTCCCAAGAGAGTCTGTTCCATTGTCCTGCTGTTCTTACAGTTAGGAAGTTTTTCCTGAGATTTAATCTAAATCTGCTATGCTGTAATTTGAGCCTCTTGTCCTGCCCTCTGTGGAAGGAGAGAACAACTTTTCTCTATCTTTTTTATGGCAGCCTTTCAAGTATTTGAAGACCACTATCATGTCCCCCCTTAATCTCCAGTAGATGGGTTTCTGCCAGGGCTCGACCCTCCCTGGGGAGGAGGGGAGCCACGCCGGCCTCGCTGTCATCTAAGGGGCTGATCCTTGGACCCGCGGCCCTGCCCTGGGAGGTCTGTCCCTGGGAAGAGGACCCTGTAGTGGCAAAGTTAGAAGGGGACCAGCCCTTGGTTTGGGCAGTGCACCAAACACAGTTCCAATAGTTCAATCAGCTCTAGCCCTCTGGGGCAGGGCAGAGCAGCGGCAAAGTCAAAAGGGGCCCAGCCCTTGGTTCGGGCGGGGCACCAAACACAGTTGCAATGGTTCAATCATCTCTGGCCCTTTGGGGCAGGGCAGGGCAGTGGCAAAGGCAAAAGGGGCCCAGCCCTTGGTTCGGGTGGGGCACCAAACATAGTTGCAATAGTATAATCGCAGTGGCCTCCTTAGGCCGGGAAGAGGGGGATTCTGCCACCCGAATACAGGTGGCAGGGGGAACGCAGGCCCACCCACTCCTCTGCGTTCCAGCCCGGGGCCCTGGTAGCGGCTGTCACCGCTACCGGTGGTCAGTGGGGTTCCTGACCGAAACACGCTGACATAGGCAGGGGTAGCTCTGCAGCCTGACTGGGGTCAGCTGCCCGCGGGCTACTTCCAACATCCCCCTCTGTTCCTACCTGGTCCGGGGTCTCAGTTTCGGGGATGTCCAGAACCATCGGTTCCTCCCAGTCTGGGCTGGGCAGCAGGTCCAGTAGTATCTCTGGAAATGCGGGCGAGGCCTGGTCTGGGGGCTCCTCAGGGCCGTAGTAGGGACGGGGCAATTCTGGCAGCTCCTCGTCGTAGGGGCCGCGGGGAAGCTCTGGCAGCTGCTCATCGTATCGACTACAGGGAAGCTCTGGCAGTTCCTGGTCCTGGTCTCCGGCCTCGGCAGTCTCCCAGTTACGGGTGTTGGCGGGCACGTCTGCTCCTGACGGCGGCAGACCTTCAACTGAAGGCTGGGGCCCGGCTTTTATTCTTCCGGGTCGCCGCCTGACCCTCCGAGGGGTGGGACTTCCACCCAGCGGTCCCACCCCAATGGATGATTGACGGGGCTCGACCCTCCCTGGGGAGGAGGGGAGCCACACCGCCTCGCTACACTCCTCTTTTCCAAATCAAACATACTCAGTTCCTTCAGTTTTTGCTCATATGGCTTGCATTCGATCCCTTTGATCATCTTTGTCATTCGTCTCTGGATCCTTTCCAGTTTCTTTACATCTCTACATGCAATGACCAAATTAGGACATACAGTAGTTCCCCAGCTGAGGCCTAATCAGCATCGAGTAAAGAGGTACTATCACCTACCATGACTTGCATGCTATGCCTCTGTTAATGCAACCCAAAATTGCATTTGCTTTTTTTGCAAGGGGATCACATTGTTGACTCATGTTGAGGTTGTGATCCACTACAACTCCCCTGAATGAGGCAGGGGACCTGTGAAAGAAATAATGTGACCGTGTAATTAAAGATTCTGTGTATGCCTTATCGTACAAGTGGGGAATGGGCTGTTGGGACAATGTGCTGGGTCTAGAAGATTTAGGGTGGGAACCCAGCCCAGCCTAGCTCCCCTCCATCTAGGAGGAGAGGTGCGCCTGCCATTTGTGGTGACCCCAGAGAAAGGAATAGGCTGGGACACTGGGGCCATGTCTGGGGAATGTGACATGAGGAAGCAAGGTTGCCAATCCTCCAGGATTTTCCTGGAGTCTTCAGGAATCAAAGGCTAGTCTTCAATTAAAGATTATGTCATGTGATGAAATCTCCAAGAATACGTCCAACCAAAATTGGCAACATTAGGAGGAAGCCTGGCTTGGTTCTTCACACACCATCTTTACAGCTGTTCTGACAGCTTGCAAGCATTATCATTGCAGTGTGTGCTGCTGCTGTGGTTGGAGCCCCACTCTTTAGAATGTTCATGTTCACTTGTCACTTGAGATGTTACCAAATATTCCGTAAGCAATGCAAACAGCAGGGAAATGGTGATTTTCAACAGTTCATATCTCAGCTAAGCCCTGAACAGAATTTCATGAGTCAAAGGAAAAACAACACTTCTAGCTAGAGAACTTTCTCTTTGCTGAATTTCAAATGGCTGCTGAAAACAAGGGAGGTTTTAAGAGCTTCTAAAAATAATTTTGCAAGACTCTTTTGTAATGGACAGTGTTAGGCAACCTAAATATAAGGATCACTACGCTTCCCCTACAACACATATTTACATACATTACTCTGTATTATTCCTCATCTGTGTTTCTAGACATAACCAAAGGAGTTAATAAGTGCTCCTTCACTTAATTGGAGCACTTTGAGGGTTCCAATAAACAGAGCTATCATGATGTCATTACAAGGAGACAAACAAACAAATAAATAATGAAACGCATAGCTCAGGGATGATTTTTCCATTTTGGCTCCAATTCTAATCAGGTTAATAACACCCAAGAGCAGCATGGCAGTGCTTTTCCCTTTCATTTTGTGCCATGTTCAAGTGATGTTATTTCACAGCTTTAATAGCCCTGTCAACATTCATCAGCAAATCAAGACAGTCTCCAGAATAAGTGCCATAAAACCAGAGGATTTTTTAATTAGAGCAGTGCAGCCTTCAGCACACCAAGTATATGTTAAAGTGAAATTTCACACCACAACCTCAAGATTACCAAGCTTCAGCTGACTCCGAATGAAGCAATGCAATCTTAATGTGGGCTCAGCTGAACAAATGTATTTTCATAGGTTTAACAGCAAGCTTTTAAGTTTTAATGCCATGTCTTTTTTTTCCCTCCTTTTTGATGTTATAGTAGGAAAATCTTACTCTTGCCTCTGAGATTTACAGATGACCTTTTTACTGGACAAAAGTTCTGTGGGACATGGGACCGAATATAAATCCAGGATTCTGCTCCAATAAGAGGTGATAAATAAGTGAGGAAGATTAAGAGAGTAGTTTAACAAGCTGGTATGTTTTCCATTACAGATGTAATTATTTGCCAAAAGGTTTGTTTTTTGTATTCATTTTGTTTTGAAAAAGAATGAGTCCTTCATAAGCCCCTCTCGTAGGGGTTCTGGATACATCAGGAGATCAGCAGTTTGCGGTCTTCTTGATGTGGATCAGAAGAGGCTGCAGTTAGTTGTTGCTTTTCCTGAAAGCCTAAGTATCACAAGCGGCTGGAGCATTTGTTATTAGTATCTGGGAAATATTAAAATGTTCCTGATTCTCTGCCAGTCCAATTTTTACTGTAATTGAAACCACTGTAAAAATGTGGTGTGTGTTACTCTGATGATTGAACCTTGAGTTTTCCATAAATTAAGAGAAAAGTGCTCTCCTTTCATTTTTCTTTTTAGCAACTCAGTATTCAAAAGATGTGATCTCAACAAAACATTTGCTTTAAAAAAATTAGTTTAAAATGGTATAAAAGGAGAAAATTGTGTGTGTTGTGGTATCCATGTGCTGCTGATTTTTATATTGTTTAACAGCATTCCTGATACAGCAATTAGCTTTCCTGAAATCAACCACTACAAATTACATGCAACTTGGCCTAAAAAGCTAAAGGAGGGATCTTGTCCCCTCCCCTCTAGATCTTTGCATGGAGAGCCCCCTCCACATGTGGAAAAGGGGTCTCTGCCCCTATAGCTGTTTTCTCATCTCTTACATACAGTTCACTCTGGTTCTGTGGTCCATCATGACAGAATAACATGGGGGCTGAGTTTGACACCCATCACTCCCCTCAGTCTTCAGAGATTTGTCAGGACTCCTTCCAATGTAATTATTGGATGGATTTGTAGATAATGAATGAATACAGTATGTTGCCATGATTATTGGGATGTTTCCTGCATAAATATATTGGTTTGGTTTAATAGGGGGCTGCAGGGAAAAACAAGAACAAAGAATGGCTCAAGAAAAGCCACTTCTTTGCAAACACTAGAGGGCTCTTGAGAGACAATGCCGGGACAGGAAAAGACCTTTAGACAGTAGCGGTCAAAAGGACTGTGGCAGGTTTAAAAAGGAACATTCTTGACAGGGAGGAACTGTTTGGGAGAAATAAGAGAACAGACACCCACTGAGGTGTCTGAAGTTAGGTCTGCTCAGATTACCATCTGGGGAAGGTAAACCTTTAGGTAAGAAAGACAGGGATGTAGACTTTTAAAAATCCTGTTTTTCCTCTAACTCTTGGTATTTACTGTTAAAATAAACAATACTTTGGTTTTAAGAAGGCTGTTTGATCTTTATGTATAAACCACTGCTCACAGATTCCTGAAGGGAAGAACCCTACATGCCAAATCCAGTTGGAGTTGCTGGGTAAGCAGGGTTGATACACAGGCTAGTATATTCCAGAACTCAGTCAAGGAGTGGGAAAATTACACGCCAGGAAAGGTAAAGACACAAGGCATAGGAGTAGAGGGGGGGCATACCTAGAGACCAGGAAAGGGACAGAGGTGTTGCTAGCCCTGAAACCATGACACTTATATGGCCCCTATTGCCTTGGTCCTGCAGTCTGTCCCATAGGGGGGCAATGACCCCCAGTGGGATGATGTGATGGAATCTCCCCTCTGTCTGATGTGTTTTACTGTTCTTGGGTTTAGTCCTAAATGCTTTATTTTTTCAAATAAACATATACATCACCCAGTAATACATGCATAGCACTCATTTCTTTTCCAAGTTCGCAACCCAAAAGAGCCAGAAAGAGAAACACCTTCAAGTCAATCAAAGCTAAATTAATCAAGCCCAAACTTCACTTAACTTTTAAATGGCAATGAAGCTTTGAAAAAGTGTTCTATATCTAAAATTTCATGTGCAAATTATGACTTCATTTTTTTAAATTTACCTTGGCAACATTTCTGGAATATATCCATAAAATGCAATCTTCTGTAGGAAATATACTTCCGAAAAAAAAATGTCTACATTGAATCATAGTAACATAGGGCTGGAAGGGACCTTGAGAAGTCATCTAGTACAGCCACCTGTGCTGAGACAGTTCCTTACAGATGTTTGTCTAAAATGTTCTTTAAAACCTCCAAAGATTGGGGTTCCACAACCTCCATGGGAAGTCTATTCCAGTGCTTAACTATCATTACAGTCAGAAAGTTCTTCCTAATATCTAACCTAAATCTCCCTTGCTGTAGATTAAGCCCATTATTTCTTTTCTTATTTTCAGCAGACATGGAGAAAAAATTTAATCACCATCCTCTTTAATAACAAGTCTTCAAATATGTTAAGGACTTTCAGGTGTCTTCCCCACAGACAATGGGAGCTGCGAAGCCAGCAATCTGGTGGAAGGCAGTGCACAGAGCTGCTTGGCCACACCTCTGCCTAGCAGCTGAGTGAGCGGGATGTCGCTGCTTCCAGGACCCCTCCAGGTAAGCACCACCCAGAGTCCGCCTTACTCTGTCCTGTGTCCCAAACCCTTGCCCCTTCCTGCACCCAAACTCTGCTGTGGGGACGAAGACACGGGGGCCTGAGGCTGCCCCAGCAGCAGCCAGTGCGCTTGGTGTAGGGATTGCCTGAGCTGCCCCTGAGTCAAGTGCGCTGGCTATTGCAGAAGTCATGGAGGTCACGGAAAGTCACGGAATCCATGACCTCCATGACAAACTCGCAGCCTTAGCCATGAGCAATAAATAGAACCACATAGTTCCTGAGCACAGACACAAATTGACTCAAGACTCCAGTTGACTTTCCTAGTGGGAATGTTATGGCACATATGATATAGACAAATACTTCCAACATGAGTGGCAAGACATAGAATCATAGATTATTAGGGTGGGAAGGGACCTCAGGAGATCATCTAGTCCAACCCCCTGCTCAAAGCAGGACCAATCCCCAAATGGCCACCTCAAGGATTGAACTCACAACCCTGGGTTTAGCAGGCCAATGCTCAAACCACTGAGCTATCCCCTCCCTCCTGTTTTGGAAAGAAATTGACTAGAAAAATAAAAGCGTCACATTCAAACTTAAAGTGAGTATAATTCAGCTAGAATGTATAACCTAACAGAGATGGTTCCTATGAAATACATTTCACAAGTAAGCAGCAGTAAGCAAACAATCAGAAGGAAAACAAACAGTTCAGAACTAACCGTTTATACAACTACATCATTTATTAATGTAAATTGCAAGCTGTTTGGGCCAGATTCTGCCTTTTTTCTACGTGTTGGTATAATGTGTAGCACAAGAGATCCTGATTTCTTATTGGAGCCTCTAGGTATCACTGTAATTTAAATATTAAATTACATTAAAATAGTGTTAAGAATGCAAAGTCAAGCCTCAAAAGTTATGATTTACCAGAATGCATTATGATACAGTCATTAGTTACATGCTCACATACTATATATTTCCACAGGCCCCTGCCTCATTCAGCTCACAAGATGGATGGTCTCAGAGAACCCATCAGGGGTGTTCATGTGAATTGGCTTCACAGGAGTTCTGTTGACTAAGGACAGAGTAAAAATCATACCAGGGCTTTAGGATATGGCCTATTACTGATATGTGCAGCACATTCTGCTCCTGGATAGCCACAATTTAACTAATGCTTCCGCTGGTGGCAGAGCTCCTCCATTTTATACAAACATCCTATTCCACCTCACTGGAGACCTCAGGCAACATTCAGACCTAAATTGTACCAATTAATCATACATGCACCCACCCCAAAAAATTACACTGTACAATCCATGTGTGCTTAGCCTTGGGACGTTTAACTAATTAGTTTCTTGAAGTACGGACAGTGTTAATAGTGAGGTAATATTTCATCATGTTTAAATTAGTGAACACTTTTGGCACAATGCACCCTTTTCTTACTGCAGGTTGAAGTAACAGGAGTTGTATAGATGCAAATTACATAATTGTACAGCTGTATATAATATTTTATCATTTAAAGAGCCGACTGGTGGACCCTTGCTCACTCACTGACCATTGAAGAACATGGACTTTTGCCTGAATAAGGCCTGCATGAAAAATGTGACCCAGTTTTACCACCTAATTTTCATGCTATTTCTGCAGGACTTGATGGGCAAATCTGATGCCATCATTCATGCTGTTGTAACTTCCCCATAAGCAGTCCCAGGGATCTCAATCAGGGACAACTGACCCAGTCATGGGTTTAACCTGTTTGTGTTTTCCCCTGCTGTTTACTCATCATCATCTATTTAAGAGTTTTCCTTCCTCTCTTTCATCAGTTTTGTTATCCCTGTCCACTTTCTTTTGTGGGGCTTCTTTCTTGTGTCTTTCTGTAAGTCTCTCTCTCAAGACTTGCTTTGTTTACCTCACTGGGTTTTTTTTTCCTTCTTATTCTGATCTATACAGTTATTATAATCTCTTTTCTTTTTTTTTACATTTTCTACTTTTTCATCATTTCTGATGTCATATTCTGTTTCTTTTGTAATTTTTCCTTCATTCCATTGCTTCTAACTCCCTTCTCCCATGCCATTGACTTCTCTTTTACTTGTTTGTTTCTGTGTCTCTCCAGCTCTCTCTCTGCTTTTATGTGAAAGAATCTCAAAGTAACTGATAACCATTTATACTGTTAGCCCTGTCAAGTAAATAACTATTCTTCCCATTTTACAGATGAGTAAAGAAAGTTAAGCAAATGCCCAGGTCACTCAGGAAGCCTGTGGAAGAGCCAGAAGTGAAATCCAGGTCTTTTGACTTCCAGTCCTATGATATAACCTTCAGCCCTTTCTTTTTCTACTACAGTTACAATTTCCCATCACATTCAAATCTCTGCACAGTGGTTATCATAATTTTACACTAATTTGGGCCAATTTTCTGCATCACTTCTCTGCCTTTAATTATTTCAAAATGTATCTCTCAATCATGTTATGAAGTGTCACCACATTTGTGTATTTAGAAAAGAAGCCTCAGATGGTCTGGTAAAGCTCAACTCTGAATATGTATAGCTTAGGGGACAGGATCCAGGAGATTTTTTTTCCCCAAAAAACCTGTGACTAGCCTTAGCCACACTTTCAGAGTTTGTTCGAAAAAACCATACAGAGTGGAACTGAGCAAATAATTGCAAAGAACAATTCGATTAATGTCATCTACTTTTCAGCCCATGCAATATTCAAGATCAGATTGTGATTTTCTTAAATGAAATAATTAGTTTTAGTTAAAAAGCATCTTGGTTAAGATGGGAACTGAAAGCAGGCATTATATATATTAAATAACAAATGGAAAAAGGGAAAGATGATAGCTATGATTATAAATTAACAGTTAGAAAATGCAGACAATTTATAAGGGAAGCTAAAGGTATGGACAACCTGACTCACGTAAGTACTGTAGTGGCCCAGGCACAGAGAGAGAACCATGCATCATGGGAGATGTAGTCCTGCTGCACAGCATGGCCCATAGGAGGATTGGAGCAAGAGAGATTTGAAAGTAGGGCCGGTGCAAGGATGTTTCGTGCCCTAGACAAAACTTTGACCTTGCACTCCTCCCCCCCGTGCCCCCGCCCTGAGGCGCCCCCCTCTCATGGCAGCTCCCCGCACTCCATCCTGAGGCACCCCTCGCGCCCCAGCTCATTCCTGCTCTGCGCGCGAGCACCTCGAGCACACCATCGCTGCTTCACTTCTCTCGCCTCCCAGGCTTGCGGCACCAATCAGCTTAGGCTTCACAAGCCTGGGAGGTGGGAGTGAAGCGGCCACGGCATGCTCGGGGGGAGGAGGCGGGGCAGGGGTGAGCTGGGGCAGGGAGTTCCCCTGTGTGCTGCCCGCCCCTTACTTGCTGCAGGCGGCCCTCCCCAGGCTCCCCTACCCCAGCTCCCTCCACCTAAATGCTGGTGGTGACCAGGGCGCAGAAGATCTAGCCACTGTGGTCGCTGCCAAAGAAAATGGTGCCCCCCAAATCCTAGTGTGTTAGGCGACCGCCTAGGTCGTCTAAATGATTGCACCAGCCCTGTTTGAAAGTACAATCCTCAAAAGGCACCACCATGGATTGGGCTGACACAAAGATTAACATCAACCTGACCCAACCCAAAATGAAATATTTCATTTATATTTTCCCAATGGATAATTTCACTGAAATTGATCTTTTCCCACAGAAAATTTTTATTTTAATAAAACCATTTTTAACAGAAAAATGTTTTATTCAAAAGTTTGACCAGTCTTGATAATGATGCAGAAAAGGCAGAAGACTTCAATAAATATTTCTAGTCTGTATCTGGAAAGAAGGTGGATGACATATTCACATCTTACAGTGATAATGAAATATTTTCTAATACAACAATAATTAGGCAAGACACAAAATAGCAACTACTAATGAAATATTTTTAAATCTGCAGGACTGGATAACTGGTACCCAAGAGTTCTAAAAGACTTAACTGAGAAGTTTTCTGAACTATCGATGTTGATATTTAATAAATCTTGGAATAATGTGATTTAGCACTGTACAACATTTTGATTAAAAACTTAGCATTATACAAAAATCAATGCAGCATATATTAAATGTATTAAACATTGGCTAACTGATAGATCATGAAAAAATAATTGTATTTGGAAAGTTGTTATCCAATGGGGCATTTCTAGAATGGGTGCGTTTCTAGTTTTGTCCCAGTACTGTTCGATATCTATCAATAATGTGGAAGAAAATATCAAATGATTGCTGATAAAGGCTGCAGATGACACAGCAATGGAGATAATGATAAGGACAGGACAGTTCTACAGAGCAGTCTGGAGTACATGCTAAACTGGGCATCACTTGAACAGCGTGCATTTAATACAGGCAAATGCAAAGTTGTAGATCTAGTAAAACAGAACGTAAATCTCACCTAAAGCAGAACTCAGATGTCTGCTCACAAGGCAGGCTGTTGAGTGGGCCTGGGCAGGTTCCCAACAGCAAGCATTTGACATGCTGAAACAAATGATAGCAGATGCCCCTGTCCTGACATGCTAACAGCCGGGAGAGCAACTGACACTCCAGTGTGGTGAATTGGTGGAAAGATGTAGATCTTTTGCAGGAGCACCCTGTTGCTTAAGACAGCAAAGCCCTGTCAGAGACTGAACACTAGTATGCCCAAATAGAAAAAAATCTTCTGGCTGTGGCATTTGGAGTGGAGTGGAGCAATTCCACCAATACATCTATGGCCAACCAGTAATAGTGCAATCGGACCTCAAACCCCTACAGACAATCATGGCATAGCCCATTCCTAGTGCTCCAAAGACATTGCAGCGCATGCTGATGCATCTCAAACACTACCAGAGAGAGATCAGATATTGTCCTGGATGATTACTTGTGTTAGCTGACACCCTGAGCAGGGCATGTATACCCAGTATCATTAAGCTGGGGGAAAGGAATAAGATCAGCGCCACATGTTAATGGTTTCAGTATCTCCCAGTTTCAACAGTAAAGCTGCTATAAATCAAAGAGACTACAGAAAAGGACATACAACTACAAGCATTCAAGACCAAAATACTAGCTAGGGTGGTCAGAAGACTAAAGCCAAATATTGGTAAGAGCAGAACCATATTTTCAAACTAAAGATGAGCTGAGCGTGCAGAATGGAATCATATTTTGAGCCAGAGATGTTGTCCGCACTTCATTATGTACAGATGGCATACAGAAAAGAAATCCACATACCTCACACCTGGGAACTGACAGCTGTCTGAGAGGGGCTCACTGTGTTTACTGGCTGGGAATGAAAACACAGCTCCACTCCTTGAGAGTAGGGTGAGACACCTGCTGGTTATGAGATAACTACCAGCAGAAAGAGACCTTTACCACATGAGCTGTCCACCTAACCATGGGAAAAGGTGGATGCAGATATTTACCTTCAAGAAAAAGCATACTGGACTACTGTTCAAACTTTTGGGAGATCAATGCACTGTCTGATACAAGACGCAAGTAAATGGCTGGTAAACTGAAGGCCCATTTTACCAGTTATGGCATACTATACACAGTATTCACTGACAACTGTTGCATCCGAAGAATTCAAGGAATTTGTATGCAAATAGGAGTTTGACCTCCACATCTCCCCACAGCATACCCACAGAGTAATGATAGAGTCAAATCAGTTGGGGAAAACAGCTAAAAGACTGTTACACTAGGCTGTTTCTTCTGGTTCAGACCCATGTCAACACTTTGGGCACACAGGAATATTCCATCACAAGGATACCAAAATAGTCTAGCACAGACACTGATGGGACAGAGGAACAAACCTCTGTTGCTAATGAGGGGAGACCAGCTACAGTCATAAAGATGGAGATAACCCAGAGAGGAGATGGCCAACAATCAGAGAAAGTAGGTACTAGAGTAGAACAGCTAAGCCAAAGTCCTATCAACCCTGGAGACAAACACTCCTGTGACGATCCAGGTGTTAGAGAGACACCAGAAAGAGTGTACTAAAGAACTTGAGTGCAGTGTCCCCCAAAAGGGACAAGTGATCCAAAGGAAGAAGAGACACTTACGAACCAGCAGACACAACACTCAGAGAGAGCCTACACAGATACAGAGATCATCACAGAACAGAGAGACAGAGAACCAATTGGAGGCCACCCCCACAAGGAGGGAGGAGACTCCACAGAGAGGTAGTTTTCTAGACTTGGAGACAGGGAACAAGGAAATAGGAATAGGTGACTCCCAGTGTGGTCACCTGTTGAAGAGACCAAACTATCTTAAAGACTATGTAACCAGGTGAGTCTGGGGCAAAGGAAAGACTCCAACTCAGCTTTGTGTGAGCAACCTCTGCCCAAAGGGACATGTGGTCGGGGTCTGGGCATCATTTGTTGGGGGGTTTTAATGTTTATATTAAAGTGATTGTAAAATAGGGAAGATGTATCAAGGTCAGTGGAACTTCAGTCAGAAGGCCAATGTTTCCTGGAGGGACTGTTACTAAGGGGACACCAATGGAACAGAGAATGGGTGGAGCCAGGCTGGAAGCAACTTGGCCACATGGAGCAGAGCACAGGGTTTTATGAAGTTTCACTTCTACAATTTAACTTTGCTTTGTAAATGAAACACTTGGCACATGCAAGAGTTTCCTTTTGGGAGCCCATGGACAGTAATAGTGTGTGGTGACACAGAAGTAGGTTCTTCAAAACAAAGAAGAAGAAATTTTCCAAAAGATGCACAGCACTCAGAAAAATTCATTTAAAACAGAGAGCTTGTGATGGGATGATCCACTCACTGGTAGGATGGCACCTCCTCCTGGCCACTCTGGGGATTTGCTCTGTGAGGTCAACCCCCCTGCCCATAGGTGCATGCCATCACACTGTCTCTCTCTCATCTGCAGTCCTTCTCTCACTCCAGAAACCATAGTGTCCTCTTCATGACTCAGCCCTCCAGCCAGGCCATTCTGCATTCTCCCCCTCCCAGGGTACCAAAGTCTCCTTCAGCAGTCCTAGGCAGTCTTCCCATTCACTGCCTCAGATGCCACTTCTCCAGTGGCAGATAGGGGAACCTGGGCCTGCCCTCTACTCCAGGCTCCAGTCCAAGGACCCTTAACCTAGCAGTTCTGGGCTTTACTCTCCCAGACCTCACTACTCCTTCCCTGGATTGCTTCCTACCACTTCTGGTTCCCCCTCTTACTCTGGGAGTACCAGCTCCAAAACCTCCTCACTCTTGTCAGAAAGTGAATGCCACCCTGTCTGTTGCCAGCTTCCTGGCTTTATAGGCCCTGCCTCTTCCTGCCCACCTGACCCTATTTGCAATCAATTCCCAACTCCCTGCCTCTTCCTCAAGCTGTAGCCTGTGGAGTTAATAGGCTTACCTGGCCACCTTAACACCTTCCAGTCCTGTGAACATAAGAATGGCCATACCAGGTCAGACCAAAGGTCCCTCCAGCCCAGTATCCTATCTGCCGACAGTGGCCAATCCCAGGTATCCCAGAGGGAGTTAACCTAATGGCTAATGATCAAGTGATCTCTCTCCGGCCATCCTTCTCCACCCTCTGACAAACGGAGGCTAGGAACACCATTCCTTACCCATCCTGGCTAATAGCCATCAGTGCCAAGCACGGCCGGTATTAGACTCACTAGGACCCAGGGCAGAAAGCCGAAGCCTTGCCACACACGACTGCAGCCCAGGGCACCAAGCCCTACCACTTGGGGCTGAAGCCAAAGCCTGAGCCACTTATCTTCATAGTGCCACCTATGGTGTGGGGCCCCAGGCAATTGCCTTGCTTGCTACCCTCTAACAAGGGCCCTGGCTTTTATATGCAGAAAAACAGTTGTGGCATAGTTGGGCCGTGGAATTTTTATGACATGTTGGGCGGGGGGGGGGGGGGAAGAAATAGGCCTAAAAAATAAAAAAGTTGAGAACCCTTGGTACAAAGGGAAAAGAAATCCCTTTGGGACCAAGTTTCAAACTATTTAAAGTGACCAAAATCTTAACCACTTCTGCTCTGATGTCATTTTTACAAAACGATATCTTGGTTGACCAGATTGTGTTCAAACAAAACCACCCTGCTTTTTTTCATCTTTATATGAAATAGATAGGCCAATTTCAGACTCATTCACCTGAACCCTTCCTTCCCAAGATGTAGGTGATATTCAGATAAAGTAGAACCGGATCCAACTCAATACAGGTTTTTACAGCATGCAGCATCTTTACAGAAATCTGTGGAGAAATTTGGCAAGGTCTTAAGGTTTTCTATGGGGATTTTTTAAATATATTTAGTTTTCAGTCTCTTTGGCTCTATGTTTTTACCTTAAATTCCCGTTATTATTAGACTGAAGGCTGCTCATTCAAAAGTAGAAGTGATTAGAAATTTTCCAGCTGAGCACTTTCCTTTGAAAATGCTGATTTGATTGAATCAAAACATTTTGCAGGAATGTAGCATAATTTGTCAAAATTAGATAAAAAACCAAAATGTTTGTTTTGATAAGGCCAAAAAACCTCCATCTTGACATCGCATAATATAATTAAATTTAAAAATCTAAAAATGTTGAATATGTAATATATTATTCAAAATGAAGCTGTTTGATAAGGTCATTCCAAGATTTCCAAATTGAGTTTTCAGAAATTTTATTTTACAGAATATTTCAAAATTCCAACTTTACATTTCAGTTTGAGATGAAAGGAAATTGTGAAGTGTCAGAATCTGTACAGGGCTCTTTAAATGCTTTTCCTGCTACAGGACTGAGTTTTATGAAATCCAAGGTTTTTAAACCCACACTTTAAAGTAGCAAGACACTCAGTTATGCTAATACTCCAAGCAATATTGTATTAGCACATTTAAAATATGCAAATGTTTTATTCTGATAAGACATCCCTTTAAACGTATGCAAGCTCAATAAATAATAGGTGCATTTAAAAACAGATAAATGGCATTAGTGGGTTCATGGTGAGAAGTGAAAAGATTAACAATGTTAGTACATAATCATAAGTCTTTAGTTCTATCAGGTGAACAATGGTTACAGAAGTTTGCTTGTGCCTTTAAGTCCCTCTGTTGGGGGCAGCGCACCTCCTAGCAGGAGGCTAGAAAGGCGTTGTGCCTCAGCACAGGGTGAGTGCTGCTGTTGTGTGCCACTCATGTGGAAAATGCAGCATGCACTTACCTTCTTTAATACATCAGCTCTGTTGCCCTCTTTGAAGTCAATAGGAACTTTTTCATTGACTTGAATGGGTACAGGCTCAAGCCCAAAAAGACCACAAAACCTTACCTGGGTTTAATGAAATTAGTAACCCCATAATAATACCACAATATAATTCAACCTACTCCTTCCTGTCTAACATTTTAATTTTCAGCTATTGCTCCATGCTGTGCCCCTCAGCTGAGGGTAAAATATAAAAGGTTTTATATTTTTAAGGAGAACATTATTTCAGAAGTACTAAGTATTACTAACAATTATTAGCAGCTAATATTCTACATTCTGCAATTGTTTCACATGCAGAACTTTCAATGGAGTTCAGTGCAGTGGTCTCAGTGCATCTTTCCAGATAGCCATGCCTGCTCCATGCACCAGGCGATCCCCAGCTTGGAGCAATGCCGAGCTGCTGGACCTCATCAGCATTTGGGGAGAGGAGGCTGTCCAGTCCCAGCTGCACTGCAACCGTAGGAATTATGATACCTATGGACAGACTTCATGATGCATGATAGAAAGGGCCATGACCAGGACACACTACAGTGCAGGGTCAAAGTGAAGGAGCTGTGAAATGCCTACCACAAGGCATGGGAGGCAAACTGCCGCTCTGGTTCTGCACCCGTGAACTGCCAATTCTACAAAGAGGTGGACGGGATACTGGGCAGCCCCACCTCCACTGTGAAGGCCCCTGTGGATACTTCAATGGCTCACATGCCAGTTGAGAGTGGATCAAGACAGAAGGAGGAAATCTTAGAGGAGGATGTGGAGGGGGAGGGGGACCCAGAGGCAGAGGATGACTCAGAGGTCAGAGATGCATGCAGCCAGGAGCTCTTTTCTACCCTGGAGGAGGCTAGCCAGTCACAACTGTCAGATCTTGGCAAAGTGGAAACAGGAGAGGAGGCCCCTGGTAAGTGGATATGATTTTGAGAATCACTGAAGCAAGTTGTTGGGGGCAGGAGGGTTGCAGCAAGCAGACTTGTCTCCCACTGCATGCCTAGTCTGAGTGACAGAACAAGCTGTTGATTGACTCCCACACTTCACGGGACTCTGCCTCAGAGATCTCCAGGAAACTCTCATGGACATACTGGGCAATCCGCTGCCACAGGTTCTTTGGCAGAGCTGCTTTGTTTCTTGCCCCATTAACGGTAACTTTCCTGCACCGCTGTGCCATCACGGGGGTGAAGCGGGGGGACCATTGCTGCACACAGGTGAGCTGCGTAAGGGCCAGGGCGGAAGCCACAGGCTTGGAGAAGACCCTCCCTTGATTCTTTGCTCACCCTCAGCAGCAAGAAATTTTCCATAATGATCACATCCTGTGGCAAGCGTGGGGACAGGAATGATTATCAGGTCCCCCCTACAGTGCTGGCTCTACCCAAGAGCCACGTGCCCAGGGTACAGCAGGGTCCAGGAAGAGTGATTTACCCTGCCTCTGCAGCTACTCACCATTTGGGGGGGTCTTGTGGCTCATGTGTGCTTGCCTGGGGCAGGAGCAGCTCTAGGCATTTTGCTGCCCCAAGCACTCGGCAGGCTGCCTTTGGTGGCTTGCCTGCGGGAGGTCCCCGGTCCCGTGGATTCGGCGGCAGCCTGCGGGAGGTCCGCCAAAGCCGCAGGACCAGTGAACCCTCCACAGGCATGCCGCCCAAGGCAACTTGCCTGCTGCCCTCGCGGCGACCAGCAGAGCGCCCCCCGCAGCTTGCTACCACAAGCACACGCTTGGTATGCTGGTGCCTGGAGCCGCCCGTGGCCTGGGGTCAGCCAGATAGTGACAGGTGTGTGAGTACTGTCTGTGGTTTAAAGCACTGAATCAGTGTTGTGTGTGTTGCAAACAAAACTGCTTCTGTAAAATGTTACGTTTAAACTTCACAGAGATGACCTTGGGAACCCAGCCTCCCTCTTTGTTATCAGCAGCTGAATAGCTGCGCAGAATTAGAAAGCAGCCAAGAAGAACTATGGAGGACTTTATCCATGAGGTTATGATGCACTCCACCACCAAGAAACAGGAACTGATGGACTGGCGGGACTGCGAGAAGAGGGACCGAAAGGAGAACGCGGCACACCAGAATGAAGCCACATAGTGGCTCTTAAACATTATGGAGCGCCAAGCGGACACACTCCAGGCGATGCTAGCACTGCAGCTCCATGCCCATCCTCCCCTGCATCCAGTATTGCAAAACTCTTTCCCCATGCTCACCCTAGACACCGCAAACACACTCTTATCAACCTCCTGGCTCCAGTCTATACCCGTGGCATTTCACTCCTCCCCTGTCACAGTCCAGCACTGCAGACTCCCACTACCCACTGCACTCAACACCCATCCCTTTGCAGTTTGGTCCTGCTGAAGTACAGTACCTGCTGCACTGTATTCAAAAGAAGGTGGGATATGATTCCTGGACATACAGAAATCTTTAGCTATCCTGGAACCCTACCTCCTCCTGAGACCTTCCCTTCCCTCATCCCCCTTCTTGTTAATGATTTTTTTCATTTGACTCTCTCCTCTGGTTGTTGTTTTTTAATAAAAGAATTGTGTTGGTTTGAAAGCAATCTTTACTCTATTAGTTGAAAGCAAACAGAGCCCTGTAAAGGAACAGACAACTATATTAAACCTTCATATTGCATCATCTGCACCAATCACAATCACCTTCTAGCATTACAAGTACTGCACTCCTGAGCATAGCAACAAATATTAGAGGCTTCCAGCTTCAAATTGCGGCCTCAAGGCATCCCTGATCCTTACGGCCCCATGCTGGACCCTTCTAATAGCCCTGGTCTCTGGCTGTTCAAACTCAGCCTCGAGGCGCTGAGCCTCTGTGGTGCAGCCCTAAGCAAAGCTTTCACTCTTCCCTTCACAAATATTATGGAGCATACATGTTGCTGTAAGCATAGGAATACCGTCATCGGCCAGGTCCAGCTTCCCAAAGAGGCAGCGCCAGCGGGCCTTTAAATGGCCAAAAGCACACTAAGTCATTCTGCACTTGTTCAGCCTGTTTTTGATCTGCTCCTTGCTGCTGTTAGGTTGCCCCATGTATGGCTTCATAAGCCACAGCATTAAGGGGAAGCAAGGTCTCCCAAGATTACAATGGGCATTTTGACTTCCCCTATGGTGATCTTCTGGTCTAGGAAGAAAGTCTTTGCTTGCAAGTTCTTGAACAGGCCAGTGTTCCAAAAGATGCATGTGTCATGCACCTTTCTGGACCAGCCTGCATTAATGTCTGTGAAATGCCCATGGTGATCCACAGGCACCTGGAAAACCATTGAGAAATATCTCTTGTGATTCATGTACTTGGTGGCTAGGTGGTCTAATGCCAGAATTGGAATGTGTGTGCCATCTTTCTCCACTCCACAGTTAGGGAAGCCCATTTGTGCAAAGCCATCCACAATTTCACACATATTGCCCAGAGTCATGGTCTTTTGGAGCAGGATGTGATTAATGGCCCTGCACACTTCCATCAACATAAGTCCAATGATCGACTTTCCCACTCCGAACTGGTTAGCAACTGATTGTTAGCAGTCTGGAGTAGCCAGCTTCCACAGTGCAATCGCCACACACATCTCCAGTGACAGAGCAGCTCTCATTCTCATATCCTTGCACTGCAGGGTTGCGGCGAGCTCACCACACTGTCCCATGGATGTGGCTTTCCTCATCCAAAAGTTTTGCAGCCACTGCTCATCATCCCAGACGTGCATGACGATGTGATCCCACCATTCAGTGCTTGTTTCCCAAGCCCAAAAGCAGTGTTCCACTGTGGTCAGCACACCATGAATGCCACAGGCAATCTCGTGTCATAGCTAGTACACATGGCGAGATCAATGTCGCACTCTTCTTGCTTTTGTAGTTCAAGGAATATCTCCACTGCCTGATGCACTGTCGTGATGTGTTGCTCAGAGCAACCAACATACTGGTCAACGGTTTGGGATCCATTCCTGCATACCAAAGAGGCAGGGTGCACAGTACATAAACCACTGAAAGATGGCACCAAATGTGGATGGAAGCACACGGATTGCTGGGATGCAAAGCAATGCATCATGAGGCACTGGGACAGGACCCAGGATGCCCCACAACCCTCCTCCATCTTCCCACAACTCTTAGTGGCAGAAGGGGAAGAAATGTTATGTGGGATAGCTCCCCAGAGTGCAACGCTCTGAATACCGCTTCAAGTGCTGCAAGTGTGAACATGCTATTGCACAGACAGCTAACAGTGTGAACACACTACAGCAGTTTCCCTTCACTGCTCTTTGAGCGGTGCTGTAATTCCCGGCACTGTAACTGCCAGTGTAGACATACCCTGAGTATGAAAAGCGAGCTTAATGGGAGAATTGTAGTGAGCTCATATTTTAGGAGCGGGTTTGGGAAAGGGTTAGACTTTTTGAAAACAGCAACACATTATTTTAGGCATACAGTCATTGTAAACCTACCTGTAACACCCTGAAGTACTTGTCTCTAACTACATTATAGATTGAATTAGTCCAGTCATTTATCATTGCTACATTTAAATATTTGCCAAGACTCTGTGATGTTATTTTAATGAAGTCTTTGTGTACTGCATTTCTCTAACCTCTTTTGTATTCTGACATAAGTAATTACAGTCAATTTATGCTGATCCCTTTTAAGAAAAACTGCTAAAGTAGGTGATGCAGGGTTAGTAATTCATCTCATCTCAAACTACTACAAGCACCAGCAATGCCATGTCAATTACAGTTCGACTGACTGAATGGATAGGAGAGTCTGCTATGGATACTTTAAAAATGTAACTATAAACAGAAGCACAGATCCTTCAATAACAACAATCAGTGAAAACAAGAGGTGACTGCTACTCTGTTGTAATGAAATTATGCGTGCATGGCAGTTTTAGCCAGGTGGTTTCCTCTCATTCCTCTTTCCTATTAGATCTGATCGGATCATACAGACTTTACCCAATGAATGTAACTGAGTGGATGATTTTGCTTGTTCCTTCTTTGGACTGGATTAAGTCATTGCCAACTGCTAAGCGTACTAAATAAAGGGGAAAGGGATGTTTTCTTATGTCATTTATGTAATGTGTAGTTACTTGCCACCTTTGAGAAAATCACTTAAAAGGTAGAACTAACGAAAGCCAGAACTGTGCATACTTTGAAAATACAGAAACACAAGAACAATAAAGTTTTAGGCCTTGTCTATACTATGCAGTTTTTTCAGCAAATGGCAGGTTTTGCTGACAAAAACAGTGGAGGGGCACACACTACAATGCAACTTTTGTCAGCAAAACTCTCCTGTTTTGCCAACAAAATAAAACCACCTTAACATGAGGCATAAAGTTTTTTGCGGTTGATGTGGGGACCGAGTGTCCTCCTATGCCTGCCTCAGGACTGATTGCTTCCGAATGCTGTCTGAACTTAGACAGCATGCTGACATACTCCCTCTCCCCAACACACACATAGTTTCTCTACCCCCTTCACCCACTTTTAGTTGAAAAATGGCTGGCAATCTAGTAGGATGCCTATGGAATTATGGGATTGAGAAACCTGCATCATGTGATGCTGTCCCTGCCCCGTGAGGCATTGCAAGCTCTTCCCAAAGCACTCTGCAGCCAGTTGCACAGTAGGATAGCTACCCACAGTGCACTGCTTTGTGTCAATGCAACAAGTGCTGGTATGACTGTACTCTGCCAACCCAAGACGCATAGTGTGGACATGCAACAGCAGTTTAATTAAAGCAGTGGCTGCGTGTCAGCATAACTTTTGTCGACAAAACTCTGTAGTGTAGACAAGGGCTTAGAAACAAACTGTAAGGCCAGACAATAAAAAAAATAATGTTTAATTAAGGTAGTGCAACAAAAACTTTGGAAATTATCTGGAGATAATGCCAAATAAGAGCAATGAACAAGCAACGTGATGCCCAAGGAAGAGATAAAAAGGAATGGAGGACACTTTTGCTTAAGACATGGACTACAAAAGTAGATCATTTGGGTTTTCTTCCTGAATTGGCCACAGACTTCTAACATCCTGGGCAACCAACTTAGCCTGTCTGGGCTTCAGTTTGTAAAATCTGTAAAATCCCATAGGTGCTAAAGTATCAGGCTCAGAACTTTGAATTGGACTGTTCAGATAGTACAGGGAGCAGAAAACCAGAGTGATGTATACATGGTGACCTGTGTCACTAAGCAGACAGGCTACTGTGTTTTGTATAAATGGGGTCTTTATTAGGGTATTTAGCTTTATTCCTAAATATAATAAGTTGCAATAATCAAGCCTGAAGGCTACAAATGTGTGGACGATTGTGGCTGGTCCGTAGATTTGGGTGCAGTCTTCCAGTCAGTCATAGATGCATATGGGTGTTGTTTGCTACCATGACTGTTAGGCAGTGCAATAATGGAGGAGTCCAAAAAGACCCGAAAGCTGTGCACTGGCAGATTTTCTCAGTGGGAGATGTTATAGAGATAGTGAGATCTGCAAGGATCATTAGTTCCTGTGGAAGTTCATTCCATTCTGGGACTGGGCTCCAAGAAAGCTCTGTCTCCTCTACAGATGAGCTTTAGCCTGGTGGTAGTTAGTTCCATTTTGCCCAAGGAGTAGAGTTGTCAGCCCTGGACTTCATCCCAGAGCTTCAGGCAGTCTTTCAGATATCTTGGTCCCAGACTACTGAGTGTCTTGAAGATAAGAATCGAGACTTTGATATTCTATGGGAAGTCAGTGTAGAGAGCAGAGGACAGATTTGATGAGCTGGCAGTAGCCCATGTTTCTGAAGAGATGTGCTGCAGTGTTCTGCACTAGCTTGAGTTTCATACATGCAGAAGGCTTCATGGCCAGGTATACTGTATTGGCTTTGTCCAGCCAGAAGATGACAAAGGTGTGTATCACTGAGGCCAGGTCACTTTCTGCCAGGATGGGAATGAGTTACTTGAGGATGCTGCTGGGAGAGCTTAGTGTTACCTCTATCTTGCTCAAGTACATCTTCAACCAGCTGTTTTTCATAAGAACACAAGAATGGCCATGTTGGGTCAGACCAAAGGTCCATCTAGCCCAGTATCCTGTCTTCCAACAGTGGCCAATGCCAGGTGCTTCAGGGGGAATGAACAGAAAAGGTAATCATGAAGTGATTCATCCCCAGTCACTCATTCCCTGCTTCTGGAAACCAGAGGCTCGGGACACCATCCCTGCCCATCTTGGTAATAGCCATTGATGGACCTATCCTCCAGGAACTTATGTAGTTATTTTTTGAACCCTGTTATAGTCTTGGCTTTCAAAAGATCAAAGAGTTCCACAGGTTGACTGGGAGTTGTGTGAAGAAACACTTCCTTTTGTTTGTTTTAAACCTTCTGCCTAATAATTTAAGTTGGTGACCCCTTAGTTTTTGTGTTATGAGAAGCAATAAAAAACTCTTATTTACTTTCTCCACACCAGTCATGATTTTATAGACCTTTCTCATATCCCCCCTTCGTCATGTCTTTTCCAACCTGAAAAGTCCCAGTCTTATTAATCTCTCCTCATATGGAAGCTGTTCCATACCCCTAATCATTTGTTGCACTTTTCTGTATCTCTTTCAATTCCAATATATCTTTTTTGAGGTGGAGCAACCACATTTGCATGCAGTATTCAAGATGTGAGTATACCATGGATTTATATAGAGATAATACGATATTTTCTGCCTTATCTACCCTTTCCTAATGATTCCCAACATTCTGTTCACTTTTTTGACCACTGCTGCACATTGAGTGGATGTTTTCAGAGAACTATCCACAATGACTCCAAGATCTCTCTTGAATGATAACAGCTAATTTAGATCCCATCCTTTTGTAAGTATATTGGCATTATGTTTTCCAACGTGCATTAGTTTGCATTTATCAACACTGAATTCCTTCTGCCATTTTCTTGCCCAGTTCACCCAGTTTTGTGAGATTCTTTTGTAACTCTTCACAGTCAGTTTTGGACCTATCTTGAGTAATCCAGTATTGTCTGCAAACGTTGCCACCTCACTGTTAGCCCCTTTTTCCAAATCATGTTGTACACAACTGGGATCAGTACAGATCCTTGGGGAACCTCACTATTTACCTCTCTCCACTGTGAAAACTGACCATTTATTCCTACCCTTTGTTTCCTATCTTTTAACCAACTACTGATCCATGAAAGGACCTTCCCTCTTATCCCATGACAGCTTACTTTGCTTAAGAGCCTTTGGTGAGGGCCCTTGTCAAAGGCTTTCTGAAAGTGCAAGTACACTATATAACCCATGTCCACATGTTTGTTGGCCCCCTCTAAGAATTCTAGTAGATTAGTGAGGCATAATTCCCCTTTACAAATGTCATGTTGACTCTTCCCCCCAACAAATCATGTTAATGTAGGTGTCTGATCATTCTGTTTACTACAGTTTCAACCAGTTTGCCCGATACTGAAGTTAGGCTTACTAGCCTGTAATTGCCAGGATCACCTCTGGAGCCTTTTTTAAAAATTGGCATCACATTAGCTATCCTCCAGTCATCTGGTACAGAAGCTGATTTAAATGATCCATAAACTGATCTCATCCATGCACTGGGCCATCTTAACATAAGAACATAAGAACTGCCGTACCGGGTCAGACCAAAGGTCCATCTAGCCCAGTATCTGTCTACTGACAGTGGCCAATGCCAGCTGCCCCAGAGGGAGTGAACCTAACAGGCAGGGCCGGCTCCAGGCCCCAACAGGCCAAGCACGTGCTTGGGATGGCATCCCGCAGGGGGCTCTCTGCCAGTTGCCGGGAGGGCGGCAGGCGACTCCGGTGGACCTCCTGCAGACGTGCCTGCAGAGGATCCGCTGGTCCCGCGGCTTGATGGAGCTTCTGCAGGCACGCCTGTGGGAGGTCCACCGGAGCAGCGGGACCGGCGAGCGGCAGAGCGCCCCCCCCCCCCCCGCAGCGTGCAGCTGTGCTTGGGGCAGCGAAATGGCTAGAGCGCCCTGATAAACAGGCAATGATCAAGTGATCTCTCCTGCCATCCATCTCCATCTTGATGAACAGAGGCTAGGGACACATTCTTTACCTTCCTGGCTAATAGCCATTATGGACTTACACCATGATTATCCAGTTCACTTTTAAACATTGTTATAGTCCCAGCCTTACACCTCCTCAGGTAAGAGTTCCACAAGTTGACTATGCGCTGTGTGAAGAAGAACGTCCTTTATTTTTTAAACTGCTACCTATTAATTTCATTTGGTGACCCTAGTCTTGTATTATGGAATAAGTAAATAACTTTCCTTATCCACTTTCTCCACATCACTTAGACTATGTACCTCTATCATACCCCTTAGTCTCCTCTTATCAAGCTGAAGAGGCCTAGCTCTTTAATCTTTCCTCGTATGGGACCTCTCCAACCCCTAATCATTTTAGTTGCCTTCTCTTGAACCTTTTCTAGTGCTAGAATATATTTTGGAGGTGAGGAGACCACATCTGTACACAGTATTCGAGATTGGGAGTACCATGATTTATATAAGGGCAATATATATTCTCAGTCTTATTCTCTATCCCTTTTTAATGATTCCTAACATCCTGTTTGCTTTTTTGACCGCCTCTGTGCACGCGTGGACATCTTCAGAGAACTATCCATGATTGACTCCAAGATCTTTTTCCTGACTCATTGTAGGTAATTAGCCCCCATCATATTGTATGTATAGTTGGGGTTATTTTTTCCAATGTGCATTACTTTACATTATCAATAAAATTCATTTGCCATTTTGTTGCCCAATCACTTAGTTTTGTGAGATCTTTTTGAAGTTCTTCACAATCTGCTTTGGTCTTAACTATCTTGAGTAGTTTAGTATCATCTGCAAACTTTGCCACCGCACTGTTTACCCCTTTTTCCAGATCATTTATGAATAAATTGAATAGAATTGGTCCTAGAATTGGTCTTGGTAGTATTTGTATACTTGTACGGTGATGGATAGATGGAAGGTTCATTTCTCTGGTCTGCACAGAGTTCCTGTGTGGCCTTTGCCAAGCCACACTGGGTATTTCTACACTGCAGTTAGACACCCACAGCTGGCCCATGTCAGTGGACTCAGGCTGTGGGCTTGTAAAATTGCAGTGTAAACTTTTGGGCTGAGGCTCCGGCCTAAACCTGAATGTCCACACCACAGTTTTACAGCCCTGTAGCCTGAGCCCCAGGAGCTCGAGTCAGCTGACCTGGGCCAGCCATGGGTATTTAATTGCAGTATGTACATATCCTTAGTTTTTCTGTGCTGCCATTTGCCGTATGTTAAATAGGGTGCCATGGAATCTAAAAATGACCATTAGTCATAAGTTCAGAACCTTAGTTTTGCATCTTTTCTACCTCCTGAATTATCAGTGTCCACTCCCAGAAGAATCCAAGTTAACACTTACAAAGGAGATGTGATACAAATGAAAACATGACGAAAGAAAATATTTAAAAATCAAGAGGAACTTTTAGTATCTTCTTTAAAGGGACGCTTTGGAGAGACTTTAACAAAACAGAATTTAATTAAAGACATTTCCCATTGCTTGTTTATCAACAGCAACAAAAAGTAAAGATTTCCCAACTACATGGATTATTCCTGTTCCTAACAGCCATTGGGTAGGTGACATTCCCAAAATTTAGCACACACAACATTACCTAATGTTTTTCTGCAGTCTTCCTTTCCCTTTCCTGTCCCAGTTGTAAAAACCTCTCTGAACTAACAAAGTTAAGCCAATTTTTTTTTAAGAACCTCTTCCTTTACAAAAACATTTTTCCTATCTGAAGAATTTTACCAGAGTCTCATTTACCTCCAAGTCTCATATAAAATGACACAAAAAACAAAAACAAAATACTGAATAGCCACTATCATTTTTTTACTCTGTTTTTTTTTAAAAAAATCTTTCACTTTTACACATAAATATGGATCAGCTGTCCAGCAATGTGATTTTAGAAAGTAAAGTTCAAAAGGTTTATCGAGTTAACATTTTAGACGTTGGGAATTTTTTTGTCCCAGATGGCTTAACAGGTGACTCCTATAAATTACACTTCCTATAAATTACAACGTTCATTACAACAGCATCCGCTAGCCTTGTTATAGTAAGGAGCCAGTCATCATTTCCATTATAAACCCATATTTTCAGAGTTTGTAACTCAGCCATAAAAATCTGCTCCAGTCTGAATCTTGGCATAATGTGAGGGTTCAGCTTATGAGCAAACTTTTTGTATTACAGAAAGTACCAAAATAATTTGTATAATCACTTTTAAATTAAAACAAAATTTTCAAATCTGATTAAAAGCAAAATCCATGTAATTTTCATGATTGTTCTCATCATACTTACTCATTGTCACAGGAACTAGGTTCAGAGAGACTTTGCTCCTTTATAGTCCATATTTTCTTGCTAAATGAACCTAGAGTAAAGTCGTGATATTGAATTTAGAATGTGATAATTCTTTTCACCACAGATTACAATTTAATCACAAAAGAAATATAAATTCATTACAGCAAACTCTAGTAGAATAAAAGCTTCTCTACCTGGTACAACAAAGCACACTATGGGGGTATGAATTCTAATGCCCAGCAACTGATCTGTATAGATCTTGCAGGTGTACACTAAAAGTTTGTAGAAATTTTAGTGTGCCCCCACAGTGTTTAATCTGAGCCAGTTAGTATGCAACATGTTGGTGCATATTAAAATTCACACCCCTGTAGTGCTCAATGCCACACTGTGTAGACAAGCCCTGAAAAATTGGGCGGAGAGTGAGAAAACCCAATATAAAAAAAAAACAGGTATGTCCTTTAACATCAAAAGGAGCCTGCAGAAATACTGACTGGGACTTGATCCTTCACTCTCAGGCTCTAAACCTGCAACGATCACCATCCAGGAAGACCTCTGCACCCGTATGGAATTCACTACAGAACCAGAACCTGAAGAGGCCCTGTGACAAGATGTTGGCAAAGCTAAAACACAGTTTTGTTGTTTAAAAGACATCTGGAATCTTATGATATAAAAAGGATGTGATAGCAAAACCAAAAGATGCAACTCTCTCAGATATACCACATCAAATACTTATTTAATTTATGGTTCTTACATTAAAAAAACACACACATTAGAAAAAGTAAATGAAAAACATTACGATTAAAAATATTTGCTTAATTTCCTTTAAATTTATGGAAAAAATCATGTTCCACTTGAACTCATCCTTACCATTTAAAAGTAGGATAGATTTGTTTATGTTTGGAGCGGGAGGGCTGGGCTGGTTGTTTTGTTTTTAAGTTAAAGGGGTAAAAGGATGAATTAATCTCCCTATGATGATGCACCAGGACCCAGTTCTCAGATTCCCAAACCTGTACTTCTCAGAAAATTCCATCCTTTTTCTTTAATAGCTACCTTCCTTGTGCCTACCTAATTATTACTAAATTATTTGGCTTTACCTATCTATTGGAGCTTTGCCATGCAAGCTCTTCCTATAACTGGTCCTTTAAATCCCATGGCCTATGGCATTCATGGAGATCAGACGGGACAAAGCACAATGGTCCCTTCTGGTCTTGAAATCTGGGAGACACAAACATTTTGGTGGCCATTTTGTATCTGGTTACTGCTGAGGGCACCTCCATTCTGGCTAGCAAGTATTTTTAGCTCTTTTTGGTTTTCCTCTTCTTTTATTCCAGAGGAGACTGAACAACCATGCAGTTGGTTTTTATATGAAACTGTTTTAAGTTCCATCACTTGTTATAGACATGGAAAAAGTAATTGTCCTACATATATCATATGGCTCTAAACAAAACTGCGTATGGAATTTCACTTAATGGTCACTTAATTGTTCCTTGTAACGAATGAGATTCTGTCCCTGCCCAGCACGTGGCTGAAAAAAAGTGTTATTAGGATAGATTTTGTGTTGTCATTACTATGGGGTGAAAATTCTGCTTCCCATAGGGAAATCAGGGGTTTTGAGTCTAGTATGTGGGGGGTAGGTTCTCTACCCCCAAAATATATGGGTGGAAATGCAGGGCAACCTATAATGGGAGCTCATGCTTCATGGTTTCAGCTGGCCACTGGCAGGGGTCAGAAAGGGATTTCTAGTCTCCCCCACCCTCCTCTCCACAATGTATTCTGGGACGGTTTTTATTTTCTCTCCTTCCTGGGAATTATCAGGAGATGGACACAGCTGGAGATGGGACACTGTGGGTGGGGGTGGGGAAAGAGGCAGGGCTCTGAGGTGGCACCTAGCATTCTTTCTCTCAGGTGCTTGGCTGGCTGGTTCTTGCTCACATGCTCAGGATCTAAGTGATCCCCACATGTGAGGGTGGGAAGGAATTTTCCCACAGGTCAGAGTGGCAGTGACCCTCGAGTTTTTTCACCTTCCTCTTCAGCGTGTGGGTATGGGTCACTTGCCAGGATTATCTGGCTATATCTCACGTAATCATTTCCCTGCCATTGAGAGGGCCTCAGACATTGGTGGACCATGGTCCCTCCTAGTCTATTCCTATGGCTCATAATATTCTAGTCTTCTGTGGTTTCTAATACTTTGGTCTCATTTGGGTTGTTGGGTCAGCGTACAGGTGCTGGCTGATGTTGGTAGCCTGTGCTATATAGTAGGTCAGACTAGATGATCTAGTTGGCCCTTCTGGCTTTAAACTCTATGAAACGTTACTGGGTCTGAAGGGGTTTCACACCTCAAAACATGTCAATGGGAGTGGAGGATGGTGGTTATGAAGAGTCTTAACCCAGACCTTCCTTGTTCTGGAGAATTCAAAGTTGACTCTTCGAGTCATTTGAATATAGTGTTCTGTGATTTAATGGCATACTGTCTCAGACCTTAAAACTCTTTGTAATGTAGTGATATAAAGTCAAATAGAAGAACTCTCTCAGAAGAATCTGAACTACCAAGAGCCATATGGACATTACACAGTTCGCCTAGACTAAAATAAGACTAAAATTCTTCTTTATTCCTGAAGTACTTTCCACACAAATAACATCTTGCTACTTAAAAAAAAAAAAAGCTCAAAAAAGATTCATTAAAGGAAGGAATCTGCCAGATTATGCACATCAGATTGGAATGTGATTCACCAGATGGTAATACAACTCAAACCCAACAATAGTATGCTTTGATTTAAAACAAAAAAACAGTGTGGTTTTGCCATTTTTGAGAAGTCTTAAATCTTTAGGCTTTTAGTTTTCTGCTTTCTATATGGCAATGCCCTTATTAAATACATTTTAAAAGAAGAACAGATTTGCATTAGTCAATGTATTCCAAACAGGGATGTATCTGAATGATTTGATGTGAGAGTGCCTACCTGACTCCTGTTCACAAAGAGGTCTCTGTTCATCTGGTCCTAGTCCCTTTCCACCCTTTCTTGTTGCTGAGGGCTTTTTGATACTTGAAATGCTACAGCATAGTTAATCCACCTCCTCAAGAGGGAGTAGCTATGTCAACAGAAAAATTCCACCAACTGAGTGCTGTCTACACCAGGGCTAGGCAGCAGGGCCACCTGGGGGGGGGGCAAGAGAGGCAATTTGCCCCAGGCCACACATGGGCCTTCATGAGAGTTTTTTGGGGCTCCTGGAGCAGGATCCTTCACTCACTCTGGAGGCCCTGGAAAACTCTTGCGGGTCCAGGCCCCCTGAGCTTCTTCTGCTTCGGGTCGTCGTCTGTAATTCATTGACAGGGGGTCCTTCTGGCACTTCAGTGGCAGGTCCCAGGGTAGGTCTTTGGCAGCCATTCGGAGGCAGGGGCTGCCCACCACCGAAGATCCCAGGCCCTCTGAATCCTCTGGGTGGCCCTGCTAGGCAGGCTTATCTTTGTGCTTGAGGTATAGATTGTTCACACCCCTGAGTGATGTAGCTGGATCAACTTAACTTTTGAGTAGACATCTGGCCCGACAGAGAAAGAAAGGACAGCCCATTATCATAGTTCCGTCAAAATGGAGCATCAGCAGGAGTGGGATCCCTTCTAGCTCTGCCACTGCTGAACGGGTGTGTAGTCAGCTCCCCTTCCAAAAGACTGTACCTATGGAGGGACGACAGCAAGCCCTCAGCCTTACTTTCCCTAGGAAATATCTAACAGTAATTGACGGGGGTGATAGTGTTTGGGTGGGAAAGGAATGGCTATAGCCTGTGTGGGAGAGGGGGAATTGGTTGCTTTTCGACTGAAGCAGACAATTTTGGGGATTTGCTTGGCAGTTGAGGTTTACTCTTTGAGTGTGAACCCAGGTAAATAAAACCCACCAGTTTGGGACCACAGAAACAGCACAAAACAAAATGGCCACATTCATTTCTGAGGCCTTGTCTACACACAAAGAAGGGTTTTTTTCAGGTGGCCTTCTATGCAGTGACAGAAGCATACCACAGTCCTGAGAAGAAACAAATATTTGTTACTTTTTACTAGCATTCAAGTGCTAGTGAGAAGTGACAGAAATATATTGAATACTTAGCAGATAGGCTTCACTATAACAGGCAGTCCAAAAAACAGTTTCAAAGTTTTGGGAATTGAGATTCCCATGACCATAAGCATACTCTCTCCCTTCAACTATCTGGGCAGTTGTCTACTTTAGCCTGTAGGTAAGACCTTTGGACATTAGCATACTCCTTAATTTGAATCCACCATTTATACCTGTGTTTTCCCACACTATCCCCTCATGCATTCATCATACATGAATCCACCGTGAGACTAGAGATAATTGTTTCTATCTTGTTGAGGGAGGAACACATTCTCAGTTCTCAACAAATAACAATGATGATCAACCCTGATCTTTGGATCAGTCGTAATATTATTAATAAATACTTCTATTGCGCTAGTACCAACCAACAGAGAAGACGACCCAGTTTCTGCCTCAAGGAGCTTACAGCCTAAAAAGATGAAGTCAATGAAGTTGGGAAGAGGGATGCAACAAACAACTAAAGTGATCGGAGTGATGTTTGGCAGTAACATCTTATTAATTACTCATTTGCTTAAATTTAAAAATAAATAAAATAAATAATCACAGCAAACAAGCTAAATTCTCTTCTGCCTAACTGTTTTCCGCCCTCCAATATTAAACCCACTTTTGTGATAATTGGGCCTAGATGTTATCATCATGAACAGGTCTGACTACCAAAAGGAGGCCGCCAGACAACTCTCCTATACCAAATTCTACAGGCCACGTCCCTCAGATCCCACTGAGGAATACACTAAGAAACTGCACCATCTACTCAGGACATTCCCTACACTAACACCGGAACAAATCAACATACCCTTAAAGCCCCGACCAGGGTTACTCTATCTACTACCCAAGATCCACAAACCTGGAAATCCTGGACATCCCATCATCTCGAGCATTGGCACTCTCACTGAAGGACTGTCTGGATATGTAGACTCTCTACTCAGACCCTATGCCACCAGCACTCCCAGCTATCTCCGTGACACAACTGATTTCCTGGGAAACTACAATGCATTGGTGACCTTCCAGAAAACACCATCCTAGCCACCATGGATGTAGAGGCTCTCTACACAAACATTCCCACACCACAGATGAATACAAGCTGTCAGGAAAGTATTTCCTGATGATGCCACAGCACAAACTGGCTACTGAGCTCTGTGCCTTTATCCTCACACACAACTATTTCAAATTTGATGACAATCATATATCTCCAGATCAGTGGCACACTATGGGCACCCGCATGGCCCCACAATATGCCAATATTTTTATGGCTGACCTGGAACAACGCTTCCTCAGCTCTTGTCCACTCACACCCCTTCTCTACCTAGCTACGTTGATGACATTTTCATCATCTAGACCCAGGGAAGGAGACTCTGGAAAATTCCACCACGATTTCAACAGCTTTTACCCCACCATCAACCTCAGCCTGGACCAATCTTACTGGGGAGGTCACTTCCTAGACACCACGGTGCAAATAGTGATGGTTTCATTAACTCCACCCTATACCGAAACCTACGACCGCTATGCCTACCTTCATGCCTCCAGCTTCCATCCTGGGCACACACACGATCCATTGTCTACAGCCAAGCACTGAGTACAACTGCATCTGCTCTAACCCCTTAGACAGAGACCAACACCTACAAAATCTCCACCCAGCATCTCAAAGATACAATACCCGCCACAAGGAGATAAGGAAACAGATCAACAGAGCCAGACGTGTACCAGAAGCCTCCTACTGCAAGACAAACCAAGAAGAAACCAACAGGACTCCACTGGCCATCACATACAGTCCCAGCTAAAACCCCTCCAACGCATCATAAGGGATCTAAACCCATCCTGGACAATGATCCCACATTTCACAGGCCTTGAGTGGCAGGCCAGCCTCGCCCACAGACAACCTGCCAACCTGAAGCATATTCTTACCAGTAACTGCACATTGGCACCATAGTAACTGTAGCTCAGGAACCAAACCATGCCAACAAACTTGATGCCAACTCTGCCCACATATCTACACCAGTGACACCATCACAGGATCTAACCAGATCAGCCACACCATCACCGGTTCATCACCTGCACGTCGCCAATATAATATACGACATCATATGCAGCAATGCCCCTCTGCTATGTACATCAGCCAAACTGGACAGTCTCTACAGAAAAGGATAAATGGACACAAGTCAGGTATTAGGAATGGCAATATACAAAAACCTGTAGAAGAACACTTCAACCTCCCTGGACACACAATAGCAGATCTTAAGGTGGCCATCCTGCAGCAAAAAAACTTCAGAACCAGACTTCAAAGAGAAAACACCATCAGCTCAGGATTAAACAAGATATGAATGGCTTGCCAAACTACAAAACCAGTTTCTCTTCCCTTGGTTTTCACACCTCAGCCTGCTAGAACAGGGCCTCATCCTCCCTGATTGAAAACCTCGTTATCTCCTAGCTTGCTTCTTGCTTGCATATCTATACCTGCCCTGGAAATTCCACTACATGCATCCGACAAGTGGGTTATTCACCCACGAAAGCTCGTGCTCCAAAACGTCTGTTAGTCTATATGGTGCCACAGGATTCTTTGCTGCTTTTACAGATCCAGACTAACACCGCTACCCCTCTGATACTGGGCCTAGATATTTGCTCTAATTGTGAGCTCAACTGTAAAAAGTATGTGGAAGTTCATAAGATGTCCTAAAACAACTGTTGTTGAGGCAAGGTATGAAAGGCAAACAGAATACCTGAATTAGTCCTAAACAAAAAGGCCTACTGATATAATTCAAGGGCTGTGTTAAGATCATGTTGATAAACAAGAAACTGTGAATCTAGAAATCAGTGAACAAAATCTGTGTGTCAGAAACTAGGTCTAATTGGTGGACAAAATAATGAGGGGCTGGGCTATGCCACCTATCACTCCTTTTTTGGATCTTTAAAGAAGGAGATTGTGGGGGAGTGGAGGATTGCGGAGAGAGGTGGGAGAGAAACAGATGGAGGCTACTGGAGCAAGCTTTACCATCATGGCTGCCACCCCCACCATCTCCTGGGACCCCAGACCTTCATCCTAATCCTGATAGGTGTCCGGACCAGACTGGGACAAAGAGAGGGACACAGGTAACATTGCCACCTCTACTGGCTCCAACTGAATCCCAGCTACCCGGGATGAAATGAGATCGGATTTCAACAGTTTCAGGCCATCTCAACTAACTTCTTCTTTCCTCTCAAGGACAGTTATTATCTTTGAGACCATCTAAGAGACTGTCCAACAAGGGAAATGCTCTCCAGCAAAAGGGAACGAAGAATGTCGTTAAAATGAAAGCCTTATTCAATACATGACAAGTGTTTAAACTGTTTCCTTCTTTTCTTTATCTTTAATAAAAAAGTTAAAAGGATGTTTAATGTTGTGTTTGCTCTGGTGCTAAGCATGCCAAGGTCTCCATATACCAAACAGTGAATCGTAACACTGTTTAATGCTGGACAGCGACTGCGTTACCTTTGGCCCATACATAAAAATTAATACAATTAATACAATGCCCCTCATCTTCCCAGCATGGGAGGTTAAAGCTTCCACACCTTCTTCCCAATATTCAACCACTTTCCTCTTCATAAATCAGCAGTTTGCTCAGAAGTAGTTAGAAAATGGGGGGAGTGGGTGTTTCACAAAGGTTTGCCATTTTATCTTCAGAAAATTCCTGCCAAAATTTGAACAGTGTCTTGTTATGATAAACAAATGAAATAAATAAATACACAGGTAATTTGTTAGCTAGCTTATTATATTGTCTAGGACACTGCTGGCATTGAGAGAGCACAGCACCTGGCAGTCTCTCACTATGCTGGAAATACTGTATTTTGAGATACATCTAGTTTACCCCAACTCCTAGAATCCTCAAAGTCACTCCCACACTTGAGTTCTTCATATGGTAGTACAGTGCATTGTCTCCAAGCAACTGGGCTGACCCCTACAGTGTATCATTTCTTTTATAATCATAACTGGTAAAAGTTAAAGAATGAGTCAAAATAAATCCATTGTTATTGCAACTTAATACACACAGTCTTCTTTAATGGATCGACTCTTTATATGAATAAATATAAACTCTTAGGGGTTTCAATGTAAAGCTAGTCAGCATCCATAAATCCAGCATCTGTAATGAAAACAATGTACTGTAGTAGATAGTGACATTTAACCACAAACAGGATTGCTGAAATTAATTCATGCTGTCTGCCCCAGTACCTGCCAGGGAGGTTGTAATTCAGCTGACAGTGTTCTCAACAGATGTTGTCTGACTGTCAAAAGAATGACATGTCTGGGTTCATATCCAATATAGAAACAGAATGGAAATAAATATTAAATATTTTGCCATCTGTTACATTGCTGAGTCACTGGAGAATATCATCCCCAACTGTGCATACTTGTAGATTAATTGGTCTATAGCTGTCTGGCAGCTAGATGAAAAAAAGTCTTCCATCTCAGTGGAAGAGATTATATGGAGATTGTTATCAGGAGAAAAATTAAACCTACGAACCAGAAGAAAGCTATGAGAAATACTTGAAGATATTGCACTGTTTTATCGTTCATTAATTATTAACCAGACCATTCCAATCCTGAAAATAACCATTTCTTTTACTCTCCAGAGCTCCTGAGAATATTGTACATTCACCAGCCCCTTTCTTGACTGAATTTCTGGCTCCTGCAAAGCTCTGATTTGAGAGACACTTAGCCTGTTTTGTGGGGAAGGCTGATGGGTGGAGATGGGGATGAGTTGACACAGGGAATGTACCCCCATTTCCATTCAGCTTCTGGCTCAATGCTGTCTAGCTGTCTAGTTGTCTGGCTCAATGCTCCACTAGCTCCTGCTCCCCCACCGCAATCTATCAACCCCCTCATATCCTGTGCCTTCTCACTTGTCCCCGTGGGCATAGCTCTGTGAGGAAGGCAACCTCTGCCCCCTCCCTCTCCACAGCTGACTAATCCAACTCGTGAGCCATCTGCCCTCTCTTCTGGTGCCACATCAGTCACTGGTCAGTGAAAGGTGTAATTGCAACATGACCCCCCTCATGGTTTCCTTGCACTTCCCCATTAGAATCAATTTTTCGGGGGTGGAGGGGATCTGCAGGGAACATTAATTCTGTGCTTGCACAGTGGTGCAGAATTCTCCTAAGAGCAAGCAGAGGTTCCCAGTCTGGAATTGTACCTCCTTGACCCTTCTTTATTTCTGAATGGGAAAAGGGCTCTGATATGATCCCTGTATAGGAAAAGTTAAAAACCACTGATTTAGCAGGGATTTTCCCTATAATTATCTACTTGTGAATGGAATACCTCCATTGCCTAACAGTGAAAGCTCAGAAGAGAAACATTAGTATCTTCTGCCATACAAACAACCCTTTTGCAATTCATATTTGACCAGTCATGAGATATCTGGCCATATTCTGCTCTGTTATGCTGGGATAACGCTGGAGTAACTTCTTAAACCAATAGAGTTAGGCCAGGGCTGCATCTGTCTAACTGAGAACAGAATTTACCCCATCATGCACAAACATCTATGCAGCATCTCCACTGTTTACCTATTCACGTTTTACCATGTTTAAGCTGTGAAACAGAAGCATGAAGGAAAAGTCAACTCAGAGCAGAACCAAGGCAGGCGCACTAGGAGACTACTTCAAATATGCTTTGTAACTTTTTTTTATTTAGTAACTTTTTTACTATCTAGGTGCTAAACATGGCAATCACCATGGTATAAAAGCACCAAGAGAGGCTATAAGGAGCGTAGAAAAGAAGGGAATCTGGAAATAGCCTCGGCTCATCATCCACACAGCAGTTGGAGAAGTAGGGTTGTGACTCTCACATCCCCTCCAAAATATAATGCATTTCTATGCATAAAGAACAGTTAAGCATTAGCTAAGAACTACAGGATCAAGACCATGTATTGTATTTTCTGTAAGGTACTGAGCAGCCTCAGCTCACATTGAAACCAAAGGGAAGTGAGAGTACTCAGCACCTTCTCAAATCAGCCTCTAATCTGAGATCATATTTGTCATTTAAGTAGTTAATATCTATATAGATTCCACATTTATGGAGCCAAAAAGTTAGCAACAGTCAATTATCTGTGCTGTTTAGAATTCAAAAAAAGTGGAGGATGGCTGACAACCTAAAATAATTCCAACTATCTGGCACATCCTTAGAAGTCATGTCACACTTAATACTTTGAGATTAATAAACTTTCTGAGTTATAACTGGATAAGATGAACTCACTGAAAGAAAGTAAGTGTTTTGCAGGTTAAGGCTGCTCACATTGAAAAAAGATAGAACTACCTTATAGCACATTTTTGTATGCACTGTTGTTGTAGTCTTGTTGGCCCCAGGATATTAGAAAGACAAGGTGGGTGAGGTGATATCTTTTATTGGACCAACTTTTGTTGCTGAGAGAGACAAACTTTTGAGCTTACACAGAGCTCTTCTTCAGGTCTGAGAAACTAACTCACGACTTGTCTTCATGTACAGCGCTATGGCGGTGCTGCTGTAGTGCTTTAGTAAAAATGCTACTATGTCAATGGGAGAGCTTCTCTCATTGGCATAGCTAGTCCACCTCCCTGAGAGGTTGCAGCTATACCGACGGGAGAAGCTCTCCTGTCAACATAGCGCTGTCTATATGGGGGGTGAAGGGGTTAGATTGGTATAACTACATTGCCCAGGGGTGTGGATTTTTCACACCCCTGAGTGACATAGCTATAGCAATATAGGTCTGTAGTGTAGACCTTGCCCCAGAGTATTACTGCTAAATACATGGTGGAACAGATTTGTTAACATAAGTAGTTAACACATATTTCAAGGAACCATTCAAGGTAAAGTGGCCTGTTAACACCCCTCTAAATATAGGGAGGAAAGGAAAGGAGGGAAAGTAGCTGGAGGGAGAGCGTTGTAAGTGGGCTGTAATAAGTCATAAATAATGGATTGTTGAAATAACCCATAAATCCAGTGTCTTTCTTCAGTCCATGATTTTTAATGTCTAGCAAAGTTATAAACTTAAGCTCCCAGGGTCATCTTTTGAAAATGTTGTGTGGGTTTCCTTTGAGGATGGGGACTGATAGGTCAGATAGAGCAATAGCTTTGTGAAAAGTGTTCACCCACTGGTGTTTTGGTCTATTATCATTTTCCTGTGTGAGTTCATTCAAGAGCATAGTGATTATCTGGTGTCATCCACATAGTTGTTATTGGGGCATTTAGTGCACTGGTTTGAGGTAAACCACATGTTGTGAAAGGCATGTATAGGACCATGGATTTTGCAAGGTTAGCTGTGGGGGGTGTTGATCATCGTAGCAGTAGAGATATGTCTACAGGTTTTGCATCTGTTGTTCTGACAGAGTCTGGTGCTGCTTTGAGTTGATGTGTCCTGGTCTATGTGGAACTTGCTTCTGATGAGCTTGGTGAGGTTGGGGGGCTGTTTGAAGGCCAGAAGAGGGGGTTGAGGAAAGATTTCTTTCAGGATGGATCTTGATGGGGCTTTATGGCTTATTACAACATTCTATAACTCATTTACAGCCAACCCCCCCAAATGTCTTCCCCCTTTCCTTTCCTCGCTATAACTAGAGGTGTGTTAACGGACACTTCATCTCAGATGGTCCCTTGAAATGTGTTAGCTACTTACACTAAACAATCTGTTCTACCTTAAATTTAGCAATGACACTCTGAGTTAATTTCCCAGACCTGAAAAGGAGCATTGTATAAACTCGAAAGTTTGTCTCTCTCACCAACAGAAGCTGGTCCAACAAAAGATATTACCCCATCCACCTTTTCTTTCTTATAGTACATTCTGTAGGCTATGTAGATACAAGCAACTTTTCAGTTACTAAGGAATCCAAACAAAAGGTTGTTTGGCGATCTAAGGAACACATATGTTCTTATAAGTCACGTGTTTTGTGCCACTGGCAATTTTGCGATCTTATATCATGAAAACTTACTCAGTAATGGGTAAAACTCACATGGTTTGGAGATTAAGTTTCAATGAGTCTCTAGATAAGAAGCTTATTCTGCCAAACGTACCTCAGCTTCTTTGGTCTGATAATCAGGCTAGACCATCTGCAATCTCAAGCTTCTCATAAAAATTATCAGTACCTCCTAGTTTTAGCTGGACCAGAAATTCTATGAGGCCTTCTACTTTAGAGCCAGGCCAAAAAACAAAGATCAACAAGACAGTAATATGACAGACAACTGCAACAGATAACAGAGACAGAACAGAAAATCATGGGGACAGATACTTCCATTTTTCCCCATCAGGAGAGCAAAATTAATCTATTTTTCCCACAGCTCTGCTCACATTCAAATCTTTTCACTAGATTTTCCTCACCTGCAGCATCGAATTTAAACTCTTTGTCCTCACCTACAAAGCCCCTACAATCTAGCTCAGCTTAATTATCTTCTCCTACCCATTCCATTCACCCCTTTGCCTACTTCAGTCCACCCAAACCACATAATGTACTCCCTTTCATTCCTTTCTCTTCTCTACATCTTCTTGCACAAGGCCCGCTATATCTGAAACTGCCTCCTGAGCCAATCAGCCACACCGTATTTCCACCTCTCCTCCTTCAGATCTCTCATCTTGGCCCCCGCCCTTCTCTGCTATCCCTACCACTGTTGAAGTAACAGATAGAGTGAATGAGAACACACACACCAGGAATCTACTAAAAACTTGGAAGTTACCGAGCAAGAGATGACACAGCTTTTTGCTGCATCCCATCCCTTAAACGTACATTAGTCAGACTGTACATCCCTCAGGATCCTTGTCTTTCTTGTCTGCAAAGCTTCTAGGACAATAGTGATAATTCATTATGGGTGTGACAATAGACTGAGCAGTGAAAGAGACTTTAAAACCAGGTAGTGACAGAAAAAGTGAGCAGAGTGGGACAAATTCTGCCCTTAGCTACAAAGATGCACTCCCATTGAATTCACTGGACATGTTAGACAGAAGACAGAAGAGAGAAAAAAGAAATGCCCAAAATAATCATGGGGCACACCAGAAAATACTTTAGACAGCAGAGAAGGATATTATTAGGCAGAGAGAGAGAGAGAAGGGGAAAGAAGAACAATGCTAAAAGAACAAACTCAGGAAATAAGACTAGCCCCCTAGAAAGTAATAGGAGAGCTCAGTGAACATTTCCAAGGTGTCGAGGTACAAGTGAAAGAAGAATGACAAAGAAATTAAAGGAACTAAAGCCAACGGTATGCAAAGATTTTAAAGCCATAGTGTGAAAGAAAAAAAATCCTTGGACATTAAATATGAAGGGCAGTGTTATGGCAAAAAGTGTTTGCACTGAGACTTTGGAGGATAGAATAGTCACACATAGAGGCGACGAGGGGGAAGAATGTTTTTGGTTAAAATTTTGTGCAACTATAAATGTTTTGTTTTGCTTAATTTTTTTCTTAACTTTTTGCAGGTAAAATTCAGTTTTCATATATCCAAACTGTTTGTCTTTAATAGACAAACTAGTACAACTGTTACTGAGAAATGAGCAATTTATTTTCCCCCCTTACAGTCTGAGAATGCTTATTCAATTCTGTAAATGGCAGATTTCACCCAAATCCCAATTCATCTGAAATTCAGCTCAATTGTGGCCCAGCAGACAGTGGTAGTTTAATTGCTCCTGGATACAGTGCAGCTGCAGATGGCAAATAGCTCAGAAAGTCAAAGGAACATGCTAGCCAATCAAGGCAGTTCATTCCCTTTGGGGCACCTGGCATCGGCCACCGTCAAAAGACAGAATACTGGGCTAGATGGACCTTTGATCTGACCCAGCATGGCCATTCTTATGATCAAGTTTAACTAAGTAGAACCCCAATGTAGCAGATCCAGCACTCATGGGCACAGCACCTCCTGCTGGTTATCCTGGGAATTAGCTCTTTTCCAGCCTCAGCACACCCTCTGCTGACACCCGGTGTCTTGCCTGCCTCAGCCTCATGTCCCTCCCAGATCCCAGTGCCCCTTACCTTGGGGTGCTGCCTCCAGCAGTACCCCCACATGCTGGGTCTCCCCTCCCCAGGAATCCCCATCCCTCTATACTCACCTTGCCTCAGTGACTACTGCCAGTCATCATCTAGTCCCTTCCTTAAGGGGCAGATTGCAGTACATAATGGCCACTCATCACTGGCAAGCGGGTAGGACCAGCTGCCTCTGCCTATCCTCTACACCTCTGTAGCCCCAGTACCTGCTTTGGCCTTACCCAAGGCCTCAGCCTGAGGAGTTGCCAGGCTGGAGCTCCCCAGCTCCTCTTTGCTTCCTCCAGCCCTGCTCTGCTTCTGGTACTCTGCTCCAGGGCTGGAATGAGTCTCCCTGCCTTCTGGCCCTGCAGCTCTTTTATAGGGCCTAGCTTGGCCCGGATTGGCTGCATCAAGCCCTCTCCTGATGGGCTGCCCCTTCCCAAGGCTGTTTTTAACCTCTTCCCCACCAGAGCAGGGTGACTGCCCCGCTAAGCTCAGGTTGACAGAACATGATATCAATTCTTTCACAACAAAGACTAATAGTGCATATCTATAGGTCAGTCATCATTATGTTATCTCAGTGATATTTGGATCAAATTCTACTTGTCTTATTAACCCAAGTCAATATGCATACAAGATACAATATTTCATACAAATAAATTAATGGAATGAGACTAAGATCTTGCAGAAATAATCTAGCAGGGGATCACATCATTAAAAACTGCAATAAGCCCAAAAGATTAGGTGCATGCAACTTTAACTTTAGCATTTACTGATACTGTAATATCACCCTCCCATTTTCTTAATGTAGTTTCGTGTACAGAATTCTAAAGGGTATTTTTGTAAATGAAAACAATTAACTCTGTATCTTTGTTACAATTTAACTATACAGCACAACATTGCCAAAAGAAGATTCTGAAGGAAGAGGACCCATTTTGATCAAGAGGTGCAACTGCTAATATTTTTCAATTTTATCTTTGATTCCCCCCTGAAGTTCCCATTCAAGGACATTATTACAAATGCTGATACAATATTTATTATTTAAGCTATCATAGAAGACCTATACTTATGTCCTGGAAGAAACCTGAAATTGATTTAAAATCGTTTGGAAGGGATAAAAACCTTGTGCTTCATGTCTCAAGCCAATCTCTAACTATGAGGGATTAGGATGAGACCTTCATGGGGTATATGATATAATAGCTGCCTAGTGAGGGTTTCTTACACTTTTCTCTGACCACACTGCTGACCACTGTCAGATAATGGAGTATTTGGACCACAGATTTGACCCAGTGAGGCAATTCCTATTGGCCTAACATTGTTTCTATGAATCATCTTCATTTCAGAGTGATTACTAAATTACATTGGTACTTAAGAAAGCAGAACTTTCAGCAAGACACAAACATTTCAGAACTTGAAAACATCAGGAAGTATGTGAGACTCCTGAGTTCCCAAGGATCTAATGTATAGATACTTAAAGAGAGAAATATGGTCATCAGAAATGCATATGATTGGCTCTCACTTTAGTCAATGAGAACTGGGTGTGTCTGTGCACTGATGACCCTTTATTGTAGATCTAATTTAGCTTTATAGGCTTGGTTCCATTCCTACATTGGTTTTACACTGGTGTAACTCAATTGACATGGATGGAGTTACTCTTTATTTACACTGATATAAGTGAAAGCAGAATCAGGCACTATCTACTTAATTTGTACTGTCTGCACACTGAATAGCTTATGGATTCCTGGAACCTTGGAACCAGACCTTATCACATGATGTGGCCTTCTAGTATGCAGATAGCCTTCCAGCACATTTTCACTTTGACTGTAACCTCTCTTGGGTTATTTTTGTTTGTAATGTGTGTTACTGATGCTCAATGAACATTTCTAAAAAGTCCAGCTTGCAAAAAGATCCTGCAGTAGAGCAACATGTTTGACTTTCCTTCCCAGCAGGCACCTTCTCACACAGAATCTATCAGTGAGAGGAGATATCTAGAAGATTCACAACAAGAGTGCCTGTGTTTTGTGGCCCAGCCACATTTACTCCAGTGCCTTGTTAGAAAGGTACAGCTTGACCTCAAACTGACCTTTATATTTATAGGCCAAAGGGAGTAGTTATGTAAGGGAGAACAGCATGACTTAAAAAAAGCAGCAGCAATGTAGAACAGGTCACAAAAAGAGAAACGATAGTCACAAAGTGTTGGTGTATAAAGTTAATACAAAAGGCAGACAGAGACCACCTGCTTCCTGTTCCCCCTACCTCCCACCCAACCTGGAATCAAACTGGTTGTATATATTCATTAAAGTTCAAGCTCCCCCACCCTTATGATGTACTGTAATTCATTACACAGCATGTTTTCAACAAAGAAAAAACCTCCACTATGATTATTCAGCTAAGAAGAATTTTTTGAGTGTTTTTCCTTCTAGTTTATTTTATGTCAACACTTTAACACCTTGCTAGTTTATTGTATTGGGTAAGAGCAAGGCTTTTTAAAAAAAACTGTACTGTCAGACAGTAAATTTTAAGCACTGCTCTGAAAGTAATACCCCAAATGGGGCGAATAAGAAGAAACATATAAATCCATAGGTTTTGTGCAATGCATAAGTCAATACAAAATAAATATGTAAAACCCAAACTGGGTAAATGCTTAAAGGCAACATAAAACCACAAGTCATGTTTCTCTTTTAATGTATTCCCACAGGAAAAGTCAGTACCCACTGTAAATCAGCATGTTTGTTTTATATTAGATCTCATTTTACAAAGAAAAGTGAAAGATTTTGTTAATGAAGTAGCTAAATGTGTACCTGCTAACAGACTGCAAGTGAGAACACAGTCAGACCCTGCCATGACAAAAGTTCATCACGCTGACATACAAAAAACTCAGAGCTGACTCCTTAGAGCTGACCTATAAATATGGCAGGGAGCCTAAGAAGGAAAATTGAGTAAAATTGCAGCTTGTTTTACTTCACTGGTGAAATGACTGTTTGTTTCCAAATAGTCTCTCAGCTCATCTCTTTAATGGCCATTACTCCACTGTACTGGCATGCTGCTAGGGGCTTTGTATGTTACCTAGTTGTCAGGAAGCCTGCTGGAGTTCATTAAGAAATTATAAGAATAACCCAAGTGCCTTCAAAACTAGATTTAGGAATAATCTTAGAAATGATCAGTGATTTCAAAATAATTAAATCTTTGGTAACCCAGCATCACAGTTTCCCAAGAGCTGAATAGAACATACCAAGAGTGTCGTTATGAAATCAGAAGAAATATGTACTGGTTGTCACAGACAGGTCATGGGCAGTTATATCGATTAGTCAGAGTCCACAATCACAAAATAGGAGTCAGCTGTTGTTTGGGTCAGGATACCATGAGATCAAAAGCAAGAGACCAAATGGAGATCAGAACCATAAGTCAGGATATCAGAGTCAGAGGCAGGAGACAAACTGAAGGTTGGGAACCACCAGTCAGACACCAGGAGTCAAGCCAGGTTGGAATGCCAGAGAAGGAGGAGCAGGAGCACTTCAGAGGTGCACCGTTCAGACCAGGCTGGAACCTAATTGTTCAGACAGCTCTCTGTGCCTTTTGCTGGTTTAAGTAGGGACACTTGGCCAGTCAGCCTCTCTGGGACTCTGCCAATCAGACCTACAGGGTGGAGCCTCGCACTGGGGCTGGTTTTCCTGGACCCCAGGTAAGCTATTTGCCAGCAGGCTGCCAGGTAGAGGATTAGAGTGTGGCTGTGCCCCAGAATCTTATGGGATTGAGTTTGAGACCTGAGGCTCACGGCATCTGTAATAAAGTAGAATGTAAAGTTATCTTAAAATAACTGAGAATGTGTAGACTTGATTTGTAGAAATTAATATTTTGCAAGATTATATTCAAAAGTTCCAATAAGTATAAAGAAGCCTAACATTTGCAATTAGATACATATCTATAAACTAAAATTCTATTTAACCTCTTTCAGGTAATTCACAAGCTTTAAACTAGCCATCAGGATCTAGCATGACCAGATGACCCCAAAATCAGGACTGTCCCTATAAAATCAGGACTTTTTCTTATATAGGTTCTTATTATCCCCCACCCCCATCCTGATTTCTCACATTTGCTGTCTGGTCACCCTATCAGAATCTACTAATTGTGATAATAAGCACTAATAAACTATAGGGGAACTACAGGTTGTATATCTATTACATAGCAAAAGAATGCATGCCAAAACCACAGAGATTCGGTAACACAAATTGCTCAGAGAGATTAAATATTAAATAAATATATTAAATTGGTTCAAACAAAGGAAAACAAGTGTGAAATGTAGTAGCCTTATATTTCTTCTTTACTTTCAATTACCTCTCAGCATGGATGATACTTTTTAAAAACAGAGTGTGATGCTAGCTAGACTGAAATATTTGTCATGTAATTTGAATTCCTCATAAACAGCAGTCTTGCTAGCTTCTCTTCATTTTTAATTAGCCACTTTTATTATTTAGAACCTGATCCTGCACTAGATACAGATAAAACGCCCATTTGAAATTTAAGCAGAATATCAGGAGGAGGGGAAAACCCTTCCTGACGGTGAGAAATGTTGGGCTATGGAACAGTCTCCCAAGGAAAATGGTGGAGGCTTCATCACATGGAACATTAAAACCTAGACTGAAAAATACACTAGGAAATGTAATGGAGGAAACAATCCTTCACTGGCAGGACAATGGACTGGATGACCTAATAGTGCTCTTCTCTGATGGTTTATTTGGAATTATGCCTCTGGTGGTGCTTGATGGTAATCTAGTCACCCCCTGGGCAAGTACCTGAAGACTTTGGGATTTATTTGGTCAAACATGCAGTACAGGTTGATTGGTTTATTGATCCTTATGCTGAGTTCTGGATGAGATCCAGTTGGTCAAGCATTTGCCTCTTACCTGAATCTGCAGAGAATCAATGAGAATTTACATATTATCAAATGAAGTTTTGTTCAGCAAAAGTCAGTATTACAAAGGAATGCTGGTTTGGCAGCACAATGCCTTTGTTCTCAGACAGTTAAGATACAGATTTCCCAAAAAGCTTAAAGCACTTGACTAATTTAAGTCCTGACCTTAATGGATGATATCACAGAGTAAAAAGTATGAGTGGCAGATGAAGGCTTTCTGTGGAATGTTTACACTACTGTGAAATAAGACCATGCATCAAATTTCTCATTCATGTGTATCCATTATACAGCTCAAAAACATAACCAGGACCAACTCTCTCCTCAGTCTCACCTGCGCAATCCAACTAACTCCACTGGAGTTGCACAGGCATGAAAAGGGAGGAACTAGGCCCAATCTACTGCTCTAGGAGAAATTTTCACTTAGATAAATATATGAGAAGCTAAATCCTTTAGAAGTTAAGGTTACTACACGGGGGCTCTGCATGGAATAAATTGCAGCACTGGGCCCCAAAAGACAGAAATTCTGTGGAAAAGTCCTATTGAATGTAATGTGATGAGCTGAAACCAGAGATTTAAGATGCAGCTGAATTAAAGAGGGCCTTGAAGGTGCGGACATGAACGTTGCTACAATAAGCCTATGCAGTTTGATTTAGTACAAGGACAATTATTATAAGCAGTAGCAGTCAAGACATATACATTCCCTGAGAGATTAAGGGCTGCCTGGGAAAAGTTGATGGCCAGTGATGCTCAGGGCAATAACCTCAACTGGTCCCCAACAAATGTCCAGAGCTGTGGCCCCTAGTGCTATTAAAAGATGAAAATAGGGGTAAGGAATTGCCTGAGAGGTTATTTTTCTTCCTCCATTAGGCTTTACTGTGGTGCAGTTCAGGGCTAGTCATTACATATGTCAACTGCTTTGAGCTATTTTATCCTCTTGGGGTGAAAACTATTCTCCCCCCACCCACACGCCAACCAACACTTCAGATAAAGAACAGAAATAAATACAGTGTGAGCAAGAAAATATGATAAATAGGGGGGAAGAATGAGAGAATGACACAGCCCTGGGACAAGGTGTATATAGTATTAAACTTTAAAGCCGATTTATTTAGTAAAAGACGCGTTGTGCATATGAGATACACTGAAATGTTGCAATCAGTTTTAGAAATTTGATACACAAAAAGATGAACTTCATACTAAACTCAACCAACTCCCAAGATATCCTTATGCACATAAAGTGAAATAATTAGACCTTGGATGAAAAATCTTGACAGTACAAAGAAAGACCACGATCTAATATCAGAACAAAGTTAACAGATGTCATTAAATGAGATGATTAGCCGATGACAGAAGGTCACACCCAGTTTACTTTTCACAGTTGACAGATCAAAGTTATTTGCTCAGTTGAGAAAAGAATGAATACAGTTACCCTAGGAAAATCCTTTCACATAACATTAAGTCTCCCTTCTGTCTTGTGTTTAAGATGCATTGTTAGAACAAATATCAGTACAGTGTACAGTAAACCAGTTTTAAACAATAAACAATGTACTTTTTAAAAACAAACCTCTTAGTAACAGCTAAAGTTCAATGTGAAATTGTGACCAATGATTTTTTGCACTTTCAAATTGTGTGAATGATTTTGCAGCTTGGAATCACACGCCTGAATTACTATGAGCTTGATTCTGTTCTGAGTCACAGTTCTAAATGAGGAGTAATTCCACTGAAATCAATAGGACAGATCCTCATCTGGCAAATCAGCACACACCAATTTACACCACCTGTAGGAGTTAAACTGGCTGGAATTTGTATACTTGATTGGAGAATCAAACCTCATAGCTTTATCCTGATAAAAAAATGTTCTTCCCTCCCAGGCTGTGCACTAGCCTTTGTTAAATAACTGCATTATCTTACTACTGTCATCCTTAGCCTCCCTCGCTCTTCTCCTCCCTATTATTTTGTTTCACCCTTTACTTATGTCATGTATGAAATAAGAGTGTAAGCTCTTTATGGCAGAGACCATGGGCCAAATCCTTGGCTGGTGTAAATCAGTGCGGTTCCATGGAAGTCACCCAGGGCCGCCCAGAGGATTCAGGGGGCCTGGGGTCTTCGGCAGTGGATACCGGGGCGGAAGGACCTCCCACCACCAAATTGCCACCAAAGACCCGGAGTGGAAGAAGCTCTGGGAGCCCAGGCCCGGGCCCTGTGAGAGTTTTCCGGGGCCCCTGGAGCGAGTGAAGGACCCAACTCCAGGGGCCCCAAAAAACTCTCGTGAGGGCCTGGGGCAAATTGCCCCACTTGCCTCAAGCTCTGGGCAGCCCTGAAGTCACCTTCAAGTGATTTCACCAGATGTGAATATAGCCTAGTGTCTTATTTGCACTGATAGACCACTAGCCCACTTTTGGGTACTGGATATTAATATAATATAAATTAACATAAAATTTAAAATGTGATATTTTATTTCTATACACTTAACTATAATGATATTTCCCCACCAAATTCTGTAAATATAGATAGAGTAAAAATATTTTAAGCCTAAAATGTAAAACCTGCCTTCCTTTTTTGTACCTTCATTTCGCTACTGCAAATACAATTGTTTTCAGGTGCAAATGAAAGCAAATAGGCATTTAACTACAACTGCAGTCAGGAACCAAGTGGTTAGTTAGATATCTACAGGTCAAAATCCCACGTGGTTTAACTTGGTGTAATTCCATTCTATACTCATTTACACCAGCTAAGGATCTGGCCCTCTATGGCCTCATATAACAGCAAATAATTGTCCTTGCACTTGCATTTATTCTGGCCATTCAATCCAGAGTCTGGATTAAAGCTGTTTTTTTCTAAAAATAAAATCCTCTATCTCAATTTGTTCTACACAATTATGTCACTATTCCAAAAATACATGTATTCATTCTTTTTAACCAAAAAGAATCAACTGGTACACAATATGCATATTAGAAAACAAGATAAAATATATTTGTACCATTATAAAGAAACTGGGCGGTAAAATATAAAAATATAAAAAACTGGGAGGTACTGTAATAAACAATATTCAAGAAAGTTTATGTAGGGGAATTTCAGGCTGCAGTTCACATATTCTCTAAACCCCTCTGTCAGCTAAAGTTACCATTTGGAGGTAGAAACCCTTTCTCCTAACATTAAAGAATGTTTTTAAATGGAGAAAGATTATGCTAACCACTGCCCTCAGCAAACTAGGGAATTTGTTCCCTGCCAAACCTGCTGTGGGATGAGAATCAAGATATTAAGGCCCTGCCTGGGAAGAATGATTGTTTCATTGTGTGAAGGTATTTCTGTTACACGCAGCACAAAAGCAGAGTTCATCACAGAAGCATCTACTGATTGTAAAAACTCTTAACACTATGATCATCAGGAATTTTAGCTGTATCAAAGTAAAAGGACCAGAGAAACTAAAGTTACTAATAGAAAAAAGAAAGGGAGGGCTTAACCTTTGTCCTGGGGGTGATAAAATAGCATCACATGGCTGAAAATCAGACTAACCTTCAGCCATGTGATGCAGCTGACACAGTGGTTTTAGTGAAAGCTACAGAATGGTATCAGTCTCTTAAAAATCATATTTGAAAGTCCTTTTTAATTATATCTTAAAAATAGTGATTTCAAATTACAAGTTTTTACTATGTATCTGTATGTTTATAGGTTATATTTTCATGTTTGAATTCAAAGCAATTATAATTTTCATAAAAGACAGAGACAGGAACTACAGCATGCAATCCAGAATTCATTTGTTGATACTGCTAATGTACATATACCGTATTTTGTTGCACAGAATTCAGATCTATCTGTCTAGGTATTTGTATTTAGGTGTTATAAATGGAATTAATGGACATAAGACAATTCCAGAAAGAGCTTTGAGCAAGAACTGCACACTGCATTGCAAGTTGCTATTACCAAGGGACATAGTAAATGGGTTTGTTTGGGTGCTTCAGCATGTGCAGAAGTTTATTCCTTTGAGAGAAATTGTCCAAAAGACACTGCCATAAAACTGCAGGAACTGATTTGTGAAATAATTGTCACCAATCCTAGTAAGCTATTTGACTTTCTTTGACTGCAAAGCTCCATGAGAATAGATATCCATATTAGCAAGTGGCCATTTTTTCCCCTTGCTGTAACAAAGGAGTAACACACACAGTATTGCTGGTGTGAGACTGTTCTTTATTTCCCAGCCCCAGCCTCTATGTCATCTTCATTCTCTTTGACTTCTCCCCTGCCTTTGATATTGATGACAACTCCCTCCATCTGGACATTCTAGCCTCATGGCACTGTCCTCTCCTGGTTCTCCTGCTACCTCTCTAAGACTTCAGATCTCTCTTGCAGATCCACCTCCAAACCACCCCATTCCAGTCCACTCCAACTCTCTGTGAGTTCACCAGGTATTTATCCTACACCCTCTCTTGCAGCTACAGCTTCTCAGTGGGTAACTTCATCCAATTGCACGGGTTTAACTATTTCTCCATTTTTTTTCCTTGAGACTGCCTACCATCCTGTTTAATATCATATGTCTTGTTGTTTGTGACATTTTATGTTCAATGGCCTGCTGTCATCCCAAGATTAACATGGCCAGAACTGAACTCCTGATCTTTCCTCCTAAACCCTCTCTGCTACCCCATCTTCACCATGACTGCACTGATATCCTTTCTGTCATCCACCCCCCATAACCTCAAGGCCATCTACCACTCCTCCATGCCACATCCAGTGCATAACCAAGTCCTACAGCTTCTTCTTTCCAGTATATCAAAAATTTATCATTTCCTCTCATTTTCTCACAATCAAAGCACTGGTCTATGCCTTGGTCATCTACTGCCATCTCCTGCTCTCCAGTCTTTTTGATACTAATCTTGCCCTCTCCAGTCTATCCAAAATACTGCTACCAAAACTATCTTTTATGCCTATTTTTATGACATCGTCAGCTCCATCATTAAGTACCTTCACTGAGTCCGCAATGTGTTGAATGTCATATTTGAATACCTTGCTCTGAAGACTCCAACATCATGCAGCCCCTTCCCTCTTCCTATATCTCTCACCTACTCTCCTTTCACGTTCCCTTTCACCATTGTTGTGATAATTGAGCCTACAAATTTACCCTAATTGTGAGCCCAATGGTAAAAAGTGTGTGAAGATTCATAAGAAGTCACAATAACCTATAACAACTGTTGTTTGGAAAAGGTGCAAAAGGAAAGCAGAAAGGCTGAATTTGTCCAAACAAAAAGGCCTGAAGATATAATTTAAGCACTGTGTTAAGATCATGCCTGGTAAACAAGAAAAGTGTGAGACTGGAAATTAAGATTGGTGTGTTGGAAATTAGGACTAATTCATGGACAAAATAGGAAGCAGATGGGCTATTCCACCCACCACTCCCATTTTTGGGTCCTCAAAAAGAGACTTTGGGGAGGAAGGAAGGGTAGCCACGATGCTGGCTGACTGAAAGGCAAGATAAGGGGAAGGAGCATGCTTCACTGTCATGGCTGCCACCACCACCACCTCCTGGGACACCAGATCTTCTACATCCTAATCCTGAGAGATGTTTGCACCAGAACAGGCCAGAGGGAGGGACCCTGGTAACCACACACACACACACACACACACACACACACACACACACACCCCTTTTCTTTCCTGACTTATTTTTTCTCTTTCCTGTCTTTCTTCTTTCTTCTGTCTAATAAGAGTTTGGTTTAGCCAGCCAAGACTGTGTATTTTGCAAAACTGCTGTCAGCCTGTGACCAGAAAGCGACAGCTAAATGCAATGCCCTAAGCACCATAATGCTGGTACAAGTCTGCGAGGTCTGAGAGAGGCTGATAAGCCCATGTACTCTACCTGTATTTTTCCAGCATTGAGGTTCAAGTGGAAGTAAACACCGAGACAGAAGCAGCATTTTCTATCTTTGCTGTTCTTTCCTCTCCCTTTTTGTGTGTGTTTCTCTTGATTTGTCTCCTAGGAAATAGGATTGGGTTTTAGCAACAACAGCAATAATAACAACTCCAGCTCATCTCAACTAACTTTTTCTCTTTTCCCCAAAAAGGACCGTTATTACCATCTTTAATATCATCTAAGAGACTATCAAACAAGGGAGGGTTTCCTTCTAAAAACTCTCGCCAGCTAAAGGGAAAGGGAGCAAGAGATGTTGTTAAAATGAAAGCCTAACTTAATACCTTATCTTTCAAATGCTTTAACTTTTAGCTTCTTTTCTGTATCCTTAATAGAAGATTAAAGGATTTTTCATGGTGTGTTTGCCATGGTACTAAGCAGCTGAGATCTCCATACACAAAACTCTGAACTTTGTTTAACACTAGACTGTTTCAGAATCATGTTAACACCTTTGATTCTCTGGGCCCCTTTATTCCAGGGAATCAAAGATGTTAGCATTTAAAACCCAACATACTGTCCCACCACCATTTCTGGTATAGCAAAGAGTCCAGTCTCAGAGTCCCTTTCATCACCTGTCTCACAGACATCTTTGTACTTTCTTCCATGTTTGGAAAGACCTTCCAAAAATCAAGCTTCCATTCTCACTTCATTCAGCAGCTCCTATAATCTAAGTGTTGCAGCATAGCCTACAGACTAGGTATGATGTTTACCAAAACAAAAGAGATATCAATAACTGAATACATTATTTTGTGATGGTCATTTGCTCATCTTTAGTAACAATATAAGACTTAATCACTTCAGTATACAAAATCTGATTTCAAGTAGTTCCAGCAAAAGATAGTTTACCTAATCACTCATCATCCATTATACAGGCACTGTGTGTCTGAAACATAGAAAGATCATAGAATCATAGGAATGGAAGGGACCTCAAGAGGTCATCTAGTCCAGTTCCCGGCACTTATGGCAGGACTAAGTATTATCTAGACCATCCCTGACAAGTGTTTGCCAAACCTGCTCTTAAAAATCTCCAATGATGGAGATTCCACAATCTCCCTAGGCAATTTATTCCAGTGCTTAACCACTGACAGGAAGTTTTTTCTGATGTCCAATCTAAACCTCCCTTGCTGCAATTTAAGCCCATTGCTTCTTGTCCTAGCCTCAGAGGTTAAAAGAATAATTCTTCCCCCTCCTCCTTATAACTTGAAAACTGTTATCATGTCCCCTCTCAGTCTTCTCTTCTCCAGACTAATCAAACCCATTTTTTTCAATCTTCCCTCATAGGTCATATCTTCTATACCTTTAATCATTTTTGTTGCTCTTCTCTGGAATATTTGTCCACATCTTTCCTGAAATGTGGTTCCCAGAACTGGACACAATATGCCAGTTGAGGCCTAATCAGTGCAGAGTAGAGCGGAACAATTATTTCTCGTGTCTTGCTTACAACACTGGTTTTCCAACCAGCTATGCACCCACCTTATAGTAGCTCATCTAGACTATATTTCCCTAGTTTGTTTATGAGGAAGTCATATACAATAGTTTGTTTATGAGAAGGTCAATATAAAATGGTTAAAATTTTCAAAAGCACCAAAGTCACTTAGGAACCTAACTTAGGTGCTTTGGAAAATTTTACTCATAGTTTTTGTGGTACTGCTTTATATTCCCTCTCATACATAACATCAGATGAGATCATACAATGTCATGTGTAAACCAGCATAATATAAAGCTTACACATAATCCCAACAAAGAAGTGTTATTTACTCCTTCTCATTACACAAAACTAGGGGTCACCAAATAAAATTAATAGACAGAAGGTTTAAAACAAACAAAAGGAAGTATTTCTTCACACAATGCACAGTCAACCTGAGGAACTCTTTGCCAGAGGATGTTGTGAAGGCCAAGACTATAACAGGGTTCAAAAAAGAACTAGATAAATTCATGGAGGATAGGTCCATCAATGGCTATTAGCCAGAATGGCAAGGATGGCATGCACCTCGCCTCTGTTTGCCAGAAGCTGGGAATGGATGACAGGGGATGGATCATTTGATGATAACCTGTTCTGTTCATTCCCTCTGGGGCACCTGGCATTAGCCACTGTCAGAAGACAGGACACTGGGCTGGATGGACCTTTGGTCTGACCCTGTATGCCATTCTTATGTTCACATATAAAATCTGTAGATGATTTCCCCAAATGTCTCTAGATTGGAGCAGATACACGTCCCAAACAGAGCATCTTGACACTTATTTTATATGCAGATTTGATAAATGAGTACTTGACAGACCTCTGTAAAGTACTGAAGCAGTAAAGTTAGTAAGTTTAATTCAAATGTCTCTTACACCAATGTAATTCCTTTGAGTACTGATGACTGATTCCAGTGTGAAATATTTCAGAATCTGTTTCAATATCTTTATAACACAGTAATAAACCAAGACTCCAGGAACTGTCTAAACTAATTTATTCGAATAACACCTAGTAGAAAAAGTCTGAATGCATAGAGTGGGTAGGACCTTATGTTTTTCAGATTACCTGTTATTTCCCCAAAATGAAAACCTAGAGTTTATTTTGTTACTTTAATACTCATGAAAGATTTCAGATTGACAGTCTTCTACTGCTGGAAGTCTTCTACAGTGTCTGTACAGAACAGTACAATATAGAGAACAATAGTATAAGCTTCCCCACACTTGTGGTCCAGACCTGACACAAAGGAATTCTCTGTAGATTTAAGATGATAGTTCATTCTCTTTGCCCAGTCAATCATTTGCCTCCCCACTTTGGTTGTCAACCTGGTGGTCTACTAGTGCCAATTATGGCAAATGCTTTCTGAACTGCTGATGTGTTTTTTGATGTTGCCCACTGGTAACTGGACTATCAAACTTGTGTTTCACAGGCCGTTAAATCACTATGATATAGGAACAATTTTTTGGTCACTACCAACACAGGCCTGTCCAAATTATTTAAATGAAGCCAGCAATGTCCAAAGGAATGCACTAAGATCCCTGACACAGAATATGCATGCCCCCAATCTCAGAGAAACTCTATTTCACCAGCTTTGGCTTCTCTGTGACAACACAAGTAGTGGGGTACATGCAACCTTAAATCTGGGATCATTAACAGTTTTTTAACAAGCGTTGAGTCAATGTTATAATGCTATCCATTGAAAAGCACAGCACATCTCAAAGGATTGCTTTGCTACTGAGTAGACAGCACTATGTATCAAGTTGCTGATTTGATGTAAATTTTCATAACATAATTTATCTTTATTCAGAAACTAGAACTTCTGTTTAATATATGGCATAAAAATGTTCGCATGTTATACATAACCTAAAAATCAAACAAGTTAAATTTATTAAGACACACAGAACCATATCAAAGTAATGAGGAGGGTTTAATTTATACCCACCAAGGCAAGGAAATTCTACAATAAGGCAGAAATTCCAGCTTGGCATTCAGTCTTTAGCTTATCCTGTTTTGCCTTTGAAGTTATGATATTCTATAATGTACATGTGCTTTGAGAACATTTGTGAAGCACATACTGGTAATATTGGTTTGTTTTATTCCCGTCATTAGGTTTCACAATTCGAGGCTAGACCATAAATCATTATTTCCAAATAGACATCATCACTAGCCAATTCTGAAATGTTAACTTCGCTGTTTTCATTTTCTTTTAATAGAGAAAGTGCCTAACACATCACATACTAAGAGCTTCTAATCTGTCAGTTGAAAAATATCCTAAACTGGTTTGTATTTTAGGGCTTGGTCCTGTATCATTTAAGTCAATGGGAGTTTTATCATGGCCTTCCATGGAAGAAGGACTTGGGTATTAATTAGTATACAAATGGTTCAGACCAAATACACCAACATTGTGCCACTGATTTGCAGGCAGTGCTTCTGTTAATGTGTTTGATGCAAAAATCAATGGCTGCTGTTAGGCATATATTTCCTTTAATTTGCCCATGGCCTATCCAAAGATACTGCATATGGCCAGATACTAAGTTCCTGAAACAAGGGATCTACTACAGAAATGTGTAACTCTAACTGTACTAGCAGACCTTTTTACAGTCTATAGCAGACATTTCTATTAAAAAGTCCATTTTCTTATGATATACAGGTCTGAATAAATTCATAGGGTCAGCAAAAAGTTTTTTGATTTTTTATTTTTCAGCAAATGGCAATTCTCACATAATGTTAAACTCAGCTTCAAGAGGAACTAGAACTGCAAAACTTTTTGTAAGCACAAGGAGCTAAAAGCTAAGTATTTGAATTTCAAGAGAATCAGTCACACACATTGTAACAAAGTTATTGTTGCCCTTTACACATACCAAGAAAAAAGTCTCAAAAGGCCCATGTCTCTTTAAACTCCTAGCTCAGGAAACAGTTCTTGTTAAGGTTTTTTCCAAACAAAAGGGCATGCAGATACAACCACAATGTAGATGAGGATAAAGTCTTATGAAAGCATGTGTTTCTTCTCTGCGAGTCTACATTGAACTAAACACAAAATGGCAGCCTATCTTGGCAAAAAGCAGAGAATTTAGAGATTTAAATGTGCAGCATACAGAAAACAAAGAAATGACAATTCCACAGCAAAACATACAATACTGTAGTTCTGAGAGATGGTGAAGGATGTATTTTGGGATGTGAAAAATATTTCCCACCCAGCTCTACTTAAACGTTAAAGATTACACAACTGGCATCAGGTTGTGTGTGTTATTGCAGGACATTGTATAGAGGTTTGATCTTTTCTGTTTCTATCCATTACTCCTTCCTGACCCCCGAATGTGTTCTTTAAGTGTTCTTGTTACTTAAAAACAGAGCAATAATGAAAATTTGTCCAAAATATATTGAAACTCTTTTTGTGCAATCACATGGGCCTGATGGTTTTGCAACAGTTTCAATGAAGTGTGGTTTGACTTTTCAATAGAAAGAAAATGTGATTGATACTTCCCCTTGCCTGCATATCTATCTATATCTAGCTATAGAAATATTTGTTTCAAAGCAATGCAACCATAATAAGGCAGCTGAAAGCCTCTAAAGATATCATGAGAATCAGGAATATTAAAGGTGAGCCTCAAGAGATTTGGAAGTTTGATTCAGATGAACATGTGAGGTTGGGTTTATTATCCAAATTTTTTGAGCTTGCAACACTGGGCTGGAAGCTCATAAAAACATGATTTATTGTAAGATTCATAATATTTCCTGCTTGGGTTTGGGCTGGAAGAACCACAAGAACAATATTTCTCATGGAACTGGAGACCAAAAGGGAAGGGACACACACAAATGGAAACTATATTTCTTACAAAGTGATCCAAAGTTTTGAACCTCAGAAAAAGTTTGTTTCAGGTCCCAGCTTGAGGTATCACTTTCTGGGAAGGTGTTCTTACTGTATCAGAGCTCTATCATTACGCCTTGAAATCAATACTCTCGTTTATAGAAAATTTACACTCAAAGTTAGAATTTTATGCAAAATGACTCCCTGGCTTACTATTTTATATTAACTTTCCAGTTGCCCTATAACATAAGAATTCTCACTATGTCAGCCATGATCCATAATAATACAGCAATATAAAATAATAATATAATATATCCAACTCACTAGCCATCATGGGCCAAATTCTGGCAACCCTTTCTGAAAATGTGCTGAAAACATATGTATCAAAACATTTATATCTTAATTCTGTCTGGCATCAAGCCAGATAGTTATCTAACTGCAAATCAGCAGAGTTGTATCACCAAAAAAATGTACAGTAGCCAAACAATGCAGTAGAACCCACTGTGAGCAGAAGTTATTCTATGTCAGAGGTGAAAAGGTTTAATCAGGTTCTGTGCAATTAGCAACACTAATTTTTGATTTGTTTGTTAGCCATGCCTAAACTTGGCTAAGCCATGCCATTTACCTCATGAAACACTTGTGAATATAGGTGGTTTTCATTTTTTCCTGGACAGAACTGTGGTACAACGATTCTTCTGTGCGGATTTTAATCACTGTTCTGAAGATAGCTGCTCCTTTTGGAGTATACACCTCCTGACAGGCACCTTTAAATTCCAGCCAGGGCCCCATTGGTGCCACACTGGCAGATGCCACTTGTGAGAAGTACTGACTCAGTATATTTCCAAACTAGCCTAGTGCTGGCCCATGCTGGGCTAATCCCACTTACTGTTGAGATACCATTTTCTGGGAAGGTGGTCCAGAAAATGACAGTCCTAGTCCCTCTCTGGTCAACTGGTGTACACTCATTCCAGATGGACATATCACTGCCTTGGGACTGCAACCAAAGGAGTGCAGAGACCTGTATGAATCACCTGACAGAGTTAAGCTCCATATTGTGCTTAATACAAATACTCCCCTAGGATATAACTTCCTCCCATTTTTACTCCCACTCTGCCTGCTGGAGTCATTATGTTAGGCGATACACTCTCTCCTCTATCATTAGTAAGCTCAAAACTTTAGACATATCAACTTTTTTAATACAGGTCAACCTCATTATGTTACTTGACGGAAGCTTAAGGAGTTGACACAGAGGCTGAATTTGTCCCCTTCTGTTCACTATATACCCGGAGGTTTAAATTTTTATATAAAAGACAAGTCTTCAATATTACATCTCCAAAGAACCAAAATCGGAGAACATTTGGCATGGCAGACAGAAGGCCCAGGCTGAAGCTAGTGTAAGCTGGAGAACTGATATTAGGGATGCTGAAAACACTAACACCCCATCTAGACTACGCGCCGTATCGGCGCGTTAAAATCGATTGCTCGGGGATCGATATATCGTGTCTGATCTGGACGGGCTATATCGATCCCAGAGCGCGCTTAGATCGAATCCGGAACTCCACCAAAACAAACGGAGTTCTGGAATCGACATGGCGAGCCGCGCACATCGATCCCGCGCGGTGAAGACGGGTAAGTAAATCGAATTTAGATATTCGATTTCAGCTACGCTATTCTCGTAGCTGAAATTGCATATCTAAAATCGATTTTCGCGCGTAGTGTAGACATGGCCTAAGAGTAGGACAGAGAAACAATCACCCCTGACCTAGCCAACCCACGGAATGCAAAATTCATCCCTCTGCAGCAGACCAGCACAAGAACAATACACCATCTGTGTCCCATTTATGTACTATTTTGCAAGTTTAAGTGGGACTTAAGAGGTGCCCTTTGAACAGGAGCAAATATCACTGTGTGTGTTTATAATCAATATGCTGCATTTACGTACTATGGTGATAAGCTCTTTAGATATGATGAAGGATTTTGCCCAGACCCCATTGCTAAATTCAGACATTACCAGTAAGGTCTAAACTGAAAGGGAAAAAAAAACATAATCATGGGAACTGTCTGTGGGCATCTAAAGGCAGGTATAATCCCACAGACAGGTAAATAGTAGAGAATGGAAATATCTATGATTTGACCTCTCCAAGCAAATTGGCAAGGACGCTAGCCTGACTACCTTTATGCACCTTTTAAAAACCCACTTCTGACATGCTGCCTACATTGAATGTTGTTGATTTGTTTAGAAAAGTCTTTTTATTTTTCCCCTTCCCTGACCTATTTCATCAGTCCTTAGACTTTGAGTTTCTTGGGGCAGGAACAATCTCATCTTAGTGTCTGAAAAGCCACATTGTGGCTGCTACTACAAACAATAAATACATAAATAATCACTATAATCTAGCGTCAGACACACCTCCAATCTGAGGTGAACCTTGTGGAATTGCCAGATGCTTTTTCCCTTCCCACAGATTTTTCCAGAGGCATGATGGAGTGAGTGATGTTACCTGTGTCCATAAACTAAACAATTATTAGGTTTTACAGGGAAGCTATTAGGATAATACCTGAAATGTTAATTTTACCTTTGGTGGCAACAGATTGTGCCATCTGCCACACAGTTCAATTGTTCCCACACCAAAACAATTTTATGGGGGAAAAAATTGACAAAATTTGCCATGTCTCCTCAAAAATATTGAGGTTCTCATAACTGTAATTGAGTCAAAATGTTATGGAAAAAAATGATGTGGCAACAGTGGTTACATATTGCATGTCCACTCTCCAGGGTGGGAATTAAAATATAACAAGGGGAGCACAGGTTTAACATAAACTAACAACTAGGGACTATAAATAAAGTGTAATATAGCAAATGAGGAGTAATTATTTTGTGGATTTATTACAATTGCTCCCACATTCCATGCTCTGGATTCAGCAAAATAACCAGGATGGGGCAAGAGGAAAGGAAAAGGTAATTATAGAGGTGAAAGTTCTAGATATTTTTTAATTAATTTCTAGGTTTGTGCTTACTACAGTGAAGAAAAAAACACTTGAGGACAGAAATAGTATTTTCTCTTGTGAGTTTCCTTAAACTATGAATAATTTTTGATGTTCTCAAATTGGGAGGAGGAGAACAAATGACACAAGTTTTGGATGTGAACAGCGTGTGAAATTTTAAGGGATTTTCTTTTATTCCTGCTTATTTATATAGTAACATTTGTAGTGCAAGGGAAAACACTGTTTTCCATTTTTCATTCTCTGTACAACAGATTATAGTATGTAGTTTCATGTATAAATTATTGTGCTCATGTTAAAATAATTAGTAGTTATTTTGTATCATCTTTAATACCTCCGGGGACACTCCTGGATGCTCTTAGGCTCCAGGAGAGGGGCAGATGCGGGGTCGGACCGGGGCCGGGGAGGGAGCTTCAACCACTCTCGTGGGGGCCCCTGCAGAGCCCAGGGCCTGGGTCACATTGCCCCACTTGCTCCCTCCCCTGGGCAGCCCTGGATGGATGAGTTTCAAAAGGACTGATGAAGATAAACCCCACAAAGTTTGTGAGTGGCAAACTACTGTGCTGTAGATTTACACCTCAGTTTACCATGCACTAAGTGTCTATGTGGACAAGCCCTCAGATACTACAGAGATACACACCCTAGAAAAGCCTTTCAATAAATAACATTCAGATGCTATTGAAGACTTTTGATGCCTAGTTAGATCTGAGGGATAAAATCCTCCTGAAAGTTAATATTTGCCACTGGGCAGCCACTGCTCACAGTGTGTAGGAGAGGAGAAAAGGAGAAAGTAAATTAATCATCTATGTGTGACAGAATTATGTGTATAAAACCAAATCTGGCAGATCAACATGAGGACACTAGGTTATTCTACATTTTCAAGGTCCAGTCTTGTTTTTTTATGCATGACCACATCCCCTGCTAAAGTTAAAAGAGCTTTCCAAACAGATGATTGAGAATGGGTAGCCAAGATATTTTGTGGCTAAAACTATATTTGCTGCCCGAATGTTTATCTCTGAATTTCCAATAGGATAGAGAGACTTCTAGTATGACTTTTAGCTTTGCTTGTCACAGAATACCCTTGACTTTGATCTTTGAACTATGATCAATAGAAGGTACAGCCCTCGTAGAGATTTTTTTCTATTCATGAGGGAACAGCATGCTTCAAAATGCTATGAGCCCTTAAACATCAATAGCCTCCCCAGTCGAATATGGCTGCAGAGCATGGGCCATGGTTTTAGCTACTTTTTGGTTTATAGATGATGGGACATATTCAGCTCTGGAGCCCAAGAGTCCAGTCTTATACCAATGCAGTCAATAGGAGTTTTGCCATTGAGTTCAATGACAGCAGGATCAGTCCACAATTTCCCCAAATCCTTCTGCTCTCCCGGTACACTCCGTCTGGTTAAAAATCATTGCCATAAAGTCAGGTCCCACTCCTATCCTGCAGGAGAAGAACTAGGTCCTCATGTAGGGAGAGTACTGTGACACAAAGACCCCCTCGGTAAAGAGTTCACTGTTCTTTGTAAACAGCTCTTCCTGCAGACCTGACCAACTCATTACACCAAAAACATCTTTTGCAGGTATTTATGCATAAGGGATATCATGGGAGCTATCTCCAGAAAGCTCGCAGCTTGTCAAGACTCATAATCAGTATGAGATATTATGTTGAATATTATATTCAATATTTCTAGTGAAAGTGTGTTTTATGGACTTGCAGTAGAAATTAATCACAGGAGGTGCCTGGGGGATGGCCCATTTAAGCAAAAAGGATTTGCCACTCCTCCCTAATCAGCTGGCAAGGTAATGCAAGGCTCAACTGACCAACCTTGTGTCATAAATAGATAGCTAAAGGTTAATGTTTCTTTCACCTGTAAAGGGTTAACAAAGGGAACCAAACACCTGACCAGAGGACCAATCAGGAAACCGGATTTTTCAAAGCTCAGGGGAGGGAATTTTTTTGGTTTTTTGTCTTTGTCTGGCTCTCAGCTATGAGAGGGGATCTTTTTCTATCTGTAAGCTTCTCATCTTCAGTTTCCCAGTTGTAAGTACAAAGGTAGCAAAACAATAGGCTTTTATATGTTTTGTTTTGTATTTACATGTGAGTGTGCTGGAATGTTTAAATTGTATCTCTTTTTGGATAAGGCTGTTTATTCATATTTTTCTTTTAAGCAATTGACTCTGTATAATTGTCACCTTGATACAGAAGATAATTTTATGTCTTTTTCTTTCTTTTTTATATAAAGCTTTCTTTTTAAAACCTGTTTGAGGTTTTTCTCTGGTTAAGGCTAAGGAACGAAGGGAGGGGGGAAATCTCTTTGTGTTAGCTTGACTAGGTTTGAATGCATAGCCTCAGGGGAAGAAGGAGGGGGGAAGGTAAATTGCCCTCTCTGTTTTGCATTCAAGGAGTTTAAGTACAGTATCGCCCAGGATAACCCAGGGAGGGGGAGCTGGGGATGAGATAAAGAGGAGACAAGGGGAGGAGGTTGTTTTCCCTTTGGTGTGAGACTCAGGGCCTCTGAGTCTTGGGGTCCCCCAGGGAAGGTTTTGGGGAGACCAGAGGGAGCCAAAACCCTGGAATTTTTGGCTGGTGGCAGCGATATCAGATCTAAGCTGTTAATTAAGCTTAGAGGGTTCATGCTAGCTTCTCAGTTTATGAACGCTAAGGTTCAAATCTGAGTAGGAAAGCTATGACACCTTGCTTCCTCCCTAAACTATCAATGGCAAACCATCAGAGGCACCATCAAACTTCTTGCAGGTGAAAAAGGAATATTACAACAGACTTCCTGCCTCTTGCCCAGTGAGCCCTGAGCTGAGCCAGGTTCTCTCCTTTCCTTCCCCCTCCAGGCCTGGCATTGGCTGCAGGTATTGCAGGGCAAGGCTACCTCAGCCCATAGACTCTCTTTAACCCTTTTCATGCTGCTGTGAGGTTTTTCTATTTCATTACACAACCTCTCCTTTATTCCCCCAATTTGGGATACACCCCTCCACCATCAGCTCTCCTCCATCTTGTGTTTGGGTGAGGTCTTCCAGCACAGTATTGGACATAGAAGGAGAAAGGCTGGAGGGACAGGCACCAACTGATAATTTGGAGGTTAGTGTCCTTCATGGCATGAAGCCACCGTACAGGGGTATGTTCTGTGACTAAGGTGAAATGAGTGCCCAGGAGGTCGTATCAAAGTAATTCCATAGCCCACTTCACTCTCAATGCCTCCTTTTCAATTACAGAATAAGTCCTCACCCTTGGGAACTTCACGCTAATGTAGGGGAGTGGGTGCTTGTCACCTCCCACTCCCTGGGATAAAATGGTCCCTAATCCCACATCCAAAGCATCAGTCTGTAGTAGCAATTCCTTGGTGAAATAGTGGCTATATAAGACTCATTCTCAGCACAGCCGGGCCTTCGGGGTTCAAAAAGCCTCTTTACAAGCGTTGGTCCACTGTGTCTTCTTTGGCCTGTTATTTTTAGGAGCTCTGTGAGAGGGGCCACAATAATTGAGGACCCAGGAATAAATTCGTGGTAGTATCCTGCCAGTTTTAAAAACCAGCATACCTGTTTCCTTGAGGAGGGCATGGGGCATGTCTGGAGGGCCTGGACCTTACTCACCAAGAGTCACACCATGCCTTTCCCCAAAGCGTACCCAAGATAGGTTGTCTCACTCTTTCCCAGGTGACATTTACCAGGGTTTTCTGTCAGGCCAACTCCCTTGAGGGACTGTAATACAGCAGTTAGATGTCTTAGACGGTCTTGCCAGTTTTAACTGTAGATTATGCTGCTGCATACGTAGGTGATGTTGTAACGGTTCGGAGGACCCAGAACATCAATCACTGCAACATGGTTAGGCCCCCCAGTAATCTGAAGGGTACTGTCTGGAACTGGAAGCGATCCAGGGGCGGTGGAAAAGGCCATTTTTTCCACAGGAATCAGGTGTGAGGGGGATCTGCCAATACTCCTTGGCCAGATCCAGGGTGGTAATGTACTCTGCCTCACCTAGTCAGGCATAGAGTACACATTAAAATTTTGATATGGTGTTGATTTTCCTGAAATCTGTGCAAAAATGTGTGGTCCTATCAGGCTTATAAACTAGCACTAATGGGCTCTTCCAATTACTAAATGACTCCTTAATTACTTTCAGCTCTAGCAACTTGCTTTACAGTTTTTCTCAATTTCTGGGAAGAGATTGTGAGTTTTCTCTGGAATTAAGTTCAGGTTTGGTTTGAATATTATGGGTCATTAAATGGCTTTGCCCAGGTTGGGTAGAGAATACTGTAGAAAAGGTTGAAACACCTGGGTGCTCTGGTGCATAAATATAAAGGGACGGGTAACAACCTTCCTGTATACAGTACTATAAAATCCCCCCTGGCCAGAGGCACAAAATCCTTTTACCTGTAAAGGGTTAAGAAGCTCAGGTAACCTAGCTGGCACCTGACCAAAAGGACCAATAAGGGGACAAGATACTTTCCAATCTGAGGGGGTGCCAGAGGAGGCTTTGTTTTGTCTGTTCTTTGTCTGTATTCTGTGTGTTTGTCAGAGACAGATCAAGAAAGCAAGCAATCCAACTCCATTAGGATTAGTAAGTACTAGCCAGGGAATGCATTAGCTTACTTTTATTTTGGCTTGTGATTTTCTCTGTGCTTAAAGGGAGGTGTATTCCTGGTTTTCTTTTTGTAACTTTAAAGTTTTGCCCAGAGGAAAATCCTCTGTGTTTTGAATCTGACTGCCCTGCGAGATCATCTTCCATTCTAATTTTACAGAGGTGCTTCTTTTAACCTTTTTCTTTCTAATAAAGTTCTGTGGGTTTTTTTTAATATGATTGGGGGTTTTTTAATGGTCTAAAAAAACCCAGGGTTGGTTTGTGCTCATCTTGTTTATTCTCAAGCCTCCCCAGGAAAGGGGGTGTAGGGCTTGGGGGAATATTAGGGGAAAGTAGGAACTTCAAGTGGTCCTTTCCCTGAGTTTTGTCTAATCACTTGGCAGTGACAGTGTTACCTAATCCAAGATACAAGGGAGAATTTGTGCCTTGGGGAGTTTTTAACCTAAGATGATAGAAATAAGCTTCGGGGGTCTTTCAGATAGGTCCCCACATCTGTACCCTAGAGTTCAGAGTGGGGAGGGAACCCTGACATCTCGGTGTGTTAGAAGTTCTCTCTAGAGAACAAGTCTAAAGCTTCAAGCTACTCTCACAAGTTAAGGATGCACTGTACCACATTATTAGCTTGAGGTAATTGTTCTTCACAGAATTCTCTAATGAAGTCTAAAATCCCTTGTGTTTGCCTCCCTTATAACAGCTGAAACGATGAGAAGTCAGTGGAGGACTGTGGTACCTCTCGTACAGCAAACAGGACATGAGGGAGCAACTGGTCCCAGTGTCCTCCTTAGCATAATAACGAACCTCCTCAGCACAGTTTTTAATGGTCTGTTGAATCGTTCCACCAAGCTGTCTGTTTGGGCTTGGTGAATGGACATGCTGAGGGTCTTGATTTTCAACAAACAACACAGTTGCCTCATCATCTAGGACACAAAGTTTGTTCCCTGAGTTGTTGTGATCTTCCAAGTACCCCAACCTGGGCAAACCTCTTCAGAATTTCAGCAGCAACTGCTTTGGCATTCATAGAACAAAGTGGTATAGCACCAGGGTACCAGGTCACATAGTCTACCAGTACTAAAATGAACGAGTAGCCTGCAAAGCTCTTTTCCAGGGGGCTGACTGTCCCTTCTGATGTGCTCAAAGGGTGTGCTTACTGGTGGGAAGGGAACCAAGGGACCTTTCTTTGTTAGCTGAAGGGCCATGAGCTGACACTCAGGGCATGAGGCACAAAAATTCAGAATGTTTTTATAGGCTCTGGGTCAAAAAAATGGGCTAGGATTTGAGTTAGCATCCCCTGTCTCCCAAGATGCCTCTTCAAAGATGTCCAAAGCATCAAAAATGGCCACCTTGACTTGCACATACTCTTGGGCCACACTGGGGTCTAAAGCATAATATGCAGTTTGCTCCACCCCGGTTAGGTCTGGGGCCAGCTGTGATGGGGTATACAAATCCCACACTAGGCCTGGGTAGGCTTAGCCTCCAGCCCTGCAGAACATGCTTCAACTGGAGACAGAGTTGAAAAGGGAACAGGTACCTCACAAAAGGTACCTCACAAAAGGTATGGCATGGGCAGGGGTGCTGGAACAATTTGTATAGTGGCACCTCACAAAAGGTATGGTATGGGCAGGGTGCTGGAACAATTTGTATAGTGGGGGTGCTGAAAGCCATTGAACCAATCTGTATATAATGGAAAACATTTCAAGTCAGGGAGTGCAACAGCATCCCAGTCTCCTAGTTCCAGCACTTATGGGCATGGGCCAACCGCTTAACCTCTCTCTGATAAGGTCAGGGCATCAAAAGCTGGTTTTGGACTTCCTTGGTCTGCTAGTTCTTCTCAAGGTGATACAGGTGGTTGCCCTGAATTTCAAAGCATGGGAACAGTTCAGCTTGATGAGGGTCAATGATCTCCTCATTTACCAGCACTGTTTGGGTGTTTGCTTGGCTCATGTATCTTGCACCTGTTTTTCTTCAACAAAATTCAAGAACTGGATTAGAACTCAGGTAAGGGAGGGGACTTCTCATTGGGTTGGAACAGGGCTTTGTCCTCTTGGGTCAACTGCGGATGGTTGGATATCCCTTCACCAGGACCAGTTTTGCTGGTTCAGGTGGAATTAAGGCTGGATGTAAGAGACTGTGGTGTCCAAAAAGGGTCCTGTGAACTCCTTTAACTACTCCCCAGAATAGTCCAATGTCGGCTGACCATCAAGGACTTTGTACACTCACCCACAGTTAAAGTCACTTGAACACAGGGATACAATTTTATGTCCCCATGCACACATTTTAACAGGGTGGTGGCCCAAGTCAACCCAAGCTTTGGGACCATAGAGCTCCACCCTAGGGTCTGAGCACACTATGAGTCCAAGCTCCACTACTTCTACCCCATTCACCCTTTCATAACTTTGCAGAGTTTCCTTGTCAAGTTTGGGCCCCCGGGATCCAGAACTTCCCAAAGCTGCACTCAAAATAGGAACAATCTCGGTGCCCCAGGAAGCCACATGCAAAACACACATCTTGGTCTTTGCTGTTGCAACCAGGCCTTCCTCTGGGTATTGGGAAGGTCCCCTCCACATGGGATTCCCCTAGTTCAGGAACCAGCAATATTCCCTTATTAAGCCCCGTGGGTTGGCAGTCTTTAAGAGTGGGTCAATGGCTCTGGATTTTTTGGTCCAGAGTATCCACAGGCCCCCTGGATCCTTGGGCCCTCCTGAGTCTAAGTGAGAGGGTACTGGGTTGAAGTCCCTCAAGATGTCAGCTACCACAGCCTGCTTTCTCATTTGTTGGTGTGGGTCCTTGGTCCCAGCAGGTCCCTGTTGGGGCATTGCGGTCGGGGGGCTTTGGCTGCCAGATAATTTTCCATAAGACAAATGGTATCCATCATGGTTTCCAGACTGTGCCATAACACCCAGTCTTTCCCTAGGGGGCAGTATCCAGGTGAACTGTTCAGTAGGACCAGCTCAGCCACCTGAGCTCCCATCTTCATCTCCAGTCTGAGCCATCTCTAGCATGAGTCTCCTAGTTTCTGGGTCACCAGGCAGAATCTTGCTCCTGGAGGGTACCACCTGTCATGGAAGCATTGCCAGAACATCTCATCAAAGATGTCCAAGGCATCAAGAATGGCTGCCTTGACTTGCACATATTCTTGGGCCACACTGGGGTCTAAAGCATAATATGCAGTTTGCTCCACCTTGGTTAGGTCTGGGGCCAACTGTGATGGGGTATACAAATGCCACACTAGGCCCAGGTAGCCCCAGCCTCCAGCCCTGCAGAACATGCTCCAACTGGAGACAGAGTTGAAAAGGGAACAGCCCAACTCAGAAAGGGGAGGAGGACAGACTGGGGCTGATGGTTTGGTTTCTTTTTCATTTTCCTTATCTGAGACCAGAAGCTGAGGGAGGAAATAAGTGGTAGGAAGTGATCCAGGGAGGGTAATTCAGAGGTCCCCCTCAGAGGCCAAACACTGCTGACCCTCCTAAGGCCCTGGGTCGGAGCCTGGTGGAGTGGGTGGGGGTGGGCTACCCTGCCCTGCCCCCATGACTGGGCGGGCATTAACCACTAGGCCATCCAGTCCACCAAGAACCCTATTACACCAGCAAAATCGCCAATTTGTCTTGGGGCCACCAGGCTACCCTGGCCACTCATTCAAAGGTTTTGTGGAAGGCTTTCCGATGTTCATCTGGCCCTGTCTTGGTGAGCCTGATGGGAGCGGGGGCCAAGGCTGGGTTGAGGCTCGCTGGCTCCACTGTAGTGGATGGTCATAATATTATGACCACCCACTGTACCAGCTGCTGCTGTAGTTGCTGTTGGGATGCTAGAATGCAGATCAACTGCTGCTGCTAGTTGGCCATTTTTAAAAAGAGTTGTTGCCACTGCTGCTGTTGCACGTTCTGTTCAGCCATCCATTTTAGCAACTGATCCATCTTCATTAAGGCATGGGAAGGGAGTTTGCTTGAGGTTTTTTGGGGGTAGAGGGGCATTTGTTTATCCCTCTCTCCCCCAACTCCTTTATGCAGGGACGCAGGCATCTGCCTACATTCTCCACCAGTTCTGTGATAGAGTGCTCAGAGGGTCAGGTGGCCTAGCAGTTAGCACACCTGACTTCCTGCCCCTTGCTTCCCTGGAAGAGAAGCCAAGTTCCTGACCTGAGGCTGTGAACCTTCTGGCCTCCACTTGCATCTAGGCCTCAGTCCTTAAGGAGATGTGGTAGGGCCCTCCCTCTCCATTAGGTGCCAGCCCAGAGCCCTGTGTGAAGCAACGCCAGTCCTCCCAGCAGAGGGTCTAAGTCCACTGCTCTTGGTTACTTCCTACCTATGTGTCTTCAGTTTGGGACATGGCCCCTATAGTCCAAACATTGACTCACCTGGAGTAGCACCCCCTTGTGCCAAAGCCTCAGGCCCCCCTGGGCAGGGCAGATGTAAGACTGGATGGTCCTAGCCCCACAAAGGCCTTATGATCAAATCACACAGTTCATTCACTGTTGGGTGCTCCCATTCTCCTCATTAGTCTCTCTCAGTCAGGGACGTGGTGCTTCTCCCCCAGCAGGTGTCCAGCTTGCAGAGATGCTCCCCTCCTGTAGAGAGGTAGACCTACCTCCCGCTTCTTGCCCAGTGAGCCCTGAGCTGAGCCAGGTTCTCTCCTTTTCTTCCCCCTCCAGACCTTGCTGTGGCAGCAGGTATAGTGGGGGTGGGGTTGCTGGGCCCACAGGCTCTCTTTAACCCATTTCATAATAGTGTGAGGCTTCTCTGCTTCATCATAATTACTTTGTTCTTTACTAAATAAACCTACTTTTGATTTATTATAAGTACTCACAAGAGCTGCATGGTTTACAGGAGCTGTGATTTCAGATAAAACTTGTTAACTGGGTGCACTGCACTTTTGGGTGCAGAGGAGCTGGGATTTCTGTGAGTAGTCAGTGGCTGGGGATGCATATCACATGAGAAGAATTCAAAGGGATTCAGGGATTGGGGTGCACCTATTGCTAACCTGCAAATCAAAGTTAGGATTGGTATAGCCTAGAGGAGAGTGCTTGAGTGCCTGAAAGGCTGGTGATCTTAGGTTGCTGGTACCCAGCTACCACAAGGAAGACTGCTTTACTCTGGAAGCTGGGGGTACCAAGGTGGCTCTCAATCTGGGCGTTCCATGACCTGTCAAAAATACCCCCAACAGTCAATGGAGTTTCACTTGCTCACACCAAAGCTGAATTTAACCCCCTATTCTTGGAGCATGTTATACCGTAAATAGGACATGAGTGCTATCCTGTCAACAGTCTACAATGCTATGCCGGGAGTTTCTAAATGCAAGAAAGGTTGTAGTACCCAAACAGCTGCATTAACAGAGCAACATTCCCAAGGTGAATTACCCTACCCTATGAAATAAGTACTCTCCTTAGCAGAAATAGCAGAATTACATAATCACTTCGTTACTTTGTATTACAGAATAAGAGTTACAGGCAGATTGTTTTGCTAACAAATGTGATCTCAAGCACAGCTGAACTATTTGAGCATGTGTGAGCCAGTGCAGATCCATCAGCAAGACACACTCCATGCCAGCTGTTGCAGTTTCAGCAGTGTGAAAGCAATCTGTTAGAGAAACAGAAGAGGTGAAAGTCTAAATCGGAGTTCAGTGCTGCTTAATGAACTAGGCAAGTGGGACAAAACATTTTCTGCCCCAGCTACTTGGTATGTCGTCACTGAAGTATCTGTGGCACACAGAATGCTGTAACAGATACCAGCATTAAGTGAGCTAAGAAATTTTTCTTCCTGTCTGTTGTTCATGGTTCAGCTTTTATTCATGAGCACTATAGAAATGCATATTTAATAAGCATCATTATTATAATTATCTACTCTCTTTATGTAGCTATATTTTTCTACGTACAGCATACAATGGATGCTGAATGCTGATGGGGCATTAAGACAGTATACCTGTCTTGCATGTTTTCAGGTACTATGTGACAGTGATGAAGATGATTCATAGTAACCTACTTGCCCTGCTACATTTTTATGGTCACTCCAGCAACCCATATCAGTCAGAAGTTCAAAAAGTGTCCGGTGGGTTAAGAGTCAGAATATGTGCTTTCTTTTCCCAGCTCTGATTCCAACCTGCTGTATGACCTTGAGCAAGACCCTAACCCTCCCTGTGCCACAATCTACCCAGCAGTTTCCTTTTTATCTAAGTGTAATAGGTAACTAGTATCTGGATCTCATGACATAAGCAATGTGTGAAGTTAAAGTATTCTGTCTTTGGATGAGGAGCACAATACTGAGGGCAAACCACAGTATTGTTGCATCAGTATTACATTTTTTTTTAAATTACATTCAAAGAACATTATGGTTGTACACTGAACCAGTGTGACATGAAGAAATTGATAAGTCAAGGTGAACACAGCCTTAACTGCGCACACATTTAATTATATGGTTGCATAGTATTTCTCAAATGACGACACCTTTTTCCCCTACACCTTAGATATCTACACATGCAGCACCTTATCGTAGATTTGTCTTCTTTTTTTTCCCCAAAATTTGAATTAGTGGCCTGATTTTCAGAAGTGTTGAGCATCTGTTGATTCTAGTGAAGCACCACAATCAGCTGAATCCCCATAAGCTCATCATCATACTAGTACTCTACGTCTTTAGTCTTAGATTTGTCATATGGGCTAATTCTTTTCTCTATACAACTGCCTGGGCCTGGTTCTCATTTAGGCACAGTGACCTCATGCAGTTCTGCAGAATGCACAGGTCCCTGCTGTATTTGTGGGCAATTTTAATAGTCATCACACACAATGGGACTATGCAACAAACAACATTGCAGGAGAACTGTCACGCGGGACATCGGCAAATGATATGCTCTTCCTTTTTGATGCAAAACAGTGTGTCACTTTCCACTCTGCAAGATGGGGCAGAGGACACTTGCCGGACGGCAGAGACCCAAGAACTCCTCCACAAATATGATGAATGTAGTGACCCAGAAATTGGAAAAGACCCGCTGGCGTCACTGGATGCAGCAAGGTAGAAATGGTGTCTTGAATGTGTAGAAAGTCTAAACTGCACACACTCAAGCAGACACACCTGCAACCTGCTGAGACATCTGGGGGCTGAAAAGTCCCTACATGCCACTAGGTCACAGGTGAAAGCCAATGCCATCACTGCTAAACTTTTGTGAACATCAAAACAGCCAGTGGCCAAACAGTATCACAGACAAGTCCAGCGTCTACTTCAGCAGGTGATGTCCATACGCCCTCCACCATCTCAATAATCAGGACCCTTCAAGTAAGGAGACTGATGTAACATTGCAGCCGCAAAACTGAGAAAAGCATTGGGAAAAGATGGTATCTATCCTGAGTTCCTATATAACCTGGGTTTGCTGGCATGGAAATGGATGTTGCAGCTTTTCATACTTGTGGAGAGAAGCCAAGGTCATTGCACTCTTCAAGCCTGGAAAACCTGCAGATCACCATTCTAGTTATAGGCCAATCTCCCTCTTGAGCAACACCTACAAAGTGATAGAGCCTACAATTCTGGGCCCATTGTGGGTGCCAGCCTAGCCAAGGAGCACACCAGTTTTCCACCTCTCAGAAGATGCTGCAACCAGGTCCTGACCCTCACTACAAATGTCGAGGCTGGATTCCAATGAAAACTGAAGATCGGTACTGCTTTCGTTAATCTGTTAGCAGCATATGACACAGCCTGGAAAGATGGTCTGCTACTGAAACTGGCCGAAGTCATCCCCTGTATGCAGATTCTCAGGCTGCTGAGCACCATAATTAGCAGGCGAAGGATGCTCATACCTCAGAGGTCAAACCAGCAAACCACACAATTTGAATAATAGGCTACCACAAGGATCTGTACTTGTTCTGACACTCTTCAATGTATACACGAGCAAAATGCCTGAAATGAACTTGAAGTGACCCTTACATCTGACCTTAAGATCATGGAGGAGTACTTCCAAAAGTGGCAGCTGAGACCAAACCCAGACAAATTGGTAGTGTCCACTTTCCATCTTGACAACAGAATCACACAAAACACTAACTGTTGAGTTTTGTGGTGAAACTGTGTGTTATGATCCAAAACCAACATACCTCAATGTCATTCTTGACTGCACACTCACCTTTCATGATTACCTCAAGAAATTAGCCTCTAAAGTGAAGACTCGCATCAACATTATTCAAATGTTAGCCCCAACAAACTAGGGATCAACTGCCCCAATGCTAGGAACATCGGCTTTTGCCCTGGTGTACTCAACTGCAGTGTACTGTGTACCAATGCGGACAAGAAGCTGCCACACCCAACTTGTGGATAGGCAGCTGAATCAGAGCATGCAAATCATCAGGTGAACTTTAAAATCAACCCTTCTGTTGTGGCTTTCTGTATTAGCAAACATCAAACCTCCAGCTATCCATCAAGATATAGCCATAGCACGAGAACTTAAATGTGCCGAAGACTACCCAGAACTTGCCATCCAGCAGATTATGGATAACATACCCCAACACCACCTGAAATCACAAAAATCCCTATAGACCACATGTGACCACCTCATGTCTCTTGATCCAGCCAGGGAATGGAAAAGTGTCTGGATCTCATCCACCATCTCAAACAAGCACATTATCACTGACCCAACAAGCCACCCTCCTGGTTTTGACCTGCCATGCAGACTTTGGACCACATTGAACACATCCCAACAACCCATGAAAGATGCAGCTACTTGAGACATAACGGGGAAATCAAAGACTCCCCTTTGCGCAACTGCAGCAAGAACATCCAAACCATCGAACACATAACACAGTGCCCCAAATACGGATTCAAAGGTAAATTGGATGATATCCAGACAATCACAGAGAAAGCCTTGAAATGGCTTATGGAACTTCAACTACATCTATAGACTGTTGTTCTGGAGATTCTGTATGCGAGAGAGACTGCCAGTGTTTGTTCAGCTAGCAGTAAGTCTTTTCCCCCACAAACAAGGAAATGTGCCTTTTTAGGGTGAGTGATCACTTGCCCCATACTCTATATAGCTTAATTTTAAAATGTTTAAAGTACACTGTGCACATGCTAGTTACTGGAACCTTAAGTTCTGGGCATTGCTACCCTCATCCTCTCTCCCTCATTCCCTACATTTGTTTGTCACACCCACATGTTTCACTTTGTCTTAAACTGTAACTTTTTCAGGTTAGGATCCATCCCTATGTGCTTGCACAGCACATAGCACGATGGGATCCCAATCCTGATTGTTCCGTTGATGTTACTGTAACACTAATATATAAAATAATAAGAATAAAGACAGGGAGGTTGCTCAGACATTTATTTCTTGAGATAGCCATGCATAAGCTTGCCTTAACTTGCAGGCCTCTAATGACATAGTACAGGCCTGTAGCTCATTGGGCTCAGCATCCCAGCCTGTCAGTGGATGGGGGCTGTAGGGAAGCGATGATTCACCCCCGCGTTGCCTCATGCAAGTTATCCTGGGAATTAGCTCCTGTCCAGCTCGGAGCACCCTCTGAAGACTAGTGTCTCACCTGCCTTAGGGCCCCTGTGTCCCTCCCAGAACCCGGTGCCCCTTTTCCTCTGGGTTCTGCCCCCAGCAGTAACCCACAGTCTGGGTCTCCCCTCCCAGGGGAACCCCCAACCCTCTATCCCCACCTTGCCTCAGTGGCTATTGCCAGTCATCATCTAGCCCATGCTCACTAGGGCAAACTGCAGTCTGTAAAAGGCCACTCATCACTGGCAAGGAAGTTTGACCAGCTGCCTCTGCCTAAGCCCAGTTTCACCTCTGCAACCCCTGTACCAGCTTTCGCCTTTAGCAAGGCCTACAGCATGGGGATTTACCAAGCTGGAGCTTCCCTTGCCTTTCCCCAGCCCTGCTCCATTCCCTGTACCCTGAGCTCCCAGGCGCCCAGTCCTTCTCCCTCCAAGGCTGGAGAGAGAGAGACTCCTCCAACTTCTGGCCCACAGCCCTCTTATAAGGGCCAGCTGAGCCCTTACCGAGGTGGCCACAGCTGTGGCTGCTTCCCCAATCAGCCTAGCTTGGCTGCTTTTAACACCTGTTCTCCAGCAGTGGGGCAGCCGCCCCATTACAGGAGGACTGTGTGGTTTTCCCTTTATTGCCCAACCGAGTCTTTCATTGTTTCTTGCTCTGAGGAATCAAATGTTCTATCCTCCACAGAATCTTTTAAATGTCATTTTTTTCTGAGAGAGGGTAGAGAGTGGTATCAACAAGTCAGTCTAAGAGCATGTCTACACTATGAAATTAGGTTGATTTTATAGAAGTCAGTCTTTAGCAACAGATTTTATACAGACGATCGTGCATGTCCTCACTAAGCGCACTAGGCTGGCAGAGTGCATCCTCAATACCGTGGCTAGCATCGACTCACAGAATGGTGCACTGTGGGTATTGGAATTCTGGGTTAAGCTCCCAATGCTTGATGGGGCAAAAAACATTGTCGCAGGTGGTTTTGGGCACATGTCATAAGTCTCCCCTCCTCCCTCCCTCCCTCTTTGAAAGCAACGCTAAACTATCATTTTACGCCTTTTTTCCTGGGTTATCCATGCAGATGCCATAGCACAGCAAACATGGAGCCCACTCAGCTGTACACTGCTTTTGTGAGCATTGCAAACAACTCATGCATTATCCTGCAGTATGTGCAGAGCCTAGCTAGGAGCTGCCAGCACAAGGAAGATTGTGAAGCAGACATGGACACAGACGTTCCTGAAAGCACGGGATGTGGCAATTTGGATATCATGGTGGCATTGGGGCATGTTGATACAGTGGCACGCTGATTCTGGGCCCGGCAAACAAGCACAGACTGGTGAGACCACATAGTGGTGCAGGTATGGGATGATTCCCAGTGGCTGTGAAACTTTCGCATGCATATGGCCGCTTTCAAGAAACTTTGTGAGTTCCTTTCCCCCCACCCTGAAGCACAGGAATACCAAGCTGAGAGCTGCCCTGGCAGTTGAGAAGTGAGTGGCGATAGCCCTGTGGAAGCTTGTGATGCCTGACTGCTACTGGTCAGTCGGGAATCAGTTCGGAGTGGGCACATCTACCGTGGGGGCTGCTGTGATCCAAGTAGCCAGGGCAATCAATACCCTTCTGCTAAGAAGAGTAGTGAGTCTGGGAAATGTGCAGAGCATAGTGGATGGCTTTGCTGCAATGGGGTTCCCTAACCGTGGTGGGGCAATAGACAGAACACATATCCATATTGTGGCACCCGATCACCTTGCCAAAGAGTACATAAACTGCAAGGGGTACTTCTTAATGGTGATGCAAGCACTGATGGATCACAAGGGCCATTTCACCAACATCAACGTGGGATGGTCGGAAAAGGTACATGATGCTCACATCTTTCGGAACTTCGGGCTGCTCGGAAAGCTGCAAGAAGGGACTTCCTTCCCAAACCGGAAAAGTAACATTGGGAATGTTGAAATGCCAATAGTTATCCTTGGGAACCCAGCCTATCCCTTGCTCCCATGGCTCACGAAGCCGTACACAGGCAGCCTACACAGCAGTAAGGAGCAGTTCAGCTATAGGTTGAGCAAGTGAGCAAGTGCAGAATGGTGGTAGAATGTGCCTTTGGGCATTTAAAAGGACACTGGTGCAGTTTGCTGAGTATCTGTGAGAGTAAGGGGGAGACATTTAGGTCTGGGTGAGAGGTTGAGGCAAATTGCCTGGTGGCCAATTTTGAACAGCCAGACACCAGGGCAATTAGAAGAGCACACCAAGGCGCACTGCACATCAGAGAGGTTTGAAAAACAGTTTCATGACTGACCAGGCTATGGTGTGACAGTTGTGTGTGTTTGATCTTGATGCAAAGCTGCCCCCTTTGGTGAATGTACTTTCCTGTAAGCCAATCCTCCTCTCCCCTTCGACCACAGCTGGCACAGGAAATAAAGTCCCTATTGTTCTGAATTCATTCATTCTTTATTTATTAAAAAAACTTGAGATCACTGGCAATGCTGGCTAGTAAAAGGAAGCCCAGGTGTACAAAGGGTTTGATAACAGGGTGGGGTGGGGAAGGAGGGAAGGACAAGGCCACATTGCTTATTGTAGCCACACTACAAATCAAAGCTGTTTGAATGACAGCCTTCTATTGCTTGGGCCATCCCCTGGAGCTGAGTGGCAGGGTGCCCAGAGACTCCCCTCGTCACCTGCATTCTTGGGCATCTGGGTGAGGAGGATATGGAACTTGGCAAGGAGGGCAGGCAGTTACACAGTGGCTGCAGTGGGGGTCTGTAGTTTAATTGCCTTTCCTGCAGCTCCACCAGACGCCTCATCATGTCCATTTGCTCCCCCATTAGCCTCAGCATCTCCGCCTGCGTGTTCTGATCATGCTCACTGTATGCTTTCCTGGTCTCTGCCACCGAATGCCTCCATGCATTCAGCTGTGCCCTATCACTGGGGGAGGACTGCATGAGCTCTGCAAATGTCATTGCAAGAGCATTCTGTTTTTTCACCTTCTAATCTGCGATAACCTCAGAGATGGAGCTGATGCAGGGAGTATAGAAACATTTGCAGCTGTGGGGTGGGGGGAGGGAGAGTAGACTTTACAGAAGATACATTTCTGAGAACAAAATGGAAACTCTTTCACAGTGAATCAAGTAATTCACAGCAGACAGTACATGTGTTTTAGGTACAAGGTTGCATTTTGCCTTTTATATTGAGCGCCTGCTGGTATGGTGATGCATCACACACAGCCGGGCAACAGAATTCAGTTTCCAGGCAGCCGTGGTAAGCCAAAGGGTATATGGGGTTGGCTTCTTCCGCATTCATAACACGTGGGAATGCTTTCAAACTGCAGTGCCCTCCTTTCCCATAGCAACCAATGCTAGTTGTGTTTGTCGTTTAAAAGGAGGGGCTGCGTTGAAAAAGAGGGGCTGTGGTTGCCATTTAAAAGGAGGGGCTGTGGTTTTGGGGTGGGTGTGCAGCACACCCCTCCCTACCCCATGTGGCTATTCTCCGGGATGATCCCTTTTAGCCAAGCGCAAACAGCTCAGAATGTCCAGGGTCTAATGTGTCAGGGATCACCAAACAGATGGGATTACTGTTCCCTTACAAAAATTCCCCTATTTCAACCAGGTGATCATGAATGATATCACTGTCCTGAGGCTGGCACAGAAAGATAAAGTCCAAATGCTGCATGAATGCAATCAAAACCCAGGACTATTCATTGCCATGCTTTGTGCGGCAATGATTCCAGACCACTTGCTACTAGCCTGGCGTGGTAAAGTGTCCTACCATGGAGGATGAAATAAGGCAGCCCTCCCCAGAAACCTTCTGCAAAGGCTTTCAGAGTACCTCCAGGAGAGCTCCATGGAGATGTCCCTGGAGGATTCCTGCTCCATCCCCAGACACGTAAACAGACTTTTCCAGTAGCTGTACTTGCCGTGAATGCATTCTAGTTGTTCAGGGCAAATCAAACATTAAACACAATTGTTTTTAACCTCTGTAGTGTAGTTACAAATGTGCACTCACCAGAGGTGCCTTCTCCACCATAAGGGTCCAGGAACAATAGGCCCTGGGAGGGTATTGGCTCCAGGGTGAGGAAAAAGTCCCGGCTGCCGGGAAGAACGGATTCTCCACTTGCCTGCTGTGCATCCTCCTCCTCCTCCTCTTCCTCATCCACAAAACCCTCCTCCGTGTTGCATGAGGCTGCCACCTTGCAGGTGCCCACGGAGAGTGTTGGAGTACTGCTAGGGTCCCCCCCTAGAATGGCATGCAGCTGATCGTAGAAGCGGCGTGTATGGGGGTCTGACCCAGAGTGACAGTTTGCCTCCTTTGTCTTTTGGTAGGCTTGCCTGCGCTCCTTAATTTTCAAGCAACCCTGCTGTGCATTCCTAATGTAGCCTCTCTCCACCATGTCCTGTGCAATTTTGGCATATATGTCAGCATTCCTTCTGCTGGATCAGAGTTCTACCTGCACAGATTCTTCTCCCCGTACAGCAATCAGATCCAATGTCTCCTGTTCGCTTCGCTCCATGCTGAAGCTCATTTGCAATTCTGGGGCTGCATGGTCATCTATTCTGCTGAGCTCACCACGCTGACCAAACAGGAAATGAAATTCAAAAGTTCTCGATGCGTTTCCTGTCTACCTAGCTAGTGCATCAGAGTTGAAAGTGCTGTCCAGAGAGGTCACGTTGAGGCACTCCGGGATAGCTCCTGGAGGCCAATATCATCGAATTTCACAGTGCTGTGTCTACGCTACCACAAATTCAACACATAAAGGTCAATTTTAGTGCTACTCCTCTTGTCGGGGAGGAGTACACCAGTCGATTTTAAGAGCCCTTTAGGTCGGCAGAATGGGGTTAGTTGTGTAGACACATTCATTATAAAATCAACCTAACACAGCTAAATTCGACCTAATCTCATAGTGTAGGCCAGGCCTAATATACCATCAAAGAGGGAACAACTTCCTGACATCTTTTTCCTCTGCCTTCACACTCTCTGTGGTCTCTTTTAGTTATGCTGTCTTGGGAGCTGAAGGAATCTCTGTCAAGGAGAATATGGGAGGAGGTGTCTGTGATGGGTTGTCACCCCCGGGAGGCAATGTGGGAGCGGTGGAATCGCTGTGCCCATCTGTGCTGACCCTTTTCACACTGCTTTGCTGGTGACTCTGCCAGTCTCTCCAGGCCCTGTTATCACCCAACACTACAGCAGGTGGTGCCACACACCCAGCTGAGTTACCTGAGTGCTTTACCTAAGCCATTCATAGATATACAACAGAGCACCAGCCAATTTCCCAGATTTCCAGGCTTGCACCCCTGCTGGAGTATAAACTCACTACTATACCATCTTGCATTGAACAGGGATTCTGTACAGTGCAATCTCATTAATATTGTTTGCTTTCCCTTTGATATGAAAAAGATATAAACAAACCTGTGTTAACCGAGCTGAGATTTTCCCAGATACTTCACTTAAAGACATACTGGTTAAGATAAAACATAAAACAAGTTTATTAGCTACAGAAAGATAGATTTAAAGTGATTATAAGTGATGGTAAACAGATCAAAGCAGATTACCTAGCAAATAAACAAAACTGCAAATTAAGCCCAATATAATAGATAGATAGATAGATAGAATTTAAATTAGCAATTTCTCTCCCTGACTGATCATACAAGCAGGCTTGCAGATTCTTAAGGCACAGACTGCAATTGCTGTGCAGCCAGGGTTCCCCTCCCCTGTTCCAAGTCCTTTGTTTTTCAGAGCTTCTTTCAGGTGTTGAGTTGTGCGGGAGTGAAGACAAATCCAGATGTCAATCCCCACCTTATATAGTCTCTCCCTATGGCAGGAAGGGAGTTCGGTGTCATGTGGTTTGGTCACATGCCCTTCGATGCCTTGCTGGATCATAGCAGCTATTACTCATAGGCTGGCTGAAACATTCACAGAAAGGCTAAGCTCTTCCATGGTCCATTGTCTTTGTTGATGAGCCATCAGCACTCTCCAGCTTCTTCATTGTTGTATGTGAAAGGATAGTTGTGAGTGTTACACAAAGTAAGCACATTTGAAATACAGATACATAGTCAATATTCTTAACTTCAGATACAAAAATGATACATGCACACAAATAGAATAATCATATTCAGCAAATTATAACTTTTCCAATGACACCTCACATGACCCATCTTGTTCAAAATGCATCATAATTATGTCATAATCATACCACCATGATAGTCACATGGACAACTTCCTGTTCCTGTGCTCCAGGATTCCACCAATCAAAGCCCAGGAATGAAGTCCTCTGATAGAGTTCAGCTGCTATTCTAACCACTATTAAAAGATCACGGGTGGCAGGTTGAGACTGCCTAGGACGTAAGAGCCCTGTGAACCATCATTCAAGACCTGGGGTTCATGGCAGGAGCCTACAGAGTCTCTCTTACATCTCCTCTTTCCAACATTTATAAAGCAACTTTTCAAGGCAAGGCAGTTGTGTTAATATCACCAATATCACCAGTAGGAGAGTGATACAGCCAGCAGCTTTAGTGCCCTTAAAAGTGCAGATATACAAACAAATCAGGAAAAGTTAAAATTCTACACCATTAGAGATGTAATGAGCCCCTCATCAAAACCTTAGCCAGGTTCTTGAAGGTCCTTGCAATTTAATGGCACAGTCTGTTCTGCTATGGTATCTCCATTTGTTGGTGGAAGAATATCTTATGATCTCTGTTTTTTGAGATGCTGTAAAATCCATATATTTATGCATATTGAATCTTATCCACTATATGGATGCTGTGAGAGCTATTATTTCATCTCCAACAGAGTTGAAAGAAGTGGAATTGCCACATTCCTATTCTAAATGATTCAAGATTTATTACTCAAGCAAATGTTATCTAAGGGCATCACTCTAACATCTGTACACTTTAGAAAACTTTAAACAAAAAATTGTTATGATGCTGTTTTTGTAGGCCCCACACATTAATTGGTTTGAAATACAAGTATGTACTGTAATAACTCCTGAGTACCGCTCAACTTTCTATGTGTTCATTTTTATTCTTTTTATCAGCTTATTTTAAATGGACTTCCTCAGTACTGACTGTAGCAAACAGACAGCTGCATCCAAACTGAGACTAACATGTTCCCCTGCTAGCCAACTTTCCTGGTAGAGGTAGGCATGCCAGAAAGTTCAAGGGTAGAGCCAAGTAAAAAAACAGTCCAACTTGGCTCTACTGGCCAGAAGCCATGCCAAGACACTGAAGGTGACTGTACATATATAGAAAAAATAAATACGTGAAATGATATATTTGGAAAAATCAGACCAAAATATTGTTACTGTCTTGGTTCTCTCAGATTCATGGGATTCATAGCCAAGTCAGAACCAGACCCTTCACTAGTGCCTTCATTCACTTGCTCTTCTTTATGGACAGGTTTGGATATACTCAGAGCAAACTAGCCAGTCAAGATGTTTTGTATTCTTAGTTTTTCAGACAAATTTTTCACTATTATAAATGTCAAGTTAACTAAAAACTTTGTGGTTTCCTGAAAATAAAAATCAGTACAGAGTGTTTCTAAAGAATTCCAAAGGAACAATCTCTAGTCAAGGGTATGTCTCCACAGCAGAAGCTGTGCACTGGCTAGCCTAAATCCAGCTAGTGCTAGTAACAGTACCAATGAAGTTAACACATCACAGGCTTCAGAATGGGCTAGCAAGCCAGCTTCAGAGTGAGCTAGTGAGCTGTCTACATACCCAGGTTTATACTACCGTGCTGAAGCCTACAGTGTGCTATCTTCACTGCTATTGTTACCTCTAGTAACTGGATTCAGGATAGCTCAGGTAGCCAATGCACAACTTTTGCTATGTAGACATACCCCTAGTGTTCCTCCTTCAGTCTCTCCTCAAGATCAATCTCTACTCTGATACCTGTAAGAAATCAGCTAATTAATGATCACTTGAAGAGCGGATGGGCTTCACTGGCACTTATTTTTTCTATGTATTTAACTGCAAATGCATATATGTATATATTTAATCCCCATTCTTCTGCTCCACCTTTTGTATGCCACTTGTTTTCTTATAATGTCAACTCTTCAGGAGCGGGATTGTGCCTTTGCATATGGTTGTTCAATGGCTAGCACAAAGACACCCAAATCCTGCCAGGGGCTGCCAGATACTACCACAATAACCTCTCATCCTGTAAATATGACCTACGTTCTTTCTTCCTAGATATATGACCTTACATTTGGCCATTTTGAAACACCTATTGTTTGCTTGACATGGCCTGTTTTCCATAAACCCATGCTGATTGGGTTAGTTCTTTATTAATTGACAGTCATATCAGCTGTTCCATTCTTTTGCCTAGGGTCGACATCAGGCCTGACAGGCCTTTAATTTCCCAGGTCAAACTGCTCAAACTTTTAAAATATTGGCACAACATTAGTTTTCTTCCAGTCATCTGGAATTTCCCCAGTGTTCCAAGAGATTTTGGAGTTACTGAAAATCAACATTAATGGCCCAGACAACTCCTCGGCCAGCTCTTTTTAAAACCTCTGGGTGCAAGTTATCCCAAACTGCTGATTAAAAAATGGTTAACTTTAGCAGCTGCTGTTTAACATTCTCCTTAGTTACTACTGGAATGGAAAGTATTTCATTATCATATGTTATGAATACATCATCTGGCTTTTTCTGAAATACAGAACAGAAATATTTATTGAACACTGTAGCTAGTACATTTTATAAGACATACATATTTACAGGAAAGCCATTTTGATATCTGAGTTCAAGTTTGGTTTTGTGTGACCAAAGCTAGTTAATATGAGCCAAGGCATGAAAAAGGAGAAACGTCCACAATAGCTGGCTGTGGAAAACCTGTGCACACTGAAACTACTGGTAAATCAGCATGTGAAATTCTATCCAAGGAGTCTAATTCCCCCCAGGAATTCTTGATCAGCACATTCTTCATCAGAGAGTATCAATTAGTAAATACATTAGGAAAGTAATAGTTCTTCCTTGGATGCAAAGGACCATCCAAAAACACCTCTTTCATATATTGAATCCTTTATGATTACTACAAAGCCAATGAAACCACTAATCTCCCTGCTGAAATTCTTTTGGTCCTAGTGAAGGAAACTCCAGACCTCAGTCCTAGGCCCCGCTTTGCCTCAGGGATGGAATATAATTTACCACTTCCACTCCTATGCAATGTTAGTGGCTTTTTCATGCCAAATAGCAACATATATTGCTTTGAGTGACCTGAAAATGTATTTATTAGATATGGGCAAAAACAGATGTGGTTTTGGATTTGCACAACCTCTTTCTTTGGGTTTGGGATTTGCAAATCCAAATGCAATGGTGGTTTGAATCTAGGTCCCGTTTTGTACAAATCCTCAGAGTAATGGTGGGAGGAGGGAAGAAGGAATGAAAACGGTTCTAAATTTCAAACAGAGATGATCAAAACTAAGGGTGGTTCTGATTTTACAAAAGCTAAAGCTGCTGTAGCTTGGATCTAGGTTCCATTTTATATTAATCCCCCAAAGTTGGCAGATGGAAAATTATTCTGAGATTTGAGTCATATCTAGAAACAATGAGCAGAATGTTCAAATAAACATTCTAATATTAGTGGGGGCGGGGAGGTCTCACCTAACTCAAAACGAAACTACCAAACATTTTAGAGTTAACCCATTGCTAGAGACACCAGAGTACAGCTGTACAGGTATTATGACTGCATTGTTCCTAAAAGCAGTTAATCTAGTGTTTTAATTCTACTACTTACCACTAACATCAGGAGAGCTATTGACAACAAAGGCTCAGTACTAAAGTACTTGATTATTTTGAAAATACCTCCTTTCTAAGGGTTTTATATTTTTGTTTTACATTCTATGACTACAGTGGTGCCCATTTAAAAAGTCAGCATTTGCTAACAGTTATCATACAATCTTATTGCCTACGTTTAAAAATAGGAGATTATTGTGGTATCTGATTCTTTACCTGATGTAATATTGTAGCATCCAACTGAATGTGACGTCTGTAGAGTTTTCACCATAATACCTAGCATAGGTAATGGAAATTTCAAGCAAGCAAGTTTAGAATTACTGTTTCCCAGGGAATCAGTTCCACTCAACTAGTAGATAGTGTTATTGGGATAAATGGATAGTGTTTCTCATGCGGAAGCAGAGGTTTGGGATTATACAAATGACAAGAGCTTCAACGATTTGATAAAGGGCCTCGTTACAGGAAAGTGATGTTATGCACATAGAGAGGACATCTAGTGGAGAAGGTACAAATACTCTGTAACTATTTGGTGGGTAGCAGTGAAGAACACCTCTTATAGATAGAAGAGTCAAATACTTGGGATCCTGAATAAATGGGCTGCATGAAAGGCAGTTGCAGAGGAGCCAGGGGAAGGAATCTTCCCTGGGGCCTCACTCTGTGGCTGTCACTGAAGCCTCGAGGCTGTTGCCCTCATGACTGCTGCACACGTACGCTATCCATGAGGGAGTTTGGCTGGTGGATCCTCAAGTACATCTGCCCTACCACATCCATCATCCAGTCAGAGGGCGTGGATGCCATGCCAGGGTCTCTACATCCTATATTCCAGCCCATTCAGTGGAGCTTGGTGCAGTGTATTGGTTCTGTTGCATCTAACCTTTTTGAATCATACTTCATTCTAGGGTTTTTAAAAATATGTACACTTAGTAAATTTGTATTTATTCACACGTATAAAATGCAACTATAGGTGCCTATTACTAGGTGCTCTGGGTGCCAATCCCATAAATTAAAAATCAGATAATAAACAATGGGCTACACATATATACAGGGCCAGCTTTAGGAAGTGTGGGGCCCGATACAAATCCCCGGCGGCAATCCAGGTCTTCGGCGGCACTTTGGCGGCAGGTCTTTCACTCGCTCCGGGTGTTCCGCAGCACTGAAGGTCCTGCCGCCAACATGCCGCCGTAGACCCAAAGCGAGTGAAAGATCCACCACCAAAGTGCCACTGAAGACCCGGACCACTGCCAGGTGAGTAAAAATTAAAAAATTAGGTGCTCTTCTTTAGGGCGCGGGGCCCTCTTAGGTGTGGGGCCCTCTTAGGCATGGGTCCCGATTCGGGGGAATTAGGGGAATTGGCCTAAAGCCGGCCCTGCATACATATATCCAGCTCAGTGCATACACCCCTCAACAGTCTTAACAAAGATGGAGAAAGGTGAACTTTGCAGAGTGCCTGGGAGATTAATATATCTGGGCTCTGGCAGACAAAGTGGGGGAGCAGATTTCAGCACTAAGGACCCCTCACAAAGAATGCAGAATGCAATGCATTTAGCAGTATAAACTGTTTTCATTACTACAGAGAGAGCCGTTGCCTACAAAACAACAGTTAGGGTACTACCAAAGGGCCCAGTTCAGCTACCCATGCACTAGCTTAGTAGCACCTTACTCTACAATTAATCCCACCGAGATGCTACCCAATGTGATTAAGGGGGCAGAATTGGGGCTTTTAAAAGTATAGTGTGTGGGGTGTGATCCTGTATTATTGAAGAGAATTGGAGTTTTGCTATTGACACCAGCATATGTAGGATTGGACCCTTCACTGCTTTCGGCACTCTTGCATAACAGCCACATTTTACGGCTATTCTACATGTACCTGACCCTGAGACTGCCCTCTGTCCTCTGCAGAAGACACTTAGCATCTCACTGCATCTGGCTTGTACATTAATTAAAAGTTATTGATTGATAATTCATTCCTAAAGAGACATGGGAGTAAACTTTCAGTGAAAAGAATTATACCTCTGTACAATTTTTGTTAAGCTTTTGACTTGGGAAAATTATTTATATTCAAGTAATGGGATTTTTTGTGCGTTGCAAACTATTTCCCTCTTTGTGTGACATATATAATACACAGTGTAAATGATAGTGCTATCAGCAGATGGACCCATGGCATATACTTTATTCATCAACTATTTCTGTCCTTATATTACAGGAGTACAGCTTTTGCTCTGTGTTTGTGATTGAGGTTCTATTATCAATCTCTCGAGGCATTTATATGGCCCCCATCATTGTAGTATATGACCACCTCACAATCTTTAATGGATTCCATCCTCACAACACCCACAACATCCAGAAAAGTCCTATTGACCTCACAACTGGTAGGGCAGATCTGGAGCTAACCTATATTTTTCTACAAAGGTTGAAGTGAGTTAGAAACACTAAAAACAGAAGTGGTCCCTAGAGCTCAAGAAGTCTGATTATTATGCCGTTTGTAGCAAAAACACAGAATGAATAGGTGAGATAAAACTTAATTTGTTACATTCTCTTTGCTGCATACTAGTGCCCAGGATCAAAAATTAAATTATAAAGTTATTAATGTTTGTGTATAGACTCTCCCTACAGAACATCTGCTCTGCTGTCCTTAGTAATAGCATATTGAATTACTGCTGGAGACCTAAGCTTTCATCTAATAGAAAAAGAGGGGGAAACAACTCAAAACCCCATTTCCTAAAGAGATTAGTCATAAAATATAACCTGTGACTAGGGAGGCTGGTCAATGAAAGAGAGAGATTTTTTTCCACCAAGAGACTCACACAGAGTTTCCAAGCTTCCTAAGGCCCAGAGGACTAGGGGACCCAATCAGCCCCCTAAGAATCATAAGAGGAGTCAGTGAGGGTCACAGAAAGGGCTGGAATGCCCCCCAATCACAAAGCTTCCATGAAGTCCCCTGTTGGCACCCAGTTGTCCCACTTATAGACCTTCTGAAATCTGTGGGAAGGGAATCCTGCTTCTGTAAACCATATGAGTTATACGGTTTACAGGGAGAAGCATCGAGAGAACAGAGGGCTTCGAGAGAGAGCAAAGAATCATTCCCCACTTCCTGTGGGCTCATTAAGTTCTTCACAAGAAGAGAACCCCCAGTGAGCCTTAAAAGGCTTGACAGCCCCCCATGGCAAGACTTAGGTGCCTACTCAGGTTTGCTGGGGCCCTGATGAGTATCCTCATCTAAGCTCCATGGGGCTCAGGAGAGCACAATCCCCCCTGAGGCTCATGAGTAGGAGCTGTTGAGCTTCTATGGATTGCAGAGTGCGGGGTATGTGTGAGGGTGGGCTAGAGCCAACTCTGACAAACTTCATAAGATTATCGGGGGTGGAGTTCGGAGGCTGACAAGCAGATTCAAAGCAATGAGGGAGAAGGGAAGGGATTCTTCACTCAGGCCAGGTCTACACTGCGACTTTAAATCGGTTTAATGGCCGATATACCGATTTAACGCTGTATCCGTTCACACGATGTCGTCATTAATATCGAGTTAAACGGCTCCTTAAATCAATTTCGGAACTCCTCCCAAACGAGAGGAGTAGCGCTAAATTCGATAGTGATAACT